>NC_073379.1:19334753-19687753 GCF_028641065.1 Leucoraja erinaceus | reverse complement strand
GGCTCGCTCTTCGGTGCGGACTCGGTGGGCTGTAGGGCCTAATTCCACATTGTGCCTTTAAAACTAAAAACTAGAAACTACAAGATATAGGAGCAGAATTAGGCCATTTGGCCCAATGAGCCTTCTCTGCCATTCCATCATGGCTGAACTAATTGTCCCTCTCAACCTTCGACGCCCTTACTAATCAAGAACCGAATAATCTATCAAGATGTCTGAAGAAGGGTCTCGACCCGAGACATCATGTCCCTTTTCTCCAGTGATGCTGCCTGACCTGCTCAGTTTCTCCAGCTTTTTGGATCCATCCAAAGAACAAATCAGTTAACACAATAGTTTGCCTCACCTACAATGGTTCCACAATGAACAAGAACGTTAAGGGACCCGACCTGAAATGTTGCCTGTCCATTGTCTCCGCAGATGCTGATTGACCCACTAAGTTCACAAGCTTATCAATCCCTGCTTTAAAATGCTCAATGTCTTGGCCTCCATGGCCATCTGTGACAATGATTTTCATGGATTCAGCACTCCAGCACTGGAGGAGACTCTGCCTCTCGAGGGACGTCAGTCAGAACTGTGCGACATTCTGCATCCTTAGCTTCTGCTGCAGACCAGGGTCCACACACATTGTCCACACAGGGTCCTAAAAGATCAAAGTTTCACGTTCATAATTACAGGAGCAGAATTAGGTTCTTTGGCCTAATCTTTCCCTCTCAACCCCATTCTCCTGCCTTCTCCCCATAATCCCCTG
This sequence comes from Leucoraja erinaceus, assembly GCF_028641065.1. Lineage (NCBI taxonomy): Eukaryota > Metazoa > Chordata > Chondrichthyes > Rajiformes > Rajidae > Leucoraja > Leucoraja erinaceus. Next base: position 19,687,008 of record NC_073379.1, on the reverse strand, counting down.
ACACCGGAACTACTCAAGAATCTATCCTCAATCTCTGCCTTAAAAAAAAATCCATTGACGTGACCTCCACAGCCATCTGTGGCAAAGAATTCCACGGATTTACCACCCTCTGATTAAAGTATTTCCGGTATATCCGGGCAGGTTCCTGGATCCGCAGGGGACAAGCTAGCACTACTGTAGGGAATGGCCACAGCTTGTTGTAATCCTTCTGCCGCATGGCTTGCTGGGGTGACAGAGTTGCAAATGCGACAGATGGGCGTACACATTTTCTGTGGATAACCATAACAAATTAGATACCATTAGATGTGTTCAAGAGGGAACTGCAGATGCTGGAATATCAAAGGTACACAAAATTGCTGGAGAAACTCAGCGGGTGCAGCAGCATCTATGGAGCGAAGGAAATAGGCGACGTTTCGTGCCAAAACCCTTCTTCAGACCCTGACACCATTAGATCCTCTTCTTTGGACCAGATACATTCCTAAAATGAATATAAATATGCCTCATAATATTAAAATGTTTAAACCTTGGGTGTCACTCTTATCGAGATGGAGAGAGAGATAAAGGGTGAGAGGGGGGGAGGGGGAGAGGGAAAAGGGGGAGGGAGAAACACTAAGCTAAACAAGGGCAAACCTGCAAGGATAATCCTGAGAACTCCAGCGCCTCCTCAGGAAGAAGGCTGAGTTCACCACGCCTCCTGCTTCGATAGACCGGGACTGAGCTACCGGGGGTAAACCTGAGATAGCCAGCATCACCACACATGGGCCATGACGATGAGGAACAGCGCCCACATACAGTCTTGTCTCTGTAAATAAAACATATCACAAGAGTTACAAAATTATAAAAGGACTGGACAAACTAGATGCCGGAAAAATGTTCCCAATGTTGGGGGAGTCCAGAACCAGGGCCCATAGTCTAAGAATAAAGGGGAGGCCATTTTAAACTGAGATGAGAAAAACACTTTTTCACCCACATTTATGAATTTGTGGAATTTTCTGCCACAGAAGGCAGTGGAGGCCAATTTACTGGATACATTTTAAAAGAGAGTTAGATAGAGCTTTTGGGGGCTAGTGGAATCAAGGGATATGGGGAGAAGGCAGGCATGGGTTACTGTTGTGGATGATCAGCCATGATCACAATGAATGGCTGTTCTGGCTCAAAAATGCACAGAAACTTAAAAGCAGTGATTTTGATTTCCAAGCATAGAGTGCAGCCGTGTAAACAGAGAACTCTCTCTGTATTTGAACAGCAGGCAGTGGTGAGCCACTCGGCACAAGTGGTCAGCATACTATTGGTTCCTCAACAAAAACCACAAAGTGTTGGAGTAACTCTGAGGGTTAGGCAACATTTCTGGAGATTATGGTTAAGCGACATTTTGGGGGCGAGGCCCTTTCTGTAAAGTCAGATTCTTCAATCTGTGCATAAATGTAGATATATGTGAAACACATCATTCAAATGGGCCTGGGCTGAAGTCATGGGCATCTAGACCTGTGTACAACACTAGCGTATGATCTATGGACTGTCTTTGGCCTTATTTATTATGTGTTGATTCAATCTTCTTCTTATCGAGTCCACACACAAGATTAGAAGTTGTTCAGCCAGAGCTGAACACACTTCTCGGCATCTGCATACAATGGTGTCTGTCTTGTGCTTCTTGTGCGTGGTGGTGGAAAGATTGGTGGAAACAGGGCCACGACGTGGACGCTCTTTCCATGACCCCTATTGATTCAATGATTCAATTATATTTTGTTACATGTACCGAAGTACAGTGAGATGTTATGTTTTGCATGCAACCCAGTAAAATCATTCAGTAGACTTCACCTGGGCAGTACACAAGTGTCGCCACGTTTCTTGGGCTGACAAAGTTACAAAAGTTCTCCGAAGACTGCAATCTTCCCTCTCTATCTTCCGCCTGCTGCTACTGTACAGGTGGTGTTTACAGGCCTGCTTTGCTGCTGCAAGTACGAATTTCACTGTTTTATTCTCAGTACATATGACAATTAAAATCTTGATTCTTGAAGCAGGGGCTGGATATTTTCACTAATGGAACAAATGCTAGCCGCCAGTTTAGGCTGCAACAGCTGTCCCGCTCGCGGTGTTACGGCGTAGTGGTTGACCATTCCCAGCAGCTCTTCCTGTTCCTGCACCCCCAGCATACTGCTGTTGTCTTCAGCCAACGACCCCTCTTCTTGACCAGCCCAGCCCTGATCACCAACAGTCCCCTCCACTGAGGGAGGTGCAATGGCCAGTGCTGAATATTGCACTGTGGCGGGTGTGCTTGCACTCCTTTGGCGGGCTTGCCCCATCTTCCGGAGCAAATCCCGCTGGAGCATTTACTCCATTAGCTGCTCCATGTGGTCCAAACGGTCACCTTTACCGCTCTCGGGCGGTGTGTCTTCCGTGCCGGATTCATCGGAGTACCGCTCTCGGGCGGTGTGTCTTCCGTGCCGGACTCATCGGAGTAAACCGGCTGGACCGACTTCTGTTTTGCCTTGCCTCCAACCCGCTGCAGTTCTTCGAGCTGAGCAGATTTTTCTTTGGTGACTATGGACCGCAGCGAGTGCGGTCCAGGTGCCGCTGGTCACTCCCCACTGCTGGAATCCTCCTGGGCCATCGCAGTCGGACGGGGTGCGACCTTCTTCATTTGTCTGCCCTTGTTCATGTTCTCTATGAAGACAAATCACAACAAGTTTTTTTAAATATGACCTCAGAATATGTTTTACTTACCTGGATGTCCCGTTTTAAACTCTGATGCGGGGGAGCTCATTCTCCCGCCCGTCGCTGTTGCGTGTGAGATGTTATGTCACGCATGCGTGCTGGCGGGGTCTTCACGTAGTCACTCACGTGACTCCGAAGTAAAATAGAGGGACTGATTGAGCAGGTTAGGACTCTATTCCTTGGAGTGCAGGAGGATGAAGGGTAACCTTATAGAGGTGTACAAAATCATCTTTTACCCAGAGTTAGGGAGTTAAGAACCAGAGGGCATAGTTTTAAGTGAGGGGGGAAAGATTTAATAAGAACCTGAGGGGTAAGTTTTTTACGCAAAGAGTGGTGGGTATATGGAACGAGCTGCTGAATACTGTGGGAGGTAGTTGAGGCAGGTACAATAGCAATTTTTAAGAAACATTTAGACAGGTTCCTGGATAGGATAGGTTTAGAGGGATATGGGCAAAGCACAGGCAGGTGGGACTAGTGTAGATGGGGCATATTGGGCAATGTGGGGAAAGTTCAATTCGTTCAGTTTAGTTTATTGTCACGCGCACCAAGGCACAGTGAACAGCTTTTGTTGTGTGCTAAGCAGTCAGCAGAAAGACAAAACATGATTACAATCGAGCCATTTACAGTGTATAGATGCATGATACGGGAATAACGATTAGTGCAAGGTGCAAGGCAAGTTGGGCCAAAGTTCTACACTATTTCACTCTAAGACTCTCTATGACTCTTTGAGAATGTTGTCGTTACTGGTCAGTCCAGCATTTATTGCTGAGCGCATTTACCTCCTGGTATATTTTTGCTTTTGTGTTTGCAGGTTCCAGAATCCACAGCTATGATTGTGGCTACCTTCATCATCTCATCCCTCATTCCCTTCCTTTGTCTCCCCTCTGCGCTTTCTGTCTTCTCTGTTGCATTTCATCTTTATGTTTCTCTTCTCTTGCTATGCATTCTTGTTTCTACAGCTTGACTCTGTGTATGTTGCGCCAGGGTGAAAATTATTCTTCAACCACACTAAGCTGTCAGCCCAAAATCAGAAAAAATATCCCCCACGATACACCTAACGTAATTAACTGGCCACCGGAAGACCTCTGATCCGTCATTAAAATTATAACACTTCTGCACAATCTAATCGCCCTCCCTGCATGCTGGTTTGCATCAATATTTTATCCTCAGATTCCATTATCCAGCACTTTCCTTTCTCCTTTCATATACAGAAATGCTTTCTGATGAATTATGGAAAAGTTTAATTCGTGCAAATGCACCGTTGGCTCCTGGGAAATGGCGGCTGTGGGAAATGTCTCAAACCACAGCTTAAAAAATCAGGATTGAGCTCACACAGAAGCAAATCAATCTGTGAATGTGCTGTAAATGTTTCCCAGATATAAGAACAAACATAATGAGGTATCTGTGCCTCTATGGTGTTTAATTGTTGATGACTACTGCCAGCAGGCACCCCAATATGAACAATAGGCATGTTCAGGTTGCACATGCTTGGAGTTGAATGGTTGACCTCAACAAATCCTTCTCAGGTCAAGTCACGTTGCACGTACCCAACATTTTCTCAGCCTGTAATCTCCCTGAGATTGGAAACTGAGATTCCCATTATCAACATCATCTGTGCTGTAGCAGCCATTAGTTGGTTGACCTAATAAAAATTGGTCGGGCGACCTTTTCGGTGCAAAAATATTTTGTGTTGCTGGTAAATGTTACGGACGTGACAATAAAGGGGTGGCACGGTGGTGCAGTGGTAGATTTGCTGCCTTACAGCGCCAGAGACACCAGTTCAATCCTGACTACGGGTTCTGTGTGAACGGAGTTTCTACGTTCTCCCCGTGGCCTGCGTGGGTTTTCTCTGAGATCTTCGGTTTCCTCCCACACTTCAAAGACGTACAGGCTTGCTGGGTAATTGGCTTGGATTAAATTGTCCCTAGTGTGTGTTGGGTAGTGTAAGTGAGCAGGAATTCACTGGTCGGTGCAGGCTCGGTGGGCCAAAGGACTTGTTTCCGCACTGTATCTCTAAACTAAACTAAATAAAGGGTTCGGTATTTCAGAACACCAGGGTTCGCAATGCAGTGGTGAACATGTATCGTGTTGTGTGGCTTTCTGCACAAGACAATGGTCTTGAATACTATGTTGAAGATAGACACAAAAAGCTGGAGTAACTCAGCGGGACAGGCAACATCTCTGGAGAGAAGGAATAGGTGATGTTTGCTGATACTATGCTGATATGGGGCTCTCTCAAAGTTGTGATCACCATCGGTGTAGCTGTTCGATAAACCTGAGATGATCAGGCACTGCAAGACTAAGAATCATATCTTTACACATAAATTACTGCCTCTAAGAAAGGGATCTTGGGGTTATTTAACTGTTGACCTAGTCCCCTGGTGATTGATGGGGCATAGTTTACCATAGGTCATTGGCGCAATGATATCTTAGAATGCGCTTCACTGCATAGTTTTCCTGATGCAAACCGTAGCCTACGTAAATAATCGCACAACTGTTCTGTGTTTAGTTTAGAGATACAGTGCAGTAGCAGGCCTTTCAGCCCACTGAATTCGCGCTGACCAGCGATCCCTGTACACTAGTACTATCCTGCACACAAGGGACAATTTAGAATTTTACCAAAGCTAATTAGGCTCCAAAGCTTTCCGCCTTTGGATTGTGGGAGGAAACCGGAGCACCCAGGGAAAACCCACATGGACACGGGGAGAATGTACAAACTCTGTATGGAGTTTACGAGCTGGTTTATTGTCACATGTACCGAGGTACAGTGCGGAGCTTCCTGCTCCATCACTTGACCTCTTCTGCTGTACGGCAGCAAGTCTACCACTTCACTGCCATGTCGTCACTGTGCTGGACAATCAATGCATCCCATCCGTGTCCTTAACTCTTCTAGATATCTTGTCTATATTTAAGCACCAAACAACAGAAGAGAAAATGCCCAACGTGGATTGGATCCCATAAGAAGAAATATACTGTAACTAAAAAATGATCTGAAAAATGACTGTGACACTGACCAAAATGCGCATTATTACAGAATGGTAAGGTGTAGAAATAGACTTAATTTTGCAGGGAAAATTATTATATTGCCTCACACAATTGAAAGCAACATTTCCAAATGCATTCAAGTAAATGTCAAAATCGGATGTTTAGTTTACAGTTCTGAGCTACAGCATGGGAACAGGCCCTTCAGCTCACCGACTTCATGCTGACCATTGATCACCCATGCACTAATTCTATATTATCGTATCTGATACACTAGGGGCAATTTACACCAATTGCCAATTAACCTACCAACCTGCTTGCATTTGGAGTGTGGGAGGAAACCGGAGCATTAGGAGAAAACCCGCGCGGTCACAAGGAGAGTGGACAAACTCTGCCCAGACACACCCATTGTCAGGATCGAACCTGGGTCTCTGGCGCTGTGAGGCGGCAGCTCTACCGCTGTGCCATTGCGTCGCCCATTAAAAGATTAAAGTTGCTGTTAGTAGTTTGCCTTTGGCAAGCAGGCTGTGCTCCAGTGCGAGAGTTTAGCAGCAAGTTGCAGTAATTAACCACTGTTTACTATGCAAAGTGGCTTAAATCCAGTCCCAGTAAGCAAGAGGCACAGAATGTACTTCCCCAATGATTTAAACCTAGAGTAATGCCTGTGGGGGACTTGGTAAAATTGTGTGAAAGTACATATTGTTTTGGTGCATTATAGAAAAATATTTGAATGTTTTACATGTTCTGTTGCCATGATTATTTTTACATTGTTTAACTTTTTAGGAAGTTTTGAAATTGTTTTTGATTGCTTTTGCTTGTAAATGCCTATTTAATCCATTGGATTTATCCGTTGAAATAGAAGAACGTTTTTCAATTTTACTGAAGCCAATTCACCTACAAACCTGCATGTCCTTTGAGTGTGGGAGGAAACCGGAGCACTCGGAGAAAACTCAGAAAACATAGGGAGGACGTACAACATTCAGACAGCAGGATCGAAGCCGAGTCTCTGGCATTGTAAAGCCCCTGTCCCACTTTCACGACCTCTGCGGAGTTTTCCCTTGACTCATACTCATAGCATGGTCGCCACGAGGTTGTAGGAGGTCGTAGTAGGTCGTGATGCTAGTCGTAGGTATTTGTGGCATCAAGTAGGCTGCGCCGTTTTTTCTAGCTTGATAAGAAATGTCCACAAGTAAACAAAAGGTCGGCATGGAAAAAAATCGATACTTTTTACTCGTAGGTACATCGTAGGTAGGTCGTAACAGGTTGTGATGCTAGTCGTAGGTAGTCGTAGGTAGTGATAGGTGGTCGGAATCAATAGCTCCGGGGTGAAAAAAGGTCAGTAGAAAAAAAAGGTTATTTAGACATCACCTCTGTCACTCGAAGGCATGTTCATTCATAGCTGGAGAAATTTTTGGAGAGGAGACTTGTGTTTTAGAGATTGCACCAAAAAGGCAGCAGCGCAGGGGGAGGGCACAACCCTAAAACAAAACGGCCATGCAGGTGTTGCCCACCCAAGAGGAGGAGTGGCAGGAGGTGATGCCACAGGAGGTAATAGTGCAGGAGGAGGTACCCCTGCATGAGAGACCCCTGGGGGAGGAGACCAGAGTGGTAATATATGTCTCCTCCACCACCCCATCCTTCACTGCCTCATTTGAAGGCAGCAAAGGAGCCCTTTCTCCTGTGTCTAACACAGCATCAGAGGCAGATGCCCCATTGATGGTGAGGGACGGCTGGAGGAAAGTTATGCCCTACACCTTCACCAGGCAGCAGGAGGGAGACGTTGAGGAATGGTTCCAGCAGAATGCCATCCTGTACGAAAAGGAAAATGAGGGGTACAGGAACAGGGACAAGAATGGCATGCTTGCCATCCACTGCCCCACATGTATGCTTAAAGTTCCATCTTTCATCAAAGCCCAGCGCCACTCTCTTCCAGTCATCTGGTGTACTGGGACAGTCCATCACATCATCTCCATTCATCCATTGAGACCTCTTCTTGTGCTTTCTCTTCACCCTTGCTCTTCCCCTTCTGTCTTTCTTAAAAGGCTGCTGAAGCAAAAGGGCTACTACAAACAACAGTAAAACGTACATGGTCGAAGCCAGTACATGGTCTTCTTCATAGTCATGGGAGGTCTTCCAGTCTTCAACATAGTCGTAGGAGGTCGCACACATAGTCATGGAAGGTCGTAGGGGGTCGTAGGTTACCGCGACCTTGATTTGATTTTAGGTTATTTAAGGTCATCAGAGGTCGTGAATTAGGTCGTGAAAGTGGGACAGGGGCTTAAGGCTGCAATTCTACCGCTGTACCGCTGTGCTGTAAGCTAAGCATAACCTTAAGCAAAAGCAGAGAAAGCAAGTTCTTCCCTGAAGTAGTCCCTCCAGATTGAGAAGACTTTACTCCACTCCGGCTTTGCGGTGCTGAGGTGTTCAGTTAAGTTCAGTTCGGAGATACAGCATGGAAACAGAGGCGTTTTGGCCCACCGAGGTTACACCCATCCAGTGATCCCCGCACACTAACACTTTTCTGCACAATTTTACCAAACCAATTAGCTTACAAACATGGTCATCTTTGGAATGTGGGAGGAACTCCAAGCACCCGGAGAAAACCATCGCAGGTCACAGGGAGAACATACAAACTCTGTATAATCAGCACCCATAGTCTGGATCGAACTCGGGGTCTCTGGCGCTATAAGGCAGCAACTCTACTACTGCGCCACCGTGACGCCGCTGGTTAACAAGTAATGGAGCAGGAAGCTCTTCACTCTTCCTTGGTGCACGTGACAATAAACTAAACTCAAACTTAAAGGTGTGATAGTGGGCAGTGGGCAGTTTATGAGGTGGGACACTCCTGCCACTGAATGAATGAACGTATAAATGAATGAATGAACAATTGATACTTCATTGTCATATGTACCTAGGTACAGTGTGTTTTTTGTTTGTTTTTGCAGACAATACAATACTCTAAAACTAAAATTAAACTAAAACACAAAGTGTGCAAAGAGTGGCCATGTATCTAGTGCCAACAAAGTGGCAGAGTGAACTAAGGGTATAGATAGTCCTCCTTTGTTCTCACCCCCTCCCCACTGCCAGGTCCCTCTTCCCCCCTCCCCCTCCCCCTCCCCCAATGGGCCCCTATTTGTTCTCAGTGCAGACCTTCTGTGTCCTCCTAACACACAACCTCAAGGACAATGCACAAGGAATGTGTGTTTAGTGAGATTTGTTTTGCCATTGTGACCAAGTGGGCATTCTGTAGGTCACCATGCTGTTGGACTGTTGGGGGTTGCAAAGGGAATTCTTTGAAGGCATAATCTGTGGAGTTGAAATCAGATTTGTGGATTTTGGCTGTCCTGACTGCCCTGGCAGACCCATTGTTTCTGCCTGTTCGTGTCCTACCGAACTTATTTTAACATATCTCGACTCCGTCTATCTCCCCCTGGTTAAATCCCTCCCTACCTTTGTTCAAGATACCTCACATATTCTTCGTTGACTCCAGAACTTCTGTTTTCTAGGCGCCCATTCCCTCACCTTCACCATGGATGTCCAGTCACTCTACACCTCCATCCCCCACCAGGAGGGTCTCAAAGCCCTCCATTTCTTCCTTGATCGCAGAACCAACCAATCCCCGTCTACTGACACTCTCCTCTGCCTAACGGAGCTGGTCCTTACCCTTAATAACTTTTTGTTTGACTCCTCCCATTTCCTCCAAATACAAGGTGTAGCTATGGGCATGCACATGGGCCTAGCTATGCCTGCCTCTCTGTAGGGTACATCGAACAATCCTTGTTCGAGACGTACCATAGCCCAATCTCCAAACTCTACCTCTGCCACATCGAGGACTGAATTGGTGCTACCTCCTGCACCCACACACAACTCACTGACTTCATCCATTTCACCACTAACTTCCATCCGGCATTCAAATACACCTGGACCATTTCCGACATTTCCTACGATTTCTTGACCTTACTATCTCCATCGCAGGTGATAGACTTTGACCGACATCCATTATAAACCCACTGAGTCCCATGGTTATCTGGACTTCACTTCTTCCCACTCTGCTTCCTATAAGGAATCCATCCCCTACTCCCAATTCCTCCGTCTACGCCGCATCTGCACCCAGGATGAGGTGTTCCACACCATGGCATCGGAGATGTCCTCATTCTTCAGGGAACGGGGGTTCCGCTGTTCTACCATAGATGAGGCTCTCACCAGGGTCTCTTCTATACCCCGTGACTCTGCTCTCACTCCCATCCCCCCACTCGTACCAGCCGTCACATACAACAAATAATCCTCCGACATTTTCCCCACCTCCAACATGACCCCACCACATGCCATATCTTTCCATCTCCACCTTTGACTGCTTTCTGCCTCCATAACTCCCTGGTCAATTTGTCCCTTCCCACCCTATCCACCCCTTCTCCAGGCACTTTCCCTTGCAACTGCAAGAAATGCTACACTTGTCGCTTTACCTCCCCCTTTGACTCCATTCAAGGACCCAAGCAGTCTTTCCAGGTGCGGCAGAGGTTCACCTGCACCTCCTCCAACCTCATCAATTGCATCCGCTGCTCTAGGTGTCAGCTGCTCTACATCGGTAAGACCAAGCGTAGGCTTGGCGATCACTTCGCCAAACACCTCCGCTTGGTTCCCAATAACCAACCTGATCTCCCGGTGGCTCAGCAATCCAACTCCCCCTCCCATTCCGTATCCAACCTTTCTGTCCTGGGCCTCCTCCATGGCCAGAGTGAGAATCACTGTAAATTGGAGGAGCAGCAACTCATATTTCGATTGGGCAGTTTGCACCCCAGTTTGCAACTTCTCAGCTCTCCCTCAGCCCTCTGGCTCCACCTCTTTCTTTCTTCCTCCCACCCTCACATCAATCTGGAGAAAGGTTTTGACCCAAAACGTTGCCTATTTCCTTTGCTCCATAAATGCTGCCTCACCAGCTGAGTTTATCCAGCATTTTTGTCTATTCTCGACTCCTTCTTTGTTGCCTTCCCCTCAGCTTACGACCCATTCCACATTTCCTTGATCATTGACTGCTTTGATCTGTTGTTTACATGCCTTACCCTTCCTTCCATATATCTCTCGTGATAATTTTCCAATGTTCTATAGATTCAGGATCAGTTCCTGTGGATTGGAGGGTGGCTAATGTTATCCCACTATTTAAGAAAGGTGGGAGAGAGAAAACAAGTAGTTATAGACCAGTTAGCCTGACATCGGTGGTGGGGAAGATGCTGGACTAAATTATAAAAGATGAGATAGCCGCACATTTGGATAGCAGTAACAGGATCGGTCCGAGACAACGTGGATTTATGAAGGGAAAATCATGCTTGACTAATCTTCTGGAATTTTTTGAAGTGACTAGGAAAATGGACAAGGGAGAGCCAGTAGATGTTGTGTACCTGGACATTCAGACAGCATTTAATAAGATCCCACAGAAGAGATTAGTGGGCAACATTAGGGCACATGGTATTGGGGGTAGAGTGCTGACATGAATAGAAAGTTGTTTGGCAGACAGGAAACAGAGAGTAGGGATTAACGGGTCCCTTTCAGAAGGGCAGGCAGTGACTAGTGGGGTACGGCAAGGCTCGGTGCTGGGACCGCAGCTATTTACAATATATATCAATGATTTAGATAAAGGGATGCAAACTAACATTAGCAAATTTGCAGATGACACAAAGCTGGATGGCAGTGTGAACTGTGAAGAGGATGCCATAAGAATGCAGGGTGACTTGGATAGGTTGAGTGAGTGGGCAGATGCATGGCAGATGCAGTTTAATGTGGATAAATGTGAGGTTATCCACTTTGGTTGCAAAAACAGGAAGGCAGATTATTATCTAAATGGTGTCAAGTTGGGAAAAGGGGATGTAAAGTGGGATCTGGGGATCCTTGTTCATCAGTCAATGAAAGTAAGCATGCAGGTACAGCAGGCAGTGAAGAAAGCGAATGGCATGCTAGCCTTCATAACAAGAGGAGTATAGGAGCAAAGAGGTCTTTCTGCAGTTGTACAGGGCCCTGGTGAGACCACACCTGGAATATTGTGTGCCGTTTTGGTCCCCTAATTTGAGGAAGGACATTATTGCTATTGAAGGAGTGCTGCAAAGGTTTACATGGTAAATTCCAGGGATGGCGGGACTGTCATATGCTGAGAGAATGGAGTGGCTGGGCTTGTACACTCTGGAGTTTAGAAAGATGAGAGGGGATCTTATTGAAACATATAAGATTATTAAGGGTTTGGACACACTAGAGGCAGGAAACGTGTTTACGATGTTGGGGGAGTCCAGAACCAGGAGCCACAGTTTAAGGATAAAGGGTAAGCCATTTAGAACTGAGACGAGGAAACACTTCTTCACACAGAGAGTTGTGAGTCTACGGAATTCTCTGCCTCAGAGGGCGGTGGAGGCCTGTTCTCTGGATATTTTCAAGAGAGAGCTAGGTAGGGCTCTTAAAGATAGCGGAGTCAAGGGATATGGGGAGAAGGCAGGAACGGTGTACTGATTTGGGAATGATCAGCCATGATCACATTGAATGGTGGTGCTGGCTCGAAGGGCCGAATGGCCTACACCTGAACCTATTGTCTATCTCCCTCGCCTTTCAGTCTGAAGAAGGGTCTCGATCCGAAACATCACCCACCCCTCATCTACAGATATGCTTCCTGTCCCGCTGAGTTACTCCAGCATTTTATGTCGATCTTCAGTGTGTCAGCATCTGCAGTTCCTTCCTACATATTCTTTCTTTTCTGTTTTCACGTTGTTTATGTATGTGTGCGTGTGTATGTATATATATATTTCTATATGATCTGTATATATGTGTATTTGTATGTACAATTTACACACACTGAACTTTTTTTTCTCTCTAACTTATTACATTGTTTACACTGTACTATGTTTACATATTCTGTTGTGTGGCTGCAAGTAAGAAATGTGTTGTTCTATCTGGGGCATATGACAATAAAACACTCTTGACTTGGCTCTTGACTCACTAGTACTTCATTGAGTGACCATTCGTTCAAGTTGAATAGAACCATTCTGAGAGGGTCGATGCAACGATGATGATTCATGTGGTCAGTGGGGTGGGGAGGGCGGTGGTGGTAGTCTAGAAACCAGTCTCAGAATCAAGGGTGGGCATTAGGACTGAGATGTCACAACATCTCTTTGTGTCGAGGGTAAAGGATTTTGGCTCTCTCTGGCCAGAAGGGCTGAGGAGCTTCAATCGCTGAGTATGATTTAGGCAGTGGTTGATGCGTCTTTGGATCGTAAGGGAATCAAGAGGAGATGAAGATAATACCAGGTTGTCGAGTTTATAGTCACATCCAAGTACAATGAGGTAGAGGTACAATGAAAATCTTGCTTACAGCAGCATCACAGGCCTCCGTTAATGGAGCTGTGGTAAAAGATTAGCCATGGTCTATTTGAATTGGGAGAGCAGGGCACAAGGGGCAAAATGGCCTTGTGCTTCTATTTCCCCCCTTATGCTGAGGCTGTGCAGTGAGTGAGAGGCAATGTTCCATGTCTCCATCCGAGTGACTTCAGATGCGCACTTCTAGCAGGGGATCGAGAACGTGAAGCTCGACTGACTCTCTCTCCCTGTCCCTCGCTTACAGAGCAGCATGAACACTAATCATAACACTCACACCACCTCGGCTGAGGGTTCCTGCAGGTTTTCAATGATCATAAAATGGCTGACGAGGAAGTCAGCTTTTTCCAGGTCGTCAAAATGTAAATGACGGTACTGCATGTTCCTACAGCTAACTTTTAATGTTACGCGCTGACCTTTTGACAGGCAGCGCTTCGTATTGCAAGTTGCATCCATCTTTCCCTGCATGAAACTCCCTCTTCCAGCGCATTTCTGACAGCAGATTGGACAGGAGTGTTGCTTGCAGTACTTGAGAGAGAGAGATGACTGGTGATAAGTACAAAAAAGCCAGTGGCTTGAAGCAAGCACATCAACTGTGAACATGGAGATTAAAGTACGCGCATACACCATCCCCCTGTGATTGATTGGTAGATGTAACTTTTTCCCCTTTCAATCATGTTTTTGCCTCTGGCACTAGGTCCTATCATGAATAAACTACTGACTTTTGACAGGAATTCACATGCCGCGAATTCATCCAAACTCGACAACCCTCTCAAGCAGCCGAACACCATTCGCACAAAAGGGGTTGAATTGTTGAATCATAGGAAAAATATTCTCAAGCTTGAAAAGGTTCTGAGAAGATTTACGATGATAGACAATAGACAATAGACAATGGGTGCAGGAGTAGGCCATTTGGCCCTTCAAAACAGCACCGCCATTCAATGTGATCATGGCTGATCATCCCCAATCAGTACCCTGTTCCTGCCTTCTCCCCATATCCCCTGACTCTGCTATCTTTAGGAGCCCTATTTATCTCTCACTTGAAAGCATCCAGAGAACTGGCCTCCACCGCCCTCTGAGGCAGAGAATTCCACACTCACAACTCTCTGTGAGAAAAAGTGTATCCTTGTCTCCGTTCTAAATGGCTTACCACTTATTCTTAAACTGTGGCCCCTGGTTCTGGACTCCCCCAACATCGGGAACATGTTTCCTGCCACTAATGTGTCCAAGCCCTTAACAATCTTATATGTTTCAATAAGATACCCTCTCATCCTAAAATGATGTTGCCAGGGCTAGAGGGTGTGAGCTATAGACAAAGGTTGAGTAGGCTGTTCCTTGGAGCGCGGAAGATGAAAGGTGATCTTCTAGAGGTGTATAAAATCATGAGGGGAATATATCGGGTGGATGCACAGAATCTCTTGCCCAGAGTGGGGGAATCGAGGACCAGAGGACATACAGTAGGTTTCAAGGTGAAGGGGAACGATTTAATAGGAATATGAGGTGTAACCTTTTCACACAAACGGTGGTGGGTGTATGGAACAAGCTACCAGATGAGGTTTTAGAAACAGTTACCAGACAGGTACATGGATAGGACAGGTTTGGAGGGTTATGGACCAAATGCAGGCAGATGGGACGTGTAGCTGGGACATGTTGGCCGGTGTGGGCAAGTTGGGCTGAAGGGCCTGTTTCCACACTGCATCACTCTAAATGTTCAAAAATAATTAAACAAAAATAGAAAATTCAGCTTGTTGAATAAGTTGTCAACCTGAGATTCAAAATATTAAAATTTTACTGGTGTTTTTTTAAATTCCTTTATTCCAGATTCAGTTGAGTTTATTGCCAAGCAATTGGGTGCAATGCAATTCCTTGTTAGCACGAAGTTCATAGTGAAAAATATCCATTCGTGTGAAGGCCATAGTAAATAATATACATACACATGACAATAATTGCACAAAGCAATGAAAAACAGTGCAATGGTGCAAATATTGTAGTGCAAAAATAACTAAAGCACAATAATGGAATAACTAGGTTTCCTCTGGGATCTCTTGTTTCCTCCCACACTCCAAACATGTGCAGGTTTGCAGGTTAATTGGATTTGGTATAAATTTAATTTTTCCCTGGTGTGTGTAGGATAGCTTTAATGTGCGGGGATCGATGGCCAGTGCAGACTCGATGGGTCAAAGGGCCTGCTTCCGCTTTGTATCTCTAAACTCTACTAAGCTGAACGAGGTAGAGTTTAGTGTATGCGGCAGCACCTTCGGGAAGGGAGTATGAAAGAAGTGATTGCTTCAGATGTTGAATAGCCATGGGGAAGAAGCTGTTCTTAAGTCTGGACATGAGAGCTTTTGGGACTTTGTTTACACTTGGCCTCCTCTACATCAATGAAACCAAGTGTGCACTGGGCAACTACTTTGCCAAATACTAGCTCTCTGTTTGCCTGTGCCAGCTGGAGCTCCTGGTTGCTAAGCATTCTAATTCTCCGTCCCATTCCCCGACTGACCCGTCTCTGCTTGGCCTCCCATTGCCTGAGTATGGCCACATTTAAGTTGGAAGAACAGCATCCCATACTCCCCTTGTGTGGGTAAAATCTCAATGGCATGAACATAAAATTCCCCAATATCAGGTGCCACCCCTTGCTCATGTACCCTTATTTCTTTCCACAGTCCTTTATTTCCATTTGTTCCATCCCTGCCATCTAATTCATTTACCGTCCTCGATCTACTCATCACCCAGCAACTTTGCAAGCGGCCTTTATGGGCGATTATTTGCATTCTCGGCAAGGTATGCAAGCAAAGCATTTCACTGTGACTTGTCACATGTGACAATGAAATATTCCATTCAGTTCCCATTTTTCTTTTCCCCTCCCCGATTCCTTTCCAACCACCAAGTCTCCCTCTGTTTTTGGCAAATCCCACCATTTGCACGCATTTATCTTTTCCACTTGCCACCTCCAGTTTTGGTTACTACTTCCACCCTTCTTTCCCTGCACCTGACTCATCTGCTAATCAATCCATCCTTGCTTCGGTCTGCCTACCACTCGCCACAGACGGCACAGTGGCAGAGTTGCTGCCTTACTGCGCTTACAGCGCCAGAGACCCGGGTTCAATCCTGACTTTGGGTGCTGTCTGTACAGAGTTTGTACTTTCTCCCCATTACCTGCGTGGGTTTTCTCTGAGATCTTCGGTTTCCTCCCACACTTCAAAGACGTATAGGTTTGTAGTTTAATTGGCTTGGTATGAATGTAAAATTGTCCCTAGTGTGTGTAGGATATTGTTAATGTGCAGGGATCGCTGGTCGGCCAGGACTCGATGGGCCAATGGGTCTGTTTCCACGCTGTATCTCTAAACTAAACTAAAACCTCTTGACACACCTTATCCCTTCATTTCTCTCTATCAGCTTCTCCCCCTCAAAATCAATCTGAAGAACCACCCCAACCCGAAGCATCGTCTGTCCGTTTCCCTCCACCAAGGGTGCCTGACCCGCTGAGTTCCTTCAGCATGATTGAAGAGTCATCTTATCTGCTTTACTCAAGATTCCAGCCTCTGTGGTCTCTTGTGTCTGAACCTTGAAACATGATTCTATCCAAGTGGCCAATCATACATCCAAAGCAGAGAAACATCGTCAAATTTGACCTGTAAATTCTCCAATGACCGATGGCACAAGTTCACACATGTCCTCCTGCGGGCCACACTATGAGTGCATGTTTGCACCATTTTGAAGGTCATGTTATATTTATCTCAGTTCTAATTTGCCAATCAATGCTCTTGTTTCTTGGCACACTTAAAAAAACCTCATCTAACCATGACAGAAGGAGATATCAAGTCAGTTTTGTTTATAGTCCCGTATACCAAGGTACAGTGAAAGGCTTTTATTGTGTGCTATCCAGTCAGCAAAACGACAATATATGATTACAGTTGAGCCATTTACTGGGTCTAGTCCTCGCTGCTGGTAGAAGAGTTATCCAACTACAATCCATTGTCCTGAAGGTCATAGATTTCAAAGAAAATGAAGTCACATTATCCTGATTTTTTTTTTGCTACATAATCCATGTAGTTGTATGTAATATCTGTGCACATATGTAAATGATATTGCTGAATATAGATATAAAATATTGATTAATATTTCACCCGTGCTTAATGACTGAAATTCTCATTAGCGCGAGATTTGCATAGAATTGAGCAGATTTGTATTAAATTGCAATATTCCCAGCTACCAAGAAGAGATGGTTTTAGCTATGTAACATTGTAGTTAAACACATGAATTCAGGTTATCTGCGGAGCCAAAAAACAATCACTTTGACAATATTGCTTCATAATGATCTTTTACTTTGAAATTTCTCATTAGGATTTTATGTTGGGTCTCAGTCAGAAATCTTCCAATTTTTATATTTTTGCATAAAAAACACAGAATACATGCAACCATAGAAACTGAATTAATATTGAACTAATTTTTCACCAAACAAATCGCACCGTAAAGTGGAGAGGTATCGGGCTTTGTGATGCAGCCTTTTTGTAAACGTGTCATGTTGCTTGCCATCGTGGGCCATGATACATATTCAACGATCAGGGCATGCATAGCAATTTAATTGAAAACACTTTTGAATCTCACCCTGGAGACACCACACTTCACTCATCCCTGCCAATGCCTGGATGTTGTCAGAAAAGAATTCAAGAAAATTGTGGCGGAAGGAGCTGCAGATGTTGGTTTAAACCAAAGACAGACACAAAATGCGGGAGTAACTCGGCGGGACAAGCAGCATCTCTGGAGAGAAGGAATGATTGGTGTGGGTATCAGGGGTTATGGGAAGAAGGTGGGAGAATGGGGTTAGGAGGGAGAGATAGATCAGCCAAGATTGAATGGTGGAATGGACTTGATGGGCCGAATGGCCTAATTCTGCTCCTATCACTTATGACCTTATGAATGGGTGATGTTTCAGGTCAAGACCCTTCTTCAGAAGAAGAGTAGGAGGAAAAGGAAATGAGTGATATTGCCGGTGATGTTGAGAGATATAGAACAAATGACTGAAATATATGGGAAAAAAAGCAATGATAAAGGAAACAAGCCATTGTGTTGCCTGGCATACAATCAGATGGTCATTTGGTAAAATGTTTAATGAAAATAAGACTCCATCAGAAAGTTTATAACTTTGCAACCTGTCCCTTTCATTAACCCTTGCATTCATCAAATGAAGTTCCTTACCACTGGTAGACACAAAATGCTGGAGTAACTCAGCGGGACAGGCAGCATCTCAGGAGAGAAGGAGTGGGTGACCTCTTGAAGTCTGAAGAAGGGTTTGGACCCGAAACATCACCCATTACTTTTCTCCAGATATGCTGCCTGTCCCGCTGAGTTACTCCAGCATTTGGTGTCTATCTTTGGTCAATGAAATGTTCTTGGGGGTACATGAAACTTTTGTGGAACCGGTGGCTCCGCAATCTGGAGTTAGGAAAAGATGGATGGTATTCTTCCAACCTTCCCTAGTTCCCCAGACAACCAGTTAAATCCTGTGGTTTAGATGGATCTGTCAAGGCATTCCTCTTCTCTGAATCAAATCATAAAGTGCTGAAGGAGCTTAGTGGAGGCAGCATCTGTAGAGGAAATGGATAGGCGGTTTCGGGTCGGGGACCCTTCTTCAGACTGAATCAGACCCGACCCGAGACTTTGCCTGCAATGGGTGACAATTTGGGTTGGAACGTGAAGTCTGAAGAAGGGTTCCAACCCAAAACATCACCTACTCCTTTTCTCCAGAGAAGCTGCCTGACCTGCTGAGTTACTCCAGCATTTTGTGTCTATCTTCGAATAAAACTTGAATTAGGGGGATGGAGAGCAGAGAACCTCCTGCCCTGGGGTGAACGAGGTACAGGCTTGTACATGAACCCTCCTCTTCGCTGATGAACTCCGAGATGCAAGCTATCAAATTGATCCTTACTATGTGGCTGAGCAATGTATTAACACAGCACGCCATTAGGCCATCTAATGTAATTTTTAAAGAACCTGTTCTGACAAATTGCTTATGACCAAAGTGATTTTGTCTGTGTTTAATAATTGTGAATGATTTATAAGAGTCACACAGTTAGGAAACTGTTGATTAATACAATTTTTTCATTGGAAATTGAATTGGGAAACGCTGTGTTTCTGAGTGGTGCATGATTAAAATGAGATACCACTGTATAAACCGAGCTTCTTGATGAAGTGAATCCAGCATCTCCAGATAGACACAGCATGTTGGCGTAACCCAGCGTGTCAGGCACCATCTGTGGAGGAAATGGATGGGTGACGTTTCGGGTCGGAAGTCAGACGAAGGGTTCCGACCTGAAACGTCACCCATCCTATTTCTCCAGAGATGCCGCCAGGCCCGCTGAGTTTATGCAGCATTAAACCTGTAATGCAGCATTAAACATGTAATATAAATGTGTTACAGTTACCTCTTACCCCTAGGGGCTTATGTGGTGGTCCCACTGGTTATGTTGCATGAGCTGAAGCTTCGGGACAAGCTTGGGATACCCCAGAGGGGAGGAGAAGAGCTTATGTCTGAAGCCTCTATTGTATCTCTCCAGAGAATGCAGCAAGAGAACATAGAACATGGAAGCGTACAGTGCACGAACAGGTCTTTCGGCTCACAGTGTCTGTGCCAAACAAGATGCCAACATAAACTAGTCTCCTCTGCCTAGACATGATCCATATCCCTCCATTCCCTGCAGATCCACGTGCTGATCTAAAAGCCTCTTAAATCCGACTGTCATATCTGCCTCTGCCACAACTTCTGATAGCAAATTCCTGGAACCATGCACTCCATGTAATAAAACCTTTGCCCCCGCACATCCCATAGCGTTATAGAGTCGTACAGCAAGGAAACGCCCTTTGGCCCAACTTGCCCGCACCGACCTTCATGCACCATCTACACTAGTCCCATCTGCCTGCGTTTGGATCATATCCCTCTAAATCTAACCTATCCATGCGCCTATCAAAATGCTTCATAAAATGTTGCAATGGTACCTGCAAAATGTTGCAATAGTACCTGTTAAATCTTCATTAAACTTTTCCCCTCTTCCCTTCAAGCTCTGCCTTCAACCTTTCAATTTTCATCCTGGAATAAATGTTCCAACTGTCTATCCTATCTATACCTCTCATAATTCTGTAAACAACCATCAGATCTCCTGTCAACCTCCGATGCTCCAGAGAAAATCATGCAATTTTGTCCAACCTCTCCTTATTGCTCATACCCTCTAATCTAGACAGTAACATTCCAGTAAACCTCTTCTGTAGACTAATATTCGCTGACAGCAGAGGCAGAGATCTGTGACCTTCGGTGGACAGACTTACAACAACAGACCGGCATCAAGTACACAATGAATCTACAACCACAACCTACTTCAAGGACACAATTGACCTACAAAGATACACCTGCATCAAGTACACCTGCATACATCTATATTACATACATAGTCACTATCAATCAAGAAAAAAGTTTCACTGTACCTCGGTACATGTGACAAAAAACTAAAGTAAACTAAACTATCTATATCAAGTACACAAACGACCTACAACCACACACCTACATTACACCTACACACAATCGATCCATACGCAGGGGTGTCAAACTCGTGGCCCACGGGTCGAATGCAGCCCTGTTTTTCCCGATGCCAGAGCGGGCTGCAGCTGTCCGCGGTGCCTGATCGGACTGCGTTCGCGTGTGCACGGTGCAATCTGGCGCGCATGAAGTCGCATTTTGCCCGTGACCTAAAATTAAGTAAAATGAGTTTGACACCCCTGATCTACAGCCAATCACATAAATCAAGGAAACAAATGATCTGCAACCTACATCAAGTACATAATGGACCTACACAGACAAATCTACATTAAATATACAATTGACCTACAGACACACACCTACATCAGATACACAATCCATCTACAAAGACATATATACAATTGACCTACAGCCAGACACCTACATCAAGTACACAATCTACTTACAACCACAACTGACATCAAGTGCACAATTGACATACAAAGACACACATACATCAAGTACACAACTGACCTACAGCCAGACACCTACATCAGATACACAATCCATCTACAAAGATTCATCTACATTAAATACAACGTTGGTGGATAAGTTGTTACATGATGGGTCTTGAACAAGAATCCTAATAATGAACACACCCCATAGGAAAACACCAAGGGAAGAAGGGTCCCAACCTGAAACATCACTTGTGTATGTTCTCCAGAGATGCTTCCTGACCTGGTGAGTTCCTTGTAACGCTATAGTTTTGGATGGATTTGAAAGCACAAGATCTTAGACCTCAGCAGGTAATAGTCAACAACAACCCATATATTCCTATGGCACAAACCAAGCTTCTCACTCCCAACATAAAGTGCACGCATGTAAAATAATGATGATAGGCAGTCAGAACCTTTTTCTCAGGTTGGAAATGTTAAAGAGTAGATGGCATGGGTTTAAGGTGAAAAGGGCGTGGTTTCAAGGAGGTGCCTGGGCAAGAGTTTTTTGCACAGAGTGGGTGTTGGGTGGGGTTGGGGTTGGGGGGGGTTGGGAGGGTTGGGGGGTTGGGGGGGTTGGGGGGTGGGGGGGGGGGGGGGGCGTGGGAGGGGGGAGGGGTGCCTGGATAACACTGGAAGGAATGGTGATGCAGACAGCAACTATAGTGTATTTGAAGAAGCTTTTAGATCGGCTCCTGGATATGCAGGCAATGGATGGATATGGATCATGTGCAGGCAGATGAGATTAGTTTATCTCGGTATCGTGTCTGACACAGACATCGTGAATCGAAGGGCCTGCACTATAATTTTCTGTGAGCTATGCTATAGACACCCAGTCATAGCATGGAAACGGGCCCATCAGCCCAAACTTGCCCACACCGACAATACACAACACTACACTTGCCCTGCACGTGTCCCAACTGCCTGCATTTGGCCCATATCCCTTGAAACCTGTCCTATCCATGTCTAAATGTTTCTTAAACATTGCGATAGTACCTGCTCTACGGCAGATGTTCGATAACAGAACGTGCACAATTGACCAGAGCAAGAGGATGCCTGTTGGCAACTGTTACCCTGGCAACCTAATCATTGCCATGTCCTCAATGTCCACATGCACCAGCCAGCACAGCGGCACAAACTTCCTTCACCTTCACCTTCACCTTCACATCCAATGTGGATCTCCAACGCTGTCTCTCAAGATCTGGGACATGATATCGGGAGTATTGTTTTGTTTAGTTAGAGATACCGCATGGAACAGGCCCTTTGTCCCACCGAGTCCATGCCGACCAGTGATCACCGGACACTAGCACTATCCTACACACACTAGGGACACAAATTTACAATGATACCAAGCCAATTAACCTACAAACCTTTGGAGTGTGTGAGGAAACCAGAGATCCCAGACAAAACCTAGGTCAAGGGAAGAGTGTACAAACTCCATACAAACAGCACCCGTAGTCAGGATCGAACCCGGGTCTACGGCGCCACCGTGACGCTCTGCATTAAGGGCTCAGCATTCAAATGTTTTCTGTCTTTCATAAAATGTCTTGTCAAGTGAGCATTGAAAATAGAAGGCAAAGTCTGACATTAACTTTGAACTAATACCGCAAAAAAATCTCCAGTGAAGTAAAAAACCTCCAGTAATGATCAAGGTGGGAGTTGGGAATTTCTCAAGGATAAATGGATTAAACAAAAAGCAAAGGTGAAGACTTGCGTACTTCCTGCAGTGTAGCTTCAAGCCACATGGGCCACTTGTGCCTAAGAACATAATGTGCTCTGCGCCATATCTATTGCTGGCAGGTCTTTCGTGGAGCAAACGCTCCAGAATATTAACTAAAGTCAGTGCAGAAACACGGGAAGAACTGCATGCAGGAATCAATGAGATAGTGGGGGCCGTGAGTAAGTATGAGCAGAGTTTAAGAATACGTTTTATTTGTCTTGTACTTCATGGATGGAATTTCCATTCCCTTATGTAGTAATGGACAAACATTCACCCTCTCCCTTCTTCCTTCCCAACCACAAACCCTCTTTCCACCTCTTTGCCCCACCTAGACTCACACCTTTTCTCCCCTCACCCTCCCCTTCCACTATTTGTTCCTTCCTCTAGCTTCACGATTCGCATATCTTCATCCTTTTGTCTCACGCCTTCTATCTTTTCATCGCTGACCTTATTCCATATTCTTATCAAAACCCCCCTCACCTGTATTAACCTATTACCTGCCAGACTTTGTCCTGCCTTCCTCTCCACCCCCCCCAGCCCCCCATAATCCATCCAACGCCGAACATCATCTATTCATGCTCTCCAGAGATGCTGCCTGATCCGCTGAGTTACTCCAGTACTTTGTGTCTTTTTTTTTGCAAGGTAACATCGGCAGTTCTTTGTACCTACAAATAATATTGTTATCTTCATTCCCGTCAAAATAAATCCCCTGGTTCTGCACAAAGTTGTAAGGAAGAAGGGTTTAAGAAGGTTAGCTGAACATTTGTCTCCAGAAAATCAATTACTCTTAAAAATACAGCATGGAAACAGGCCCTTCGGCCCACCGAGTCCGTGCCGACTAGCGATCCTTGTATCTTCTACAAGATGGCGGCGCGCACAGTCGCAGCGGCTCATGGCTCTCCGTATCGGTGCTCTTTCTTGTTGTCCGTGTACGTTTTATTGTTCGTGTACGTCTTCATTATCGGTTCTGCGAACATATGCCACACCCGCCAGAACCTTATGGACATCGGTGACCAGCATCAGACATCTGTTTTGAGTGTCTTTCACCACACGCATAACACCCCAGACGACATAGCGAGGCCATCGGGCTCTCCATGGATTGTTGTCGGGTCTAGGAGGCGGCGCAGACGGAGGAGGGAGAGGAAGCAGAAGCGAGGCCGCAGGTCCAAGTGTCTTGCTAAGGCTAAGAAATCAACCACACAAGCCACCTCTACCGAGCCTGTATCTCTCCAACGCCAGATCCCTGGTTCACAAAATGGATGACCTGGAATTACAACTCGCTGGGAATCGATATTTTCCGTGACTGCTGTGTTTTGATTATCACCGAAAACCTGGCTTCACCCGGGGATACCTGATGCTAGCATGCAGCTAGCAGGACGCTTTCTGCTCCGCGGGGACAGGACTATGGACTCCGGTAAGAGCAGGGGAGGGGCCTCTGTATCTATGTGCATGAGAACTGGTGTAACAACGGGACAATCATAGACAAACATTGTTCTCCTGACCTCGAGTACATGTCTGTAAGATGCCAGCCTTTTTTTCTACCGAGAGAACTAACAGTAGTGATTGTCACGGCTGTGTATATTCCACCTGACGCCAATGTAAACACGGCGCTCTCTCTTCTGCTGAACACCATTAACGAACAGCAGCGGGATCACCCCGAAGGTGTTCACATAATTTCAGGAGACTTTAATAAGGCCAACTTGAAGACTGTACTGCCATAATTTTATCAACATGTCAAGTGTTCTACTAGAGGGGAGAACACGCTGGATCATGTCTACACCAATATCAAGCACGCGTATAGAGCCATCCCCCTCCCCCAACTCGGCCAGTCAGATCATCTCTCCCTCCTGCTCTCTCCAGCCTACAACCCCCTCAGACGCAGTGCCAGGCCCACCATAAAGTCTGTTACAACCTGGCCTGAAAATGCACTCTCCAATCTACAGGACTGCTTTACACAGACAAACTGGGACATATTTGAACATCAGGATCTGGAAACATTCACAGAAACGGTGCTGGACTATATCAAGTTCTGCATCGGAAACGTGACTGTGGACAAAACATACGGGTTTTCCCAAACCAGAAACCCTGGATGTCCAGCCAGGTCCGCACACTCCTCAGAGCCCGCGATGCTGCCTTCGGGTCAGGTGACAGAGCTCTGTACAGGGCTGCTCGAGCCGATCTGAAAAGTGGAATTAAAAAAGCCAAGGCGGACCAAAAGAGGAGCATAGAGTCCCATCTGTCCAGCAATAATACACGGGAGGTATGGCGGGGCATACAAGACATTACCAACTACAGAGGTTGTGCCACAACGACGGAAGACCTGAGTGCGCCGCTGGCAGAGAAGCTAAATTGCTTATTTTCCCGCTTTGAAACATCACGACAGCAGCACTCACCTGCTACAGCCCTGTTCCCACCCTCACCTGTACTACTCCACTCACAGTCAGGGAGCACGATGTCAGACGGGTGCTCCTGGCAACGAACCCCAAGAAGGCTACCGGCCCAGATGGAGTACCTGGTAAGGTGCTCAAAGCGGGTGCCCACCAGCTCACCGTCATCTTCACCAGAATCTTCAACCTTTCCCTGGACCAGGCAGTTATTCCGTCCTGCCTAAAATCAGCCACAATCGTCCCTGTGCCGAAGAAGTCTCCCATCACCACCTTAATGACTACCGTCCCGTGGCCCTCACTCCGGTAATCATGAAGTGCTTCGAGAGATTGGTCCTCCAGCACATCAAGGACTATCTCCCTCCAGACTTTGACCCTCACCAATTCGCCTATCGCACAAACAGATCCACAGAAGACGCCATTACCGTAGCTCTCCACTCTGTGCTGAGCCATCTGGAGCAGGGGCAGAGCTACGTCCGGATGCTCTTTGTGGATTATAGCTCAGCTTTCAATACTATCATTCCGGACATTCTCATCGACAAACTGGTCACTCTCGGCCTCCCCACTGTCACATGTGCCTGGATAAAGGACTTTCTCACCAACCGGCTCCAGACTGTGAGACTCGGCCCCCACCTCTCCTCCACTCGCAGATTGAGTACCGGCTCCCCACAGGGCTGTGTGCTAAGCCCCCTCCTATACTGTCTCTACACCCACGATTGTAGTCCGGCCCACAAAAACAACCGCATCGTCAAGTTTGCTGACGACACTACAGTAGTCGGACTCATCTCAAGGGGAGACGAGGCAGCCTACAGAGAGGAAGTCCTGAAGTTGACAGCCTGGTGCTCAGAAAACAACCTGGCTCTGAACACCAAGAAAACAAAAGAGCTCATTGTCGACTTCAGGAGGCACAGCACCGACTTAGCCCCCCTATACATCAACGGCGAGTGTGTGGAGAGGGTCTACACCTTCCGGTTTCTTGGCCTCCTCATCTCCGCTGACATCTCCTGGACAGACAACATCATGGCGGTTATCAAGAAAACTCAGCAGTGGCTGCACTTCCTGAGGGTCCTCAGGAAGCACAACCTGGACTCCAACCTGCTGCTGACCTTCTACCACTCGTCCATTGAGAGCCTGCTGACATACTGCATTACAGCATGGTATGGCAGCTGCACCATGGCAGACAGGGAGAGGCTTCAGAGGGTAGTTAGGGCAGCACAGAAGATCACTGGCTGCCCTCTCCCCTCTCCGATGGACATTTACACCTCCCGCTGCCTCAGCAGGGCGAAGAACATCATCAAGGACAGCTCCCATCCTGCGTTTGGCCTGTTCGACCTGCTGCCCTCAGGGAGGCGCTATAGGTGCATCAGAACAAGGACAAACAGATTCAAAAACAGTTGCTTTCCAAAAGCCATAACCTCCCTGAACTCACACATGTATTGACTTCACAGCCAAACCCCCGGACTTCCATCTATCCACCTACTGTAATTTGTACTGTAATTGCATATAGGAATCCTATTTATTCATTCTATTCATCCATTGTCTTTTTATAGATATGTATATAGCGCCGCAGAACTGTGTACCTTATCCCCCCCCCCCCCCCCCCCCTTTGTTTTTGTCTTTGTGTTTTGATTAATTACATGTCTGCACTGAGTAGGAGCTGCTTTTAATCTCATTGTACATGTGTATAGTGACGATAAAAATGGCATTATTATATCAACACTATCTGACACACGCCAGGGACAATTTACAATT
Source organism: Leucoraja erinaceus (assembly GCF_028641065.1). Taxonomy (NCBI): domain Eukaryota; kingdom Metazoa; phylum Chordata; class Chondrichthyes; order Rajiformes; family Rajidae; genus Leucoraja; species Leucoraja erinaceus. The sequence continues at coordinate 19,660,101 of NC_073379.1, read as the reverse complement.
GCACCAATTAACCTACAAACCTGCACTTCTTTGGCATGTGGGATCCTGGAAAAAAACCCACACAGGTCAGGGGGAGCACATACAAGCTCCATACAGACAAGCACCCGTAGTCAGGATTAAACCCGGTTCTCTGATGTTGTAAGCCAGTAACTCTACTGCTGCTCCACAGTGCAACCAAGAGAGTGGTCTCTCAGTGACCTGGGCTAAATTTTCCTCTCAATCAAGATCACTAAAAGCCCAGACATTCATTCTCAACTAAATTTGAGTGCCACATTGATTCTGTCAGCATGAACATAATGGTCCGAATTGCCTCTTTCTGTCTTGTGGGCTTCGATGAACTAATGACTCCACCCACTGCTTACTCAGAACTTCATTGTGATCCCATTTAAATCATAATAACAAGAGCTACACTGCCCATTAGGATCAGGACTCCTATGGGCCACCTATCTCCAGCATAAAACTCTGCAAGTCTTTTTCCCCAGGGTAGGGGAATCTAGAGGGCATGGGTGTAAAGGTGAGAGGGGGAAGATTTAATAGGAACCTGAGGGGCAACCTTTTCATACAGAGGGTGGTGGGTAAATGGAACGAGCTGTCAGAGGAGGTAGTTGCGGCATGCAAACTAGCAACATTGAAAGCACATTTAGACAGGTACATGTATAAGCAAGGTGTAAAGGGATAAGGGGCAAACACTGATAAATGGGATTAGCTCAGATGGGTACATTGGTTGGCATGGATGAATTGGGCCCAAGGGCCTGTTAACATGCCTTATGACTCTATAACTAAAGTGTGACGTTAGTCCCTGCCGAAATGGCCGTGTGATACACACATATGAGCTGATCCAACATCCAATTGCCTCAATTGCCTGCCCTTGGTTAGAATGTGGTCATATAGAGTCATAGAGCAATCGCGTGATACAGCGTGGATAGAGTCCACACCGGCCAACATGTCCCAGACACACTACTCCCACCTGCCTGCTCTTGGTCCATATCCCTCCAAACCTGTCCTATCCATGTACCTGTCTAACTGGGGTCAAGGAAAAAGCGTTCATGTCGCAGCCCTGTTTCCACCAATCTTTCCACCACCATGCATAAGAAGCACAAGATGCGACAAGACAGACACCATTGTGTGCAGATGCCGACAAGTGTGTTCAGCTCTGGCTGAACAACTTCTAACCTTGTGTGCGGACTCAATAAGAAGAAGATCTGTCTAACTGTTTCTTAAATGTTGGGATAGTCCCTGCCTCCACTACCTCCTCTGGCAGCTTGTTCCATTCACCCACCACCCTTTGTGCAAAAAAGTTACCCCTCAGATTCCTATTAAATGTTTTCCCCTTCACCTTGAACTTATGTACTCTGGTCTTCGATTCACCTACTCTGAAGCTGGTACTCTCATAATGTTTAAGAGACATTTTGACAGGTAAATGGATAGGATAGGTTGAGAGGATTATGAGCCAATCACGGGCTGGTGGGACGAGTGTAGAAGGGACACGTTGGTCGGTTAGGACAGGTTGGGCCAAAGGGCCTGTTTCCAAACTGTATGATTCTGTGATTCCATGAGAAATCTGAGAGGTAACCATTTTAAACAAAGGGTGGTGGGTATATGGATCGAGCCACAAGAGGAGGTAGTTGAGGTAGGCACTATCATAATGTTAAAGAGGCATTTGGGCAGGTACAGGGATAGGATGGGATTAGAGGGATATGGGTCAAGTGCAGGCTTGTGGGACTAGTGTAGATGGGCCATGTTGTTCGAAACGGGTAGAAGCCTATTTCCACGTTGTATCCTACATCTCTATGCTATTTTTCTTTTTTTTTGCCATCACATATTTTTCCCTCATTACTATTTTATGGAATAATGATTCCTGTTTCGCAGTCCGGCTTTGATAGTGATCTGAGTTATTCCTGTGTCACTCATTGACATGTTGCCTGCTAGCTTGCTACCAACTTTGATCTTGTCAGCCCTTTTCTAATTTTACAATTGCCATTCAGAAACCAGGGTTGACTTAAATATGTATGTCGAGAGATTACATTGCTTGATTTGAAGTCTGCAGCTCACAGCTGGCTGATCACATCCCCGTCAAAGAAAACCTTCTTGCTGCTGCTTGGTGTAAATCTCTATAATTAATCTGAATCCTAGCAGCTCTTTCTCGGTGAAATCCACCCATTGGGATATTGGCCTGACAATTCCAGGTGCACTCTATCCAAGTACTTTTTGAATATTCCCACTGTCAATCACACCTCTAATGACCTCACGTATCACTGACTACACATTAACTACTTTACCGGATAAATTGGGAGCATTTGGGTGCAATCTGTGACCTTCATTGGATACTGACAGAACAGCTGGGTGTATGTCATGTTCTTTATCAGTTGGTGAATTGAGTACAGATTTTGTACAAAATTTCTCAGTTGTACAGGACATTGGTGAGTTTGCTATTGGAGTATTCATAAGGTCATAAGATAATTAGTGATAGGAGCAGAGTTAGGCCATTCGACCCAACAAGCCTACTCCACCATTCAATCATGGCTAATCTCTCTCTCCCTCCAAACCCCATTCTCCTGCCTTCTCCCCATAACCCTTGACACCCATACTAATCAAGAATCTATCTATCTCTGCCTTAAAAATATCCATTGCCTTGGCCACCACAGCCTTCTGTGGCAAAGAATTCCACAGATTCACCACCCTCTGACTAAAGAAATTCCTCCTCATCTTCTTCCGAAATGAGCATCCTTTAACTTTGAGGCTGACCTCTATTCCTAGATTCTTCCACCAGTTTACTGTATATCAAATCTATTTGGATAGCATGCAAAACAAAGATTTTCACTGTACCTGGGTGCACGGGACAATAATAAACCTAAAGCAGAACCTAACCCAGTGTATCGAGGATAATTCTACACACTGTTAATCTTGGCAATGAGGGCCCCTTTTCATGATGCCAGTGACTTTTACATTAATGATTCTGTTATTTGCCATTGTTGAATTAGTATTTCTCTTTTGTCCAGAGTGATCACAAGAGGATCATTAGTTAGTTAAATAGGATCATCTTACTTTCCAAATGTTTTATAAGCTTGGCTCAGATGTATAATGAAAGCATTGTTATACTGTATTGGCAGTGGTTAAAGCATTGGTACATCTGATGATCAGAATTTATTTCTACTAATACAGATTATCAGCTTATATATTGGGAATCAGGTGATCATAATGTTGGTAATAATCACACCCTGCTCTTCAAAAATAGTCAGCAACATATTAAAATTAATTTAATTTAGTTTAATTTAGAGGTATAGCGAGGAAACAGGCCCTTCAGCCCACCGAGTCCGCATCTACAGACACGGTACAAGTTACAATTTTTGCCGATGTTTTTACCAGAAGCCAAATTAGCCTGCAAACCTGTACATCTTTGGCGTGTGGGAGGAAACCGAAGAACCCGGGGAAATCACGGGTAGAACGTATAAACTCCATACAGACAGCGCCCGTAGTCAGGATTGAACCCGCGGGTCACTGGCGCTGTAAGGCAGCAACTCTGCCCCTGCGTCAATACCGTGCCGCCCTTGAATGTTAGCATTGTTATGTTCGGCAACTTGAACATCCAGGAGCGGAAAAGATTACAAAATGTTGTGACCACTGCCCAATCCATCACCGGCTCTGACCTCACCACCATCAAAGGGACCTATCGTAGTCGCTGCCTCAAAAAGGCAGCCAACATCATCAAAGACCCACACCATCCTGGCCACACACTCATTTCACCCTCGCCATCGGGAAGAAGGTACAGGAGCCTGAAAACTGTAACGTCCAGGTTCAGGAACAGCTTCTTCCCTACAGCCATCAGGCTATTAAACTTGAGAACAAATAAGCTCTGAGCACTGAACTGCAAAAAACTATATTATTACTGCACTACATTTGTTATTTATTGAACTTTCTTTCTCTACATATTCACATATTCTGTTGTGCTGCAGCAAGTAAAATTTCATTGACCTATCCGGGACATATGACAATAAAAACACTCTTGACTCTTACAATTGGGCAGTGGTAGAGTTCACAAACAAAGTGCTGGCTATCTAAGGCCAACAACATTCACCTTCTCGACATTTTGGTTTAAAGAAAATTGGTTGAAACTTAGGAACTGGAAGTTTTTCTGTGTGAAAAATGAAGATGTTTACTTTGAGACGCACTGGCAAAATTGTTCCTAATTGCAGGGTTGTCTGCCAGGCTTGCTGAAACAGAAGGCCTAGATCTGTAACTCTCTTCACTAACTGTCTACCTTCTGCTGTGCACTCATCAGTCAACTGTTCGGATGTTGTGCCAAGCTCTTGATCTGCATAAGAGTAGATTGCAAAGTGTCCCATTAAAGCACTCCAGTCTGTTTTTATCATTAAATAACAACACACTAGACATGCACTCAACACCATTTACCTGCTGCTGTTCCGTAGCCTTTAATGTCCTTATCTGGCAGAATCTTTTCATCTTGGTCTGCAAAATTGATCCAACAGCTGCTATCTTTTGGGGATAGGAGAGACTGCAGATGTTGGAATCTGCAAAAAAAAAACTGCTGGAGGAATTCAGCGGGTCAGGCACATCTGTAGAACCTTCTGGGAATTTAATTTAAAATTCACATCATCTCTTTTCAGATACGATGCTTCTGGATTTTATTCCTAAGTGGTCTGCCTATAATTCCAGTGATATAAATCTTTGGTTTGTCTTCCATCACCAGAGGGAGGCATTCAGAGCCCTTTATCTTTTTATCATTAGCTTGCAGAACAAATCCATGGACGATTATCTGAAGTTTTTGTATTCTATAAAGCAAATATCATCGTGAAGCCCATGAACTGTGCCAGTTCCTGTGGACATAAAGTTTTTTTTTTTTCTTTAGCAGAGAGCTAGCAAGTTTTGAAAGAAGAAAACTTAGTAAGATAATGTATAAATAAATAGTTGGTGCACGAGATCTACATCAGTTCGACCCAAACCGGCTTGAAGACTTACCCCAAGCCCTGTTAAATTGCATGGTGTTGACCTTCAGTGGCGTTTAGCAAAACACCATCAGGGAAATAAGCTTCTACCGCGCTTTCATTAAATTTACAGCAGCCAAACGAGGGAGCTAGTTGGCTGAGGAGAGACATGTGGGTGAAATACAAAATGATAAAAGGCAGAAGAGGGACACAAAATGCTAGAGTAACTCAGCGGGACAGGCAGCATCTCTGGAGAGAAGGAATGGGTAAAACCAGCAGCTGCAGTTCCTTCCTACACATGATAAATGGCAGAGATGGGACAGAGAGTAAGGGTATTACAGAAAAGTGCAAAAACTGTAGCATTGATATGAAGGAGGACTTTAATTATTTCAAAGTATGCTGGAATATCATTCACATTAAAGGCAGAGAGGGTGAAACCTTTCCAAAATTGCCTGGGATAATTTACTCGAGCATTGGTTTTCCGTTAGGATAAGGATACATGGATTGGTGGCTCAAGTTCTGAGGAATGATGAGCATTAAGGTTCAGTTATCCACATAGCATCCAGTTAAACCTCCTCTGCACCCTCTCCAAAGCTTCCTGTAATGTGGTGGCCAGAAATGAACATGACCTTTGAAATAAGGTCTCACCAACATGACTTCCTGACACTTATACTCAATTACCTGACTGATGAAGGCAAGTACACCACATGCCTTCTTTACCACTCTGTCTATTGGTGTATTCTTGTGATTACAATCTTGAAGGTCCTGTTTTTTTTAATTCTACGACCTAACGCCCTAAATTATTTTTGCAGAACCTCAGCAGCCTTTCGACCTATGTCACAGGTACCAGTATGGACCATGACTTCCGGCTACATCCTTGACCTGGCACTAGGGAGGCAACACATAAGATGAGAATTCAGAAAAGATTCATGAGAATGGTTCCTGGCATGATGGACCACAGTTAGAAGGATGGTTTAGGGAATTTGACACTTTTATTGATTCAAGGAGCATGGAAACAGGCCGTTCGGCCCAACTTGCCCATGCCGACCAACATGCCTCATGCCCCATCTACACTAGTCCCACATCCCTCTAAACCTACCCTATCCATGTACCTGTCTAAATGTTGCAATAGTACCTGCCTCAACTATGGCAGCATGGTGGCGCAGCATTAGAATTGCTGCTTTACAGTGCTTGCAGCACCAGAGAACCAGGTTCAATCCCGACTATGGGTGCTGTCTGTATGAAGTTTGTATGTTCTCACCATGACCACGTGGGTTTTCTCCAATATCTTCGGTTTCCTCCCACACTTCAAAGACGTACAGGTATGTAGGTAAATTGGCTTGGTATAAGTGTAACATTATCCCTAGTGTGTGTAGAATAGTGATAATGTGCGAGGATCGTTGGTCGGCATGGACTTGGTGGATCAAATGGCCTGTTTCCACGCTGTATCACTAAACTAAACTAAATTAAAATAAAACTACATTCTCTGGCAGCTGGTTCCATACACCCACCTCCCTTTGTGTAAAAAGGTTCCTATTAAATCTCTCCCCCCCCCCCCCCCCCCCCCCACATTGTACCTATGTCCTATGGTTCTCAAGGTGGGAGGCCCTTTTATTAACAGAGATGAGGAACAAAAATTTAAACAACAGTAAATCGTTGGAATTCTCGATCTTGACCTCTTGGCCTTGACCTTGGCTCAAATTGAAGGACTTCATGTTTCCACTAGTGGGAGAGTCTAGAACTAGAGGTCATAGCCTCAGAATTAAAGGACGTTCTTTTAGGAAAGAGATGAGGAGAAATTTATTTAGAAGGTGGTGAATCTGTGGAATTGTTTGCTAAAGAAGTCTGAAGAGGCCAAGTCAGTGGATATTTTACATATTTTGGAGATAGATTCTTGATTAGTACGGGTGTCAGAGGTTATGGGGAGAAGGCAGGGGCATGGGGTTAGAAGGGAGAGATAGATCAGCCATGATTGAATGGCGGAGTAGACGATAGCCGACTGGCTAAATTCTATTATTCCTTATGACCTTATGACCTTATGACTGGGTCATTAAGTGAGTTAGGACTATGAGAACAGCAAGGAAGTCAAATTGAGGACAAAATCATATGAACTATGAATTTTTAGAATAGTGGTGTTTTGGGGCCTACCAATGTTATGTTTAAAATTATTGCGGCATGTATGATATTCTATGTTTAATATTCAATAGAGTGTTCATGTTTAGAAGTCACAGGAGCAGAATTAGGCCATTCGGCCCATCAAGTTACTCTGCCATTCAATCTATTTTTCCGTCTCAACCCCATTCTACTGTCTTTCCCCCATAACCCTCATCACCCTTACTAAGGAAGAACTTGACAATCTCTGCCTTCACGATATGACTTGGCCTCCATAGCCGTGTGTGGCAATGAACAGCGGTCACCATTTTGATATAGATTTCAAAGTAGATAGATTATTATGATACAGACTGTTCTACAAGGAGAAATATCTGTTGTGATGCTGCAAGTAAGAATTTCATTGTTCCGTTTCGGGACAAATGTCATCCAAAAACACTTTTGACTTTTGACTGGGACTTGGGTGAAGTATGAAGGTACTTGGGTGCTTTTGTCTGGCTTCCCCTTGGTGTTACATTCACCATAATTATGTTGAGCACATTGAAGGATGAGGCTACGTTGCAAGTCTTATTCTTCAAGAGATTTGCCACATCAGCGTAAAACAGTTTAAAATGTTCATTATCACCATTAGTAGGTAAGTGAAATTCAATAGAGTTGTAACTGCTGAGTGCTGGGACTTGAATTATCTCCAGAAATGTGCGATTGTCCCTTGCATTTTAATGTCAATTCCTGTAGCCCATGAGATAATTTCTTTATAATAATGTCCCTGATAAAATGGACTACAATTAAGTCCTGTATATTGGTCATTAAAGTCGGGCAGAAAGCTGTTCTAATGTATGAATTGTGACTCAGAGTCAGACAATTGTTGATTCAAGCTGTACACAAGAGGCTGCATTGCATAATATGATCACGCATCTCTGGGGATTGAGGTTACTGCGATTCAGGTGATGTCAAATGAAGACCCTGGCCTGCCCTCTTTTTTAAACAAGAAAGCCTGGAATCACAGAGCTATACAACATGGAAACAGGCCAACTTTTCATAGTCATAGAGTGATACAGTGTGGAAGCTGGCTCTTCAGCCCAACTTACCCTCAACGGCCAACATTTCCCAGCTACATGAGTTCCACCTGCCTGCGTCATCCCTATCCCTCCAATGTCCACATGCTTCCAAACTTGTCCTATCCATGTCCCTGTCTAACTGTTTCTTAAATTTTGGGATCGTCCCAGCCTTAACTACCTCCTCTGGCAGCGTGTTCCATACACCCACCACCCTTTGTGTGAAAAGGTTACCACTCAGATTTCTATTCATTCTTTTCCCCTTCAGCTTAAACCTATGTCCTCTGGTCGTTGATTCACTTCTCTGCGCAAGAAAATCTGTGCATCTACCCAATCTATTCCTCACATGATCTTTATACACCTCAATAAGATCCACCTCCTGTGCTCCAAGTAATAGTCTCAGCCTACTTAACCTCTCCCTATAGCTCAGACTCTCTAGCCCTGGCAACATCCTTGTAAATCTTCTCTGTCCCCTTTCCAGCTTGCCAACATGGTTTTGTCCTTGCAAAGCGGGTGGGAGATTGCAACCTTCACGTGGGTCCGCCCTGTTTCAACGAATGCAATCAACCTGGTGTGCACAATCAAATAAGATCAAATAGAACAAGTTGTCCTAAAACTTTAGGCTGTGCACGCCATACGCAAGAAGAAGAAGTCCTTGCAAAGTAAGTTGCATTAGCTGAACTTGTCCCACTTACGTATGCCCAGCCCATATGGCTTGGTAGGCTATCTCATCTCCCCAAGGAAAATAGGGTTATCTTTGCTAGTAGACTACACAACAGCCAATTCTTTAAACACTGCAGTAGTGTTGTTAAACATTGCATGTCATAGCGTCATACAGCATGGAAACAGGCCCTTCGGCCCAATTTGCCCTTGCCAGACAAGATGCCCCATCTACAATAGTCCCACCTGCTTGCATTTGGCCCATATTCCCTCTATACTTGTCCTATCCATGTATCTATACAAATGTCCTTTAAATGTTGTCATAGTACTTGCCTCAAATACCTCCTCTGGCACCTTGCTCTATATACCCACCACCCTCTGTGTGAAAAGGTTGGCCCTCAGGGTCCTGTTGAATCTTTCCCCTCTAACCTTATACCTATGTCTCTTGTTTTCTGATACCCCTACTCTGGGTAAAAGACTCCGTACATCTACCCAAGATAGGACACAATATGCTGGAGTAACTCAGCGGGACGGGCAGCATCTCTGGAGTGAAGGAATGGGTGACTGAAGAAGGGTCTCGGCCCGAAACGCCACCCATTCTTTCTCTCCAGAGATGCTGCCTGTCCCACTGAGTTACTCCAGCATTTTGTATCTATCTTTGGTTTAAAACAGCATCAGCAGTTCCTTCCTACACTGTACATATACTCAGTCTATTCCCCTCATGATCTTATACACCTCTATAAGATCACCCCTTGTCTTCCTGCACTCCAAACGAGTAGATTCACCGTTGGATGCCCAGCAAGTTCCATGCATAATTGAACATCGTACATGGAAGAACACTATAGGATCTTCAACAGTTTTTGGAAATGCTGATCATGTTTATTCCTTAACCTCTCATTCGGTCACGGTGATGCAACAGTAGAGTTGCTGCCTTAAAGCTCTTGAAGCGCCGGAGACCCGGGTTCGATCCCGACTACGGGTGCTGTCTGTACTGAGTTTGTACGTTCTCCCTGTGATCTGTGTGGGTTTTCTCCGAGATCTTCGGTTTCCTCCCACACTCCAAAGACGTGCAGGTTTGGAGGTTAATTGGCTTGGTAAATGTAAAAATTGCCCCTAGTGGATGTAGGATAGTGTTAATGTGCGGGGATCGCTGGTCGGTGTAGACTCAGTGGGCCGAAGGGCCTGTTTCTGTGCTGTATCTCTAAACTAAACTAAACTATTGTATGGCATATAAACAAAACATGAACTCATTGCAGAGTAGAGTTCAAGAAGGAACTGCAGATGCTGGAAAATGCTGGAGTAGCTAATATCTATTTTATATATCTTTATACATATCTTAGTTTAGTTTAGAGACACAGTGCGGAAACAGACCCTTCGACCTACTGAGTCAACACCGGCCAATGATCCCCACACATTAACACTACCCTACACACACTAGGGACATTTTCTGGACATTCATACCAAGCCAATAAACCTACAAACCTGTATATCTTTGGAGTACATAGATAGAAGCTGTTCAGCCCATCAAATGCATTGTCTCACTAATGCCCATTAACACCATCTTGGTTTTCCTGCCAGTCACCTTTAGTCAGGTTAATGGAAATTTCCCAATTAACCTAACAATCAGCACGATGCAATGAAAAGTGGCACAGAGGAAAAATGAAACGCTTCATAGCTAAATGCATGAGGAATGAAGAACATAGTAATTAGAGAATGGAATTGAAGAAGGGTCCCAACCCAAAATGTCATCTATCCATGTTCTCCAAAGATGCTGCCTGACCCACAGAGTTGCTCCAGTGTATAGATGCTTTTATAAACCAGCATCTGCAGCTCCTTGTATCAACATAGTAATTTGACTAGACACAAAATGCTGGAGTTACTCAACGGGACAGGCAGAATCTCTGGTAGAAGTTTCGGGTCCAGACCCTTCTTCCGCGCCTTCTAGTAATTGAATGAAAGTCCCTGTCCCACTTTCACAACCTAATTGGCGACCTCTGCAGAGTTTGCCCTTGACTCATACTCGCAGCATGGTCGCCAAGAGGTCGTAGGAGGTCTTCGTAACTCTTCCTCATGCTCGTGAGTGGTCTCCGCGTACTCGTGGCCTCAAGTAGGTTGCGGCGTTTTTTCCAGCCTGATAAAAAATGTCCACGAGTAAAAAAAAGGTCGACATGGAAAATGTGGATACTTTATACTCGTAGGTAGGTTGTAGTAGGTCATGATGGTAGTCGTAGGTCGGTAACTGGCCCGAGGAAAAAAAATGCAAACATGACATAATTTTATCATGTGATCATTTCCGCTCGTAGCTAATCGTAGTTGGTCTTAGATGTGGAAGGCTGAGGTCGAGGGGGGGGTCGGGGGTCGTAGGAGGTCGTAGACATAGTCGTAGGAGGTCGTAGGAGGTATTTTACTTTGGCGAGTCAACACGGCCCTGACATTTCTTTCAACTCGTCTAGGGTCTTCTAAACTCGTGGATTAGGTCGTCCAAGTGGGACAGCCCCTTAACAGCAGATATCAAGATAAACAAGTGATTTGCATTGGCTGTCTCTGTAATGGGGTAATTAGTTTAGTTTGGAGATACAGTACGGAAACAGGCCCTTCAGCCCACAGAGTCGATGCCGAGCAGTGATCCCGCACACTTACACTATCCTACACAGATTAGGGGCAATTTACAATTTTACCGAGACCAATTAACCCATTAACCTACAAATTAAAACCAATTAACCTACAATCCTTTGGAATATTGGAGGAAACCGGAGCACCCAGAGAAAACCTGCACAGGTCACAGGGAGAGCATTCAAACTCCATAGAGACAACACCCATAATTAGGATTGAACCTGGGTCTCCAGGGCTGTAAGGCAGCAACTCTACCACTGAACCACCTTGCCACCCCAGGGATATTTATCTTCTTGGAACAACAGGCTGTAGTTCAGCTAATAAGACATGCAAAAAATATGAATATACAAGAAAATCTAGGCTTAAAAGATATTGAGTTCACGGGTGGAAGTTGAAAGGGATCAAAAACAGTGTTGGAGTCACAGGAGACTGCAGGCACTGGTACCTTGAATTAAAAAAAAAAATTGCTGGAGGAACTCAACGGGTCAAGAAGCAAGGGACTGAAGAAGAGTCGGATGCTAAACATTGTCGCCTTTTTTTTTGCTTAGTTTAGTTTAGTGATACAGCACGGAAACATCGAGTTCACGTCGACCAGCGATCCCCACACAATAACACTATCCCACACACTCAGGACAATTTACCCATACACCAAGCCAATTTACCTACAAACATACGTTTTTGGAGTGTATGAGGAAACCAAAGATCTCGGACAAAACGCACGCGGTCACGGGGAGAATGTATAAACTCCATACAGAAGCACCCATAGTCGGGTACAAATCTGGGTCTTCGGCGCTGTAAGGCAGCAACTCTACTGCTGCACCACTGTGCCACCCGTATCTCTCCTTATCTGTGGAGAGACCATATCTCTCAACAGATGTTGCCTAACACTATCCTGCACACATTAGGGGCAATTTACAATTTTACCAAAGCCAATTAACCTATTAACCTACAAATTAAAACCATTTTTGCTCATAACATTGATAGGATAGTTTGGTTGTAGAATCATCGCACCAACCACCCCCAACCTCTCCCCCCCCCCCCCCCCCCCCCCCCCCCCACCACTTCTCCATCACACCCAAATAGTAGACAGGCTGTTGAGAAAAGAACTAACAATTAATTGAGTCTGTATGATAAGAGTAACCCATTAATCACAGGTATTTGTAATATTCACATAGGTTGGTTAATCAAATTTAAAATGGTCACCTTGAGACTGCATTAGTCGTGCGTATCAGAGAAAAAAGTATGAAAGCCGCACATCACAGAGCCAATTAGGGAATGAGTTGTTTTGAATCTCGTGATGTTTAACGTGACAAGTATAATAAATGATCTCGAAGAAAATGATCCCCTGGGAAGTAGATATCACAGCACGGTGCTATTGAACATCAAAATTGGGTCTGAAACACAGCTGATAGTGAGTGCATCATCACACACATGTTCCAGCATCAACAACTGTGAGGAAGGCTGAACATTTAGTTACAAAATATCTCTTGGCAGCGATCTCACTTACTACAGACACATGTGCAAAATGGACCTTTTGAGCCTTTCAGACCTTTACTGGCGACACAGTTTTCTGATTACAGCACTGCAGTGATATTAATTTGCTGGTTCCAAGGGTCCATCTAAGACGAGACTTGATCAACTTGGTGCAGCAGTTGGACTGCTTGACCACGGGAGAAGAAGCAAGGAAGAGATAACACTTTTTTTTTTAACATTCCATTACAGTGAGGAAGTGCCTGGAGGAGACGGATGTTTGCATTAAATTGTGTTAATTGTGTGTTTTGGTGCTTTTTTTACTGTTATGACTGCATGGTAACATAATTGAATAAAGAAATTCTAATTCTAATTCTAGACTTCTCAGGTCTCAATGCCACATCGCAAATAACATGCCACTAAATCAACTGGCTCTGTCATGATTGAGCTGGAGGGTCACCGACCGAATATATTCCTCCATCAACCATAACCAAGAGAGCTACTGTACGTGAGTAAACAGTGTATGTGTTGCAAAACCTATCCATGTCCTCCAGAGATGCTGCCTAAGCCACTGAGTTACTACTGCAATTTGTGTCTTCTTTTCGTGTTGCAAGTATCAAAACTAATCAGTACGCTTCCCTTTAGGATGCTTAACCAAATCAGCTGATTACACTGAATAATTCCTAAGGGTTTTGCTGAGAAATCTTTGTGAGCACAACTATCGACAATAAAACAATCTCATTTTCACTTTTCAGAAAATCGAAACCATGGGGACTGGTGCTGAAAACACAGAGTCCTTTTGAATAAATATGGAAAGTAATGCCTTCTCTGCTATCAATTTCTTACTGTACTGCACCTAACAAGACCCATCCAGATATTCGAGAATTATTTTGAAGCCTATATCAGGATGTCTAGAGAAGACTGCAACATTATATTTGATGCTTTCTAATTCATGCAACGTAACAAAATTTGATCTTTTCTCACCCAATTTTTAAAAATTTTGTAAAATAGAGAACATTCCCAATTGGAGTCAAACTTGTGTTTTAATGCAGATTTTTATAAAATAATAGTATTTAAAACTAAAACTAGAACTAAAAATAAAGGGCGACATAGTGACGCAGTGTTGAGCTGCTATGTCACAGCATTCTGACCTTGGGTGTTGTGTGAGTAGGGCTTCCACTTACCCCCAGTGACTGCATGGGTTAACCGGTGCTCCGGGTTCAAAAGGTCATAAGGTCATGTGATAGGAGTAGAATTAGGCCATCAAGTTTACTCTGCCATTCAATCATGGCTGATCTATCTCTCCCTCCTAACCCCATTCTCCTGCCTTCTCCCCACAACCTTTGTCACAATCAATCACAATCACAATCACAATAATACTTTATTAGCCTAGTATGTTTTGCAACTTGTGAGGAATTTCATTTGCCAAGTCAGTCATACAAATAAAAAGCAACGGGACGCATCAACTACATTTTAACATATACATGCACCACAGTGACTCCTCCACATTCCTCACTGTAATGGAAGGCGAAAAAAGTTAAAATCTCTTCCCTTCTATTGTCTCCCGCAGTCGGGGGCCTCGAGCCTTCCATTTATGGGACGATCTTGACTCCGTAGCCGGCGGCGTTTGGGCCCTCCGCATAGGGGTGATCAGCTCCTGCATTGGGGGGGATGTCAGCTCCCCCGTGCTGGTGATCGAACCTCTGGTCGGGGCTGGTCGAGCTTCTGCGTCTTTGGAGCTTCCCGACTCAGCCTCTCGCAAGACTGTGAGCTCTTGATGCTAAGTCTGCAGGCCGCTGTTGGAGATATTTTAGGCAAGGGAATAGCTCCAATCTTATCCACGCCCCGCAGTGTGGGCACAAGTCAGTCTGCGGATGCCTCCAGCTCTATCGACGGTAGGCTGCAGAGTGACTGGATATTCGAACCCGGAAAACAATCGCATCCCCGGCAAGGTAAGAAACTGAAAAAAAAATGTTTCCCCCAACTCCCTCCCCCTCCCCCCACATAAAACAAACCAGAGAACATTTACACAAACTTTTAACACACTAAAAATTAAAAAAAATGTTAAAAACAGACAGACTGTTGGCAGGGCTGCCAAATCAGCGGCTCTGCTGGTGACGTACCAATCAAGTATTTATCTATCACTGCCTTATAAATATCCACTGATGTGGCCTCCACAGCCTTCTGTGGCAAAGAATTCCATAGATTCACCACCCTCCAGCTAAAAACATTTCTCCTCATCTCCTTCCTGAAACAACATCTCCTCCACATCCCATAGACATGCGGTTTTGCAGGTTAATTGGCCTCTGTAAATTGCCCGTAACATGTAGGGAGTGGATGTAAAAGTGAGATCAGTGATCTGTGTTCAATGTGGACTCGGTGGACTGGAGGGTTTGTTTCCATACTATATCTCTAAACTAAAACTTAATTAAATTAGAACTAAACTCCATTTACTGAGCCTGTTCTCTGAGGAAGAAAAGCACAGTTAAATAAGGGAAGCTCCAAGATAGAGGCAGTTCATTATTGAATCCTTAAAATAATGAAGTGAGGGAATACGTGAAGCGCCCGCCAGCCTGCATGCGCGTCAATCTTCAGAGCAACTGTATGAAACCACAGACCAGTTGCAGAACTTAAACTATAGAAAGACTAACGGGACTAGAGTTACCGGATGATCTTTTATGAGAATCGGGGTTGGGAGTGGAGGGCACGTATTCCCTCACTTCAACTTCTCATAAAATAAATATCAAACTTCAAACGGTAAGTTCTCGTTTAATCTTTCTATTTTATTTTGAAGTATGTGAGTGACTACGTGAAGCCTTCAAAGCTATGTGGTTTCATGCAGTAACCCAATCTGTGTGTGAAATACTTAAACAGATAAAACCATAAATGGTAAAAAGACATGGGTTATTAACAACATGATGCTAACTTGCATACATGGCCATTGCTCTTAATCGGACCATAGTCCCAATTGGCTTTTGAGTTAGACAATAACTCATGCCACATTATACAGAATTCTTTCTGCAATCATTCATATATATTCAACCAACATTTTTATAACTTCTGAAAGTGCATTATGTAAACCTCTTGTTGTTGCAAGAAGATGGACAAATGGGAATATCCATCCTATTGGCTGCTAATGAGCCACCAACAATCTCTTGAAACTATTAATTAACAATGAAGAAAGTATCCTTCAATGCATAGATACCCGCAAGCTCAGTGTATCTGTATACATAATAACACCCCAAATCTCCGATCTGGTGGATATGCTGGCAACTCCAACTTGTACCCAACCATGTCCATTTAGGTTTATGAGATCATTCTCATAACAAGC
Source organism: Leucoraja erinaceus (assembly GCF_028641065.1). Classification (NCBI taxonomy): domain Eukaryota; kingdom Metazoa; phylum Chordata; class Chondrichthyes; order Rajiformes; family Rajidae; genus Leucoraja; species Leucoraja erinaceus. The sequence goes on along the minus strand of NC_073379.1, from coordinate 19,643,920 downwards.
TACCCTCATGTCAGTTATGACCCAGAGACAGAGCCAGAGATTGAGTAAAGGGTATGTTCTATTTGCTGAATCAGCTGCTTAAGCATAATCAACTTAAACAAGTTCTGCTTCCATGAGGAAAACAGTAGATGCATATCTGCATAATAATCTACTGATATACATTCTGCACTACTATGAGTCTAGGCTTTAGAGCAGTCATATAAAAGACACCTTGCTTAATGTTAGTCAACAATGGGAGAATACCCAATCAATAACTGTTCCACTTATTGCACTATAAAGAATGACAAGGCAGCTCAAACATTGTCAATTGTATTATAACATAATCACTTCTCTGAGCGCAAACTGAGAAACACAAAGCACTGTTACTTCTGTTTAAAAGTAGCTCACATGTCTTCTGCACAAAGTCCCATACAATCGTGCAGAGCTAGCTGCATGAGAAATAAGCTGAGCTAGCCATCACTTGTGACTTTGAGTAAAAAGGAGTTCCTTTCAGCCGCCTTACCATGGACACTAAAGAGTAGGCAAATTTGGCATGATTAAATTTCATGTTGCCTATCCTTAATATCTTAAGAGGCATCTCTTGATAAACCCCTGAGTCTTATCAGCGACAAAATGTGCGTGTCATCTAAAAACTCCATGACACAATGCCCTTTTGATCTGAGTAGGGCAGAATTAGCTTTAGAATATTTGGAAATAGCCTAGGCCTGAAGACACTCCTAGTTACTGCCTAAACTTCGCACCACTGGCTTTGTCATCAAAACACCAAATATATTTGTGCCTCTCGTGAAGAGATATAGCAGTATGCATCTTCAAGATCGATTGAGGCCCTTATCCTCTTGAATCAGCTAAATTGCTGAAAACCAATTATCTATTTTCGAGTGGGTAACGAGGCGCATGATCAGACTAGCCAAATCCTAACTTGATTTGGCATGCTCCACTTTGCTACAACCTTGAGAAATATCAGAAATATACCCCTCTTGTTCTTGGGCAAACTAAACGTCTCTGTATCCACTTGGATAACCATCATTTCCTTTATTGACCATACGGAGGAAACGTTTGGCTTCTCTTGCCTTGGAAGGTGCATTTATCTATTTATTTATTTATTTATTTATTTTACTCATAACATATAATCAGATCTTGATGACTAGAGCTGAAACACAACAGTTAATATGGGAATACACGATCCCTGTCAACTCTTGAGTCACCACGAGTCAAGAGTCACCACGAAACCTCAGCCTCCTTCCTCAGAATGGAAAATAGCATAATGCAACCCTGAACCAGGAGTTGCTCCGCAGTCCTCTGACTGAAACCACCTCTCAGTCGCCAGCGTGCACAACACTCTGTCTTCCACCAGCCACTCAATCCGGAATACTGGTATTGAGAGCCTACAATTTATTGTATATATTTTTTTTTATTCACAACATGAACCTGCAGGTCAGATAAAAAATGCTACTTGCCAGACCGGCTGTCAGCTGGTAGCTACTTATCCTAGAGCTGAAAGAATTAAACATGTGTCAAGGGAAACCTCAAACTACCTCACTCTCTCAATCACAGATGATTCCCTGGTCAATATGATCCATATGACCAGCCAGTTGCAACTTAGAGCTTGCAATGCAGGCACCCTACCAATGTCTTTGCATCAACCTGACCTCTCCTGAGACAGTGAAAAGTACTAGACAGCCCATGCTGCCAGTGAATCCAAACCTGGGCGACAGACTGCTCCATTTTGGAATTTACGGTGGTTTAATAAAGAGACCTTACCTGCCAGCGTTTCTGAACCCAGGTCGACCTGATTGTTGGAACTTCCGCAAAGTTCCATTGCAGACCCATCTGCCACATCGTCAGCCCCACGTTTGCCAAACAGCACGTTTCCAGAGCTCAAGGGCGATTACTTCTGGAGCTTTACACTGCAGGCCACACTACCAGGTATTCCCAGCCTGGTTTGACACGCCGCTCCTTCGACTCCTTCTGCTCCATCGGTGCCTTAGTGGAGTGCAATGAACAGGCCACGCCTGCCATAATTCCGAGCCTGCCTCAAAGGACAACTCTGGCCATAATTCCAAGCCTGCCTCGAAGTACAACTCTGGCCATAATTCCTAGCCTGCCTTGAAAGGCAACTCTGGCCATAATTCCGATCCTGCTCCTGCGGCCTTCTGCCTTTATTGGAGCCTTTGCTGGAGTTGACTAGAGCAGATCAAGCTGCCAGCTCTCCTCAGCCTGGATCAACAGGCTACTCCTTTCCCGGTCTTCAACGGTGTTTCCTTCTCCTATGAATACAGGGAGAAAAACCCGCTGGAATACTGGAGCTTACCCACATAGGGTGGTACTCCAACCCTGCAGCCGCTTAACACCTGCAAGTCTTCACTTGCTACATAAGTCCTTTCTGAAGAAATACTATGCAGGCTGCACATTACTGGTCCTGTAAAAAATGAGCCATTTTGGGAATCATCTCATGCCTTATAGCATTTTGTGAAGGCGACAGCCCCAACTGTGTATTACAGAGAAGTGTTAATACAGCTTTCTGCACTTCTGAGAGATGAGACCCATCTTTTGACTGGTGCAGCGGTAGAGTTGCTGCCTTACAGTGCTTGCAGCACCAGAGACCCAGCTTTGATCCCGACTACGGGTTCTGTTTGTACGGAGTTTGTATGTTCGCCCCGTGACCCCGTGGGTTTTCTCCGAGATCTTCGGTTTCCTCCCACACTCCAAAGACGTACAGGTTTGTAGGTTAATTGGCATGGAGTAAATGTAAATTGTCCCTAGTGTGTGTCCGATGGTGCTAATGTGCAGGGATCACTAGACAGTGTGAACTCGGTGGGCCGAAGGGCCTGCTTCCACGCTGTATCTCTAAACTAAACTAAACTAAGCAACATGGCTTGTTTGGAACGCACAGTTAACCTTTTTAGTGTTTATTAGGTTGTTGAGAAAAATTTGATAATTTATAGTTAAGGATATTGCAAAAATAGTTTTGGTCGTTTCAGAATAAAATAAAATAAACTGAAATCCTTTTCAATAAATCTAAATATATGTGATGTGCAGAAAATGTTTGCCCAGAAACGGATGCTTCAAACAACATTTTTAATATTCCACACAGCTGGAGTCAAGTAATATATAAGTACATAATCATTGATCTCATTTCTCATCTACTCTACTGTATAACTTTATATAATGGGGTTAATACCTGAAGCCTGATCTTCCTTTTGGTTTTGTTGGATTAATTAATTGGAACATTATTGACTTGGTGGGTCAAACTTTTAATTAATTTTCCAAAGTATTTCAGTTCTAGGAGAAAATTGAAATTCAATACAAAACATTCTCAAGATTCTATTTTTACAGAGACATGTCTCTGTCACTGGTCCACGATGTGAAGATCTCTGGAGAGGTAGCGGGATTGTTTAATATATGAGTGTGAAATAGGATTCAAGGCAAAACTGAAGACTGGAGCTCCTAATAAATTAATTTAACTACGTTATAATGTGCATGCAGCTAAATCAAATTCGAAAGGGTTTCTCTAATAAAAATTATCCTGATCGAAATGATATTTGTGAAGGAAATGGAACCGTCAAATGTTTCTGTTTCAGGTGAGATTCCAATATACTCCGCTCTCTCTACTCATGTACCCGCAGCCATAATGTCTGAATACAATTCATTATCATGGCATAAACCACGTTTCCATTTCCCGTACCAGCCAACCTGAACGTTTGCTGATGAGACTTTCAACGGATGCTTGATTTCAGGTGGCTTTGTGCTTTTGGCATGCAGTTACTAAGTACACAGGTCTGGACAGTTTTAACAATCCATCTTCATCCAATTCATTTTTGCCTTCCTACTTATCATACAATCCAATGGTAATGAAGTGACTGGCTATTCAAATAAATCATTCCCTATCGCGACTGGCTCAGATCACAGGGAAGAAAAACCCCAATGATATGAAAAGTTATGGCCCTGTCTCTTGGTATGATCCACCCACGAGTGATCCCGAGTTTAAAACAAATCAAACTTGCGGTAATCACGTAGAATTAATGTAGCTGGAACGTCGGAACTCGTAACGCTAACGGCAGGTACTCGGGAAACTTGACATGGGAAACTTGACAAAACTCAACATGATGAAAGTTTTCCACGAGTCAAATTTACTCTTGAAGTAAAAATGTTAAACTGTTAAACTCATTGTAAGAATGTAGTAGCTCGTGAGTCTACCGGGGGAACTCTTGAACTCAGCGGGACAGGCAGCATCTCTGGAGAAAAGGAATGGGTGACGGGATGAAGTTTCCAAAATACTGCTGCATCTTTGTGTTACTTCAGCACTGTGTGTTCACTTTTTGTCAACCAGCATCTGCCCTTTCTTGTGTATGACATTATTTGTATCCGTGGCAGTTGATTGTCGCTCCCTTCAGCTTCCCAGGGGGTTGGGATGGGACTGGAGTTGGGAGGGAAAGGTGGGGGGGGGGGGGGGGGGGGGGGGGGGGGGGGGGGGGGGGGAGAACAAATATATAAAACACCAAAAATGGACAGCAGAGATGTCTTTGTTGGACCGTTACAATAATCGGACTATTGGTACGCTGCTTTCCTTGACTACGGTCATGTGAAACGACTCTTGTACATTTAATATACTGACTAAGTCTGGCAGTGAATTTCACTCTCAAGTCAGCAGAGAGACACAAAAAGCTGGAGTAACTCAGCGGGTCAGACACAATCTCTGGAGAAATGGACTAGGCCGACTGCAAACTGCAGTCTGAAGAAGGGTCTCGACCCAAAATCTCTCTCATTCCTTTTCTCCAGAGATGCTGCCTGTCCCACTGAGTTACCCCAACTTTTTAAGCCTACCTTCAGTTTAAACCAGCATATGCAGTTCCTTCCTGCACCTCTCAAATCTGTGCCATTATTCAATACTCCAATTTTCTTTTCTTTTACTATTTCTGGATAATATCACCCTGTTCGTTGGTCGTACACCTCTACTCCACCCTGGTGCTTTAAATGCATTTGTTTTTTCTTTTACCCCGGGGAGGAAAAAAAAATCAAATCCAGGAGTTCATCTGGAGCATGTTCTCGGATATAACAGCGAATAAAGAGAAATTGGCGGGTTATTTAGAAATTAATCCTTAAAGAGAGTGTAACCCGTTGGATAAATGAGATCGTCACTAGGCAGCATCTCCCCCCTTCCCTTTTAAGGCCAGAATTATTTCATCTTCTAAGACAGTTTAGTTCAGTTTAGTTAAGAGATATATCGCGGAAACAGGCCTTTCGTCCCACGAGTCCACCCCGACCAGTGATCCCCCCACATTAACAATATCCTTCACACACTGGAGACAATTTACACATACACCAAGCCAATTAGCCTACAAATCTGTTACGAATTTGGAGTATGGGAGGAAACCGGAGATCTCGGAGAAAACCCACGCGGTCATGGGGAGAATGTACAGACTCCCGTAGTCGGGATCGAACCCGGGTCTCCACCGCCACCGTGCCGCCCTGCGGACTATTGAATGCAAGAACTACAGTTTAATTTAGAATTACCTTGAATAATGTTCAGTTTATACCTTTCTGCCTTTGTCTATTTGCCTGTTTTTGCAGCAACACACAAGAAATCTGGAGGTACTAACAGATCAGTGAATGTGTACCCATTTAATCCACTGTGTCGCTTCCACATTCACCTTTTCTCTTACTGGAAGAAATAATAATTCTGGTCCCTGGTGCAGCTTCTTGAAGCAAAGCTCCTTTACTCACCAGAGGAGGAGAACAAAATATTGGACCAACTGTTTCCTTTACTTGTTAACAATTCCCTCAAAAATAAGGTAACACTTTGCAGCAAAACTGACCATGCATTTCCAGCTTTTCACTTTCATAAGGTCACAATTGATAGGAGCAGAATTATGCCATTTAGCCCATCAAATCCGCCATTCAATCATGTGGGGGGACCTAATTGAATCTTACAGAATAATAAAAGCATAGATTGACTGGACGTGGAAAGGATGTATACACTGGTGGGGGAGTCTAGGACCAGAGGTCATAGCCTCAGGATGAAAGGGTTCTCTTTTAGATAGCAGGTGAGGAGAAACTTCTTTAGTCAAAGGGTTGTGAATCTGTGGAACTCATTGCCACAGAGTGCTGTGGAGGCCAAGTCAGTGGATATTTTGAAGGCAGAGATAGGCAAATTAACATCTCCATCTGTGTGCAGAAGTGTCCCGATCAAAAACGTTGTTTGTCTATTTTCCTCCACAGTGGCTGTCGGATCTGCTGAGTTCCTCCAGTACTTTGTTTAATGTACTTACGGTGAGGGTACCTATGCTTGGAGAGTCTTGTGGATGCCCATTGTGGTGAATTGTGGATGCAGCTAAGACCATCACACAAACCAACATCCTTTCCATTTATACCTCACGTTGCCTCGGCAAGGCCAGCAGCATAATCAAAGATGAGTCGCACCCTGGGCACTCCCTCTTCTTCCCTCTCCCATCAGGCAAAAGGTATGGAAGTGTAAAAACACACAACATCAGATTCAGGGACAGTTTCTTCCCATCTGGAATCAGGCAACTGAATCATCCTACCACAACCACAGAGCAGTTCTGAACTACTATCTACCTCATTGGTGACCCTTAGGGGCCAGTCCCACTTGCGCGACTTTTTCAACATGTTGAAAATCCAGCGGTAACCAGAAAGACTCTTTGGGTGACTGAGGAGACAACTCACGACCATACAGGCGACACCCTGGCGACATGGCCGTGAGTAGTCACCCAAAGAACCATACCTTGTTCTGGTCGCCGCTGGATTTTCAACGTTGAAAATCATTGGTGACCTGCAACAACCTAGACAGGTGCCGACAGTCACCTAAAAAGTTGTGTAAGTGGGACAGGCCCATTATCTGTCTTTGATCAAACGTTGGTGGCTTTACCTTACTTTAAACGTTTTTCCCTTACCATGTATCTACACACTGTGAATAGCTAGATTGTAATCATGTATTGTCTTTCTGCTGATTGGTTAGCACGCAACTAAAGTTTTTCGCTGTACCTCGGCACACTTGACAATAAACTAAACTAAAAAAAAAACAAACAAACAAATATCAGCTTCAATGAATGACCTTCACCATCTATAGCTTTAGAGTACATGTATGTCGCCTCAGTACATACAACAACACGAGATGGGCAAGAAGTTCAACATGTTCACGGAAAACACATTCCTGATGCTTGCAACTCAAGACACAGCAGCAGTCTTTGCTTAGTTTACTTATTGATTGGTGCGGGTGTCAGGGGTTATTGTGAGAAGGCAGGAGAAGGGGGTTAGGAGGGATAGATAGATCAGCCATGATTGAATGGTGGAGTAGACTTGATGGGCCGAATGACCTCATTCTTCCCCAATCCCTTATGACGTGGGGTGAAGCCTGTATGGTCGTGAGTAGTCGCCCAAAGAGTCGTACCTTGTTCTGGTCGCCGCTGGATTTTCAACGTTCAACGGTCACAGTTTAAGGATAAGAGGGAAGACTTTTAGGACCGAGATGAGAAAATCATATTTTACACAGAGAGTGGTGAATCTGTGGAATTCTTTGCCACAGAAGGTAGTTTAGGCCAGATCATTGGCTATATTTAAGAGGGAGTTAGATGTGGCCCTTGTGGCTAAAGGGATCAGGGTGTATGCAGAGAAGGCAGGGATGGGATACTGAGTTGGATGATCAGCCATGATCTTATCGAATGGCAGTGCAGGCTCGAAGGGCCGAATGGCCTACTCCTGCACCTATTTTCTATGTTTCTATGACCTTATGAAAGTGAAAAAGTGGAAATGCGTGGCCAGTTTTGCTGCAAAGTGTCACCTCATTTTTGAGGAAAATATCTTCAAGTAAATGAAACAGTTGGTCCAATATTTTGCTCTCCTCCGCTGGTGAGGAGCTTTGCTTCAGGAAGCTACAACAGGGACCAGAATTATTCTTTCTTCCAGTAAAAGCGAAGGTGAATGGAGAAACGCCACTTAGTCACCTAGACGGGTGTCAAGGGTTATGGGGAGAAGGCAGGAAAATGGGATTAGGTGGCAGAGATCAGCCATGATTGAATGGCGAGTAGACTCGATGGGCCGAATGGCCTAATTTTACTCCTATATCTTATGAATGTGGACATGTGAAAGCTGCTAAAACCAGCAGATACTACCTGGTGCATGTGCATACTTTTTCAATTTAATTTAAGATTCATGAACATCACATAAATATTATTGGGGAAAAAAAAAATTTTCATTTGTAAACGGCCACAGAACTGAGCACCAAACCAAGACTTAAGCTTGGACTTAACGAATGCCGTTCATGAGTTCATAAGTGAAGGGAGCAGAATTGGGCCATTCGGCCCATCAACTCCGCGATTCAATCATGGCTGAACTATCTCTCCCTCCTAACCCTATTCTCCTGCCTTCTCCCCATAATTTCTGACAATCGTACTAATCAAGAATCAAGCTCACTGAAGAAGGGTTTCGGCCCAAAATATTGCCTATTTCCTTCCCTCCATAGATGCTGCTGCACCCGCTGAGTTTCTACAGCTTTTTTTGTGTTCCTAAGAATTTATCTATCTCTGCCTTAATAATATCCATTGACTTGGACTCCACAGCCTTCTGTGGCAATGTATTCCACCGATTCACCACCCTCTGACTAATATCCCTCCTCATTTCCTTCCGTGCGGCTAAATATGAGGCCTCCCAGGGAGAATTTAAAATACGAATGCGTGACTATTTATCAAGGAAATTCCAATTGTCTCTAGAGATATACCAAGAGCATTCTTCAGGACTCGCTGTTTTTCCCAGAAGATAGAGAGGAGAGATGGCCAGTTGTCAATGGATCAGTAGCTATAGTTTATGTAGATTATGTGTAGAAAGGAACTGCAGATGCTAGTCTGAAGAAGGGTTCTGACACAAAACATGGTCTATTCCTTATCTCCAGAGATGCTGCCTGACCTACTGAACTACTCCAGTGTTTGTGTCTCTCTTTGATGCAGTTCATAACTTCATAAATGATAGGAGTGAAATTAGGCCATTTGGCCCATCAAGTCTACTCCGCCATTCAATCATGGCTGATCTATCTCTCCCTCCTAACTCCATGTAGATTATGATGGCAATGAAATTCTGGGGTGGAGGATATATTTGTTTACAGAGAACCTGTGGTGGCCATCGGGAAAACATAGAACAGTACAGCACAGGAACAGGCCTTCAGCCCACAATGTTCACGGTGAACATGTTGGCAAGTTAAATTAAGATACATTTAATTGTCACATGTGCCAGATGGCACAGTGAAATGAAATTCCCATACAGCCATACAATAAAAAAAATAAAGAACACACCCTATTGAATTTGACACAAAACATCCCCACACAGCAGAATCAAAGTTTCCCACTGTGTGGGAAGGCACCAAAATCAGTCTCTTCCTCCACTGTTCCTCGTGGTCAGGGCCTCCCCAAGCCCTCCGCAGTTGCCGCTACGGGCGGCCCGATGTTCAGGACCGCTTACTGGGCTGTTGTAAGTCCGACGTCGGGGCTGCGGGACGTCCTCAGTGGCGTGGACACCAGAGTCGGCCCCCTCCTACTGGAGTGGGCGGCTTCCAATGTCCGCAGGCCGCGCCGGGTGGAGACTGCTGCTGTAGACCCTCTGCAAGGCGCCCCAGGACTCCACGATGTTGTTCAGCGCCGCCCGCGTTAGAAGCTCTCCGCACCAGAGCTCCACGATGTTGGAGCAGTAACCCAACGCTCCAGAGCTCCAAATGGCGGCCCAGGTAGGCATCGCCTGCTCCGCGGTGACTCCAGCGCTGCGCCGCCGCTGTAGCAGCCCTGGTCTGCTACTCGGTCCCCGGCACGAAAGGCCCCTCCGATCCAGCTGGTAGGCCGCGAGGTGGGGGGGCGAGGACGCAACGCGGAGAAATAGTCGCGTCCCCGCCAGGAAGAGACTGAGAAACGGTTTCCCCCTTACCCTGCCCCCCTCCCCCACATAGAAAAGTAAAAGTTTCCCCCAACACAAAACTTTAGACTAACTAAAAATTTTAAAAAATATTGAAAAAACAGATAGGCTGTAGGTAGAGGCTGTTGCCAGTGCAGCCCCCCAAGAGGATCAATAATCTCCTTTGCCTGCAAGTTATCCATATCCTCCATTCCCTACACATCCCTGCGCTTATCTAAACGCCTCTTAGATGCTAGGAGATATAAAGACAGATCTCCAAGCAAAGGAACAAGCTAGGGAGAGAATCACAGATCAGCGTCTCAGAGGAAAGGCCATTGCCTTCAAATGGCACTGAACTCAAACTATCATCAGTAGTCCGAGTCAAAAACATTTGTTACTTGGCTACCTCAAAGCAACTGGACTATTCACAAGATAGACACAAAGTGCTGGAATAACTCAGCGGGACAGGAAGTAGCTCTGAAAAAAAAGGATGGGCATTGTTTTGGGTCAGGTCACTTCTTTAGAAGGGTCCCGATCCAAAGAAGGGTCCTGACCCAAAACAACACCCATTCTATTTCTCCAGAGATGCTGCCTGGCCTGCTGAGCTACTCCAGCACTTTGTGTCTATCTTCGGTATATACCACCATCTGCAGATCCTTTCTACACATTTGGACTATTCACAAGCCTTGATGGCAAACGGTTCAGAAGACGAGACCATGCCTGTGTTCAAACAGCATAAATGAGCCAGAGTGCCTTCAGAAGAACCCGCAGACGTTGAGAAACAACAAACACAATATGAGCTGAAGAATATGAGCTGTAATATTAATTGAATCTGCTGCACATGATGCTGACTGAGAAGATGAGTGCCTGGGCCCTAGAGAAAGAGCTTAAGCCTGTAATATTCTTGCTGTGCACGCATTGTTGTGTGGTGTGAATCAAGCCCAGGTGGATGCTTTACATTACAATGTGGGTGGCAGGTCAAGGCTCTGAAGATCCAATGAAGGATAGAGCATCAGTTGTGAGATTAATAAAGTCAGCTCATTAGAGAATTGTAAAACCAACTCATGAGAGGAATAGATTGGGTAGATGTACAGAGTCTCTTGCCCAGAGTAGGTGAATCCAGGACCAGAGGACATACACTGTTGGTTAAAGGTGAAGGGGAAAAGAATTAATAGGGATCTGAGGGGTAATTTTTTCACACAAAGGGTAGTGGGGGTATGGAACAAGCTGCCAGATGAGGTAGTTGAGGCTGGGACGTTTAAGAAAGAGTTAGACAGGTACATGGATAGGACCGATTTGGAGGGATATGGACCAAATGCTGGCAGGTGGGACAAGTGTAGCTGGGACATGTTGGCCGGTGTGGGCAAGTTGGGGCAAAGGGGCTGTTTCCACTCTGCATCACTCGATGACTCTGACTCGATGACTCAACGGTGATACAAAAAGGTAAAGTCAAACAAGATGATGTTTGCTTTCTAAAAGGGTAGCAGGAAAGAAGAAGGATCCGTGAGTCAGGATATCAGGCAGTGAGAAAGCAGAATAGCAAACGGCAGCACAGTGGCACAGCTGGTAGAGCTGCTGCCTCACAGCACCAGAGGTCAATGTTCAATGCTAACCATGGGAGCTCTCTGTGTGGAGTCTATGCATTCTCCCAGTGGCCACATTGGTTTCCTCTGGCTGCTGCATCTCGCACATCCCAAATGCCTGCAGGTTTGTAGGTTGATTGGCTTCTGTGAAATTGCCTCTAGTGTGTCGGGAGTGGATGAGAAAGTGGGATAACATAGCACTATTGTAAATGGGTAATCAATGGTCACTGTGGGCTCAGTGGGCCAAAGGGCCTGTTACCATGCTGTTTCTCTGAACAATTAACTAACCATGGGGATAGCAACACCCAAAGCAGGTAAAATATATAGTGAGGAACTGCAGATGCCGGTTTAAACTGAAGACAGACACAAAAAGCTGGAGTAACTCAGTGGGTCAATAGACAATAGGTGCAGGAGTAGGCCATCCGGCCCTTCGAGTCAGGCAGGATCTCTGGAGAAAAGGAATAGGTGACATTTCAGGTCGAGACCCTTCTTCAGACTGAGAGTCAGGAGAAAGGGGAACAAGAGATACAGATGATACAGGAGAAATGAAGGGAAGATATGTAAAACGTACAGATGATCAAGGAAATGTGGGACACTCAAAGGGCCATTGTTGGGTGGTGACAACGAGTAAACAGAGGAATTTAACAGGACAACAGTAAAACTAGTTTGATGACTAAGGTGGGGGAGGGATGGAGAGAGAGGGGATGCAAGGGTTACTCAGTTAGCGAAATCAATATTTATACCGCTGGGTTGTCAGCTACCCAAGTGAAATATGAGATGCTGTTCCACCAATTTACGTTTGGCCTCACTCTGAAGCAGGTATTGTGACTGATTTCATAATATCTAGAACGATGTACCTGATACAGTGTATGATTGTCATTACTGAAGTTGTTGACAAGGCTCAGTGATGCTTTTGGTCTATAAATAATGTCAAGACTTTGGTATTCAAGAATATAAATGCGTTGTGCTCACAGCTATGAATATTATATGAGAAAGAAATGTAAGTGCCATGAATCTTGACAATCATCCATATGGACTGAGTGGAGATAAAATGTAGGTTCACTTATAATTTGAATAAGTAACATGCAAATGATAAAACGTGTTATGTTTTCTCTACATTGCTGTATAATTATTCACCATTTTATGCATAACAATAATGCAATAAATAGGATTTCACCGTATCTTTGATACACATGACAATAAAAGAACCATTGAACCTTTGAAAATATTTTAAAAGGTTGGACCTTGGAGCTAATACTTCTAACAGATGCCACTAACAGTTTACAGATGGAAGTACCAGTCATAATATTTTTCTTCTTGGTAGACGTGCTTATTTTGCATAAACTATTTTTCCATAGTCTCACATGGACTCACACTATGTTGAGATTTTGATACTTGCGTTAACAGGTTGGAAAATATATATATATCTCATCCTTCAGTGATTATCAATTAAACAAACGTGGTGACTTTTTCAAAGGCCCTGTGCTTAGAAGAGATAATGTATTGTCTTTGTAATCAGTATAAATTTGGTCTGTAATTAGTTTTAAGTCATTTTCGCATTCCATGATGAATAAGATAATCAATACTCAGGTTCACAAGGATAAATCAAATCAAAAAAAGTGATGCCTTTGGTTGCCTCTTCCAACGCTGTGTCTTGTGAAATTAATGACATTTGTAAATTGAATCAAATGCAAGTTGATTTTGCAATTAACCAGTAAAAATGAAAATATTGAACGTGTGTGCATCCCAAAGGCTCAGGATGTTGTATAGTGCCCTGCATAATCTTTGGGGCAAAGACCAATCACTTATTTATTTGCCTCTGTACTCCACAATTTGAGATTTGTAATAAAAAAAAAATCACATGTGGTTAAAGTGTACATTGTCAGATTTTAATAATGCCCATTTTTATACATTTTGGTTTCACCATGTAGAAATTACAGCAGTATTTATACACAGTCCCCCCATTTCAGGGCACCATAATGTTTGGGACACAGCAATGTCATGTAAATTAAAGCAGTCATGTTTAGTATTTTGTTGCATATCCTTTACATGCAATAACTGCTTGAAGTCTGTGGTTCATGGCCATTTCCATTAAACCTTCCCCCTCTTACCATATTGCTGTGTTCTCCAGTGTTAGACATTTCCACCCTGGGAGAAAGGTTCTGACTGCCCTCCCCTATCTTTGCCTTTCATAATTTACCTACTTCTATCAAGTCACCCCTCAATGTTCGATATTCCAGATAAAACAATCGTGGTCTCAGTTTGAAGGGTCTCGACCCGAAATGTCACCAATTCCTTCTATCCAGAGATGCTGCCTGTCCTGCTGAGTTACTCCAGCATTTTGTGTCTATCTTCCATGTCTATCCAACCTCTCCCTTTGGCTGGGGGGGCTTTCTGGAGCGCTAGCATGGGTGTTGTGGGCTGAAGGGACTGGTTTCCAGAGGGCTAGTGTGGACATTGTGGGCCAAATGGATTCTTGGGCTGGTGGCTCAGTCACTCAAGCCTGTTTTGTTGGCAGCTCACTCACTCACGGCTGGTGGGCTGGCAGTTAACTCACGGCTTTTCCTTGAAATTCCATTTCAAACAGTGTGCAAATCCGCCAAATTCAAGTGCAGTTTCTTACCACTTCAAGCAGGGTGCAAGGCCACCAAATTCAAGTGCAATTTCATACCATTTCAAGCAGGGTGCAAGGCTACTAAAGACAGTGAATTGTGACCTCTCCCTCCTCCATCTTGCAGAGACTGAGCCATGCCCACACTTCTGGGTTTTATAGTCCCTCCTCCCCTCCCACCAGAGGGGAGGAGGGACTATGGAACGCCTTCATAGCGTGATTGACAGGGGAGAGAATCTCAACATTATTTAAACACTAATTCTTTTATTTTTCATCGATGAGAAAAGTCCTCGGCACCTGATGAGTGGAGGGAGACTGAGTAAGATGGCCAAAAATCACAGCTGTATGTGGTTGCATTTTTTTCTAAAATCAATATAAAGCGCAAACAGGAAGTGGTCAAGATTAGACTTTTAATTATATAGAAGGCAAGGCAAGGCAACATTAATTTGGCAAGGCAACTTTAATTAGGCAAGGCAACGTTAATTAGGCAAGGCAGCTTTAGCATATCCAAACCAATGGCAAGGCAGCTTTAGCATTTCCAAACCAAAGGCAACACAGCTTTAGCATTTCCAAACCAAAGACAACACAGCTTTAGCATTTCCAAACCAAAGGCAACACAGTTTTAGCATTTCCAAACCAAACAGCAACACAGGCACCGAGCTTTAGCATTTCCAAACCAAAGGCAACACAGCTTTAGCATTTCTAAACTAATCTTCAAACCACATTACGGGCACTGACAGGTCAGTAAAACCACTCACAGTTTAGTAGACATGTGTTCAGTGTTATTCACAACTCAGACTGAGAGACGTGACCCTCTCGCTCCACCATCTTGCAGAGACTGACTGAGGCACTCAACACTTCCGGGTTTTATAATCCCTCCGGAAGGGGCATGGCCTTCGGGAGAGAGAATCTCAACATTTTTTAAACACTAATAATTCTTTTAATTTTCATCGATGGGAAAAAATCCTCTTGTCCCACGCAGAGGAGGGGGACTCTGAGTTAGATGGCCAAAAATCACAGCTGCAAGTGGCAGTGTTTTTTCTAAAATCAATATGCAGAACAATAGGAAGTGGGCAAGATCAGACTTTTAGTAATATAAATATGTTTCTATAAGATCCCCGCTCATCCTTCTAAACTCCAGTGAATACAAGCCTAGTATTTTCAATCTTTCCTCATTTGACTGTCCCGCCATCCTAGGGATCAATCTTTATCAAGGTCGGTCAACTCTTTATCAAGTTTAGTGGAACTTCATTTGCTCATGTCTCATATGTTTGGCTGGAGAAAGTAAAATCTCAAATATAAGTGCTTTAGTTGGTCCTCCAGGGCTTCTGTACATCTTGTGCACTAACTGCCACCTTGTTACCTCCACACACACTACCCTCTCCACCACCACATCCCTGACCCCGAGGTGAAGAGCTTAGGATTTTTGAAGTCACCACTTGATCTGCTTTGCACATGCGGAAATTGGAACTGTCAAATTTGATGGGTCGGGCCCAATTAAATAAGAAGAACAAGTTGGAGAGGATATTCTGTTGACAGCTTGCCAGAGAAGAACTACTAGACTATGTATCACCACCACTGCTCTTAAAGGTCCAGAGGGAAGGTAGAATTCTGGAGCAAATGCTTTTCCATGGTTGAGTAAACTAAAAAAATAAGTGTGACACGATGCAGATGATGTGTGAGCCAGCAGTGAGGGGGATAATACAAATGTCCAAGGTATAGAATCAGTGGGCAGTTGATGGCCTGGAGAACACCAGGATGTAGACTGACAGCAGTTATGTAAGCAACAAACAGTAGAAGCTTGCTTTTGGAGTCATGATGCTGTGGAACTGACAGAGATAACAACCTAGTTTAGTTTAGTTTAGAGATACAGCCCGGAAACGGGCCCACCGAGTCCACGTCGACCAGTGATCCCGCACACTAACACTATCCTGCACACACACTTTTACATTCATAAATTGAACTGCTAATTCAATTTATAAATTCACCCACCATTGTGGGCCATATATCAAATAATGATGTGATGGAGTACAGGAAGGAGATTGAGACCCTCTTGTCCTGGTTTTGAGACAACAACATTTCTCTCGATGTCACCAAGACAAAGGAGATAGAGATCGACATACCCCAGTCTGAATTGTCAGAGTTGAAGTAGAGATTCCTTGGAGTCAATATCACCAACAACTTCTCCTGGACTACCCATATTGGAGCAACAACCAAGAAAGCACACCAACACCTCTACTTCCTTCAAAGGTTAGGAAGTTTAGCATATCCCCAACAACTCTCACTAACTTCAACGAATGCGTCGTAGAAAGCATTTTATCGGGATGGATCACAGCTTGGTTTGGAACCATCCATCGAATTGTGGATGCAGCCCAGACCATAACACAAACCAACTTCCCTTCCATTGTCTCCATTTATACCTCACGCTGCCTTGGCAAGGCCAGCAACATAATCAAGGACGAGTTGCGCCCTGACCGCTTCCCCTTCTCTCCTCTCCCATCGGGCAAAATGTATAGAAGTGTGAAAATGCACACCACCAGATTCAGGGACAGTTTCTTCCCAGCTGGTATCAGGCAAATGACCCATCCTACCACAACTAAAGAGTAGTCCTGAACTACTATCTACCTCAATGGTGACCCTCAGACTATCTTGATTGGACTTTACTGGCTTAATCTTGCTCTAAATGTTATTCCTTAATCGTGTATCTGTACACTGTGAATGTCTCAATTGTAATCATGCATTGTCTTTCTGCTCACTGGCTAACACACAACATCTTTTCACTGTACTTTGGTGCATGCAACAATAAACTAAGCTAGTTATGTCATGTTTCTATTACATGTCATCTTCAATAGAGATTAATTTAGTCATTGTCATACATAATTTGTAACCATTGGTCATCTGTAAATATTATTAAGCAGCTGAGAGAAAGTGCATATCCACATTTCTCCCCTTTCTCCTCTTTTTGAATGAAATTTGGTTTTCTTATGACATTGCTGCCTATTTGTGCTTGAGCTGCCATCATTTAGTTGATTGGCTAGTTGATCCTTTGTTTGGATAACCTATGATGATATTACTCATCTTTGAAAGCTCCTTAAGAAGAGCCTCACCCATAACTTCAGGCAATGTGGGTTGCGCCCAGATTGGGCTAGGTTTTGAATGAATGAACCTGACTTCCAGGTTCAGTGGGAAAACAGAAAAAGAGTGCTGGAGTAACTCAGCAGGCCAGGCAGCATCTGTGGAGAACATGAATTGGTGATGATTTGGGTCGGATTGCTTCTCTAGTCTTTATGTTATCCAAAGGTGCTACCTGACTACTGAGTTACTCCATTACTTTTTGTTTTGTAAACCAGCATCTTGTGCTTCCAGGTGTCGGGGACTCAGGAGATTCCTCAGATTTGCAGTATAGGAGGTAGCAATCAGTCTAATTGTTCTAATCTGTTGGTATGACTCCATCTGTTATCACTTAGTTTTCCGTGCAAATAAAGTGAGATAATTCCTGTTTGCAAAGAAAAGTCCCATGAACACTTGTGTGTAAATGACTCGAGATTTAGGTGTGAGAAGCCAGCGTGGTAAATGAAAGAAGGGGGTGAATTGAAATGGCTGAAAATTTGCCAGTGAGCAAGTAAAAAAGGGGACCAGAAACCTAAATGACCACCAAACAATTTGAGGGAGATTTAGTTTAGTTTAGAGATACAGTGCAAAAACAGGCCCTTTGGCCCACCGAGTCCGTACCGACCAGTGATCCCAGCACTCTAACACTATCCTACACACACTAACACCAATTCTTTCACTTATAACAAGCCAATTAACCTACAAACATGTGCGTCTTTGGAGTGTGGGAGAAAACTGAAGATCTCGGAGAAAACCCACAGTCACAGGGAGAACGTAAAAACTCCGTACAGACAACATCAGTAGTCGGGATCGAACCCAGGTCTCTGGCGCTGCAAGTGCTATAAGGCAGCAACTCCACCGCTGCCACCAAGCCGATAGAAAATTGAATGTCTTAAAAGGGCAAGGAAAAGCATAGAAATGGCATTGTGAGAACATATGTCTGCTATAATAGAATGTACTAGGTCATCCTAGCACTGAAAGTCACTAAAAGAGTGAGCGGCTGAGATGCAAGTCTCAAAGAACATGGTGTGTGGGAAGCAGCTGCAGATGCTGAACTATACCAAAAATAGACAGAAAATACTGGAGTAACTCAACGTTAGGTCAGGCAGCATCTCTGGAGCAAAGGAATAGGTGATGTGTTGGGTGTGAACCCTTATTCAGACAGAAAGACAGACAAGGCCAGAACAAAACAGGATTGGCAAAAAAAAAGGGTCTCGACATGAATCGTCACCTATTCCTTTGCTCCAGAGATGCTGCCTGATCAGCTTAGTTACTCCAGCATTTTGTGTCTATCTTCAAAACATGCTTGTTGGGTTTTCCTGAATGGTGCTGTGCTATGTCTAATATTGCTTTGTTTAATGCTACATTCTCAATCAATGTATCGCAGGTCCAGCAGTTGAATCAGGGTGGTACAGATAGTGCAATATCAAAGGAACATACTGGTTGATAAAATAAATACATTCTTCTGGTCACAGGGGGAGAGCTGCTAATGGATGAAGGCGGTGGGAAAAATCACCCTCGAGAGGGACAAAATAAACTGGGATTAGTTTTCCTTGGAGCAGAGGAGATTGCGAGGCATACAACGTTCTGAGGAGCATAAAATGAAAAATATTCCCCCATGGTAGAGATGTTTGAAACCAGAGGGCATAGATGTAATGTATGAAGGATCTGAGGGGATTTATTTCACCTGGTGGGTGGTTGGAATCTGGAACTCACTGACTGAAAGGTGGTGGAGGAAGAGACTCACAACAATTAAAAAGGTATCTGGATGATCATTTGAATCGCCAATGCATAGATGTCTATGGACAAAGTGCTTGTAACGCAGATTGGGCGCAGTTCAGTAAACTTTGCTTTCTCTCTCTCTCCGTCCCTCCCCCACCCTAGCTCCCCGACTAGTTTCACTGTCCACCTGATTAATGTTACTAGTTGCATGCCTCCTTGTCACCTTCCCCTCAGCTAACAATAAACCATTCTACAGTTCCTTTAACATCGTCTGCTTTGATCTGTTGTTTTCACACCTTACCCTTCCATACCTCTAGACTCCCTCTCTCCTGACTCTTAGTCTGAACCCGAAACATCACCCATTCCTTCCCTCCAGAGATGCTGCCTGTCCCGTTGAGATACTCCAGCTTTTTGTGTGTATTTTCTGGCGAGATTAGGTGCATGAAGGGTGTCCCCAATGCCAGGGAGTTCAGAACCAGAGATCACCATCTAAGGATATGGGATCAGTTATTTAAGGCTGAGATGAGGAGACAGTTCCTGAATCGCCAATGCATAGATGGCTCAGGACAAAGTGCTGGTTAATAGGATAAGTATGGACAGGTAGTCAGTAATCAGCATGGACAAAGTGGGTCAAAGGGCCTGTTTCTGTGCTGTATGACTCTGTGATTCAAATTGTCTGTGTCTATCTTGCCTGCTCCTGTAACCTGAAGGAAAAGCTGGTCCTTTGTGGAGAGTGGGTGACCTCCGGAAGGAAAGGTGATCACCAAGCACTGTGATGTGGCTGAAGCAGCTGCCGACAATGATCGTGAGGCTGGGAGTGACCTCTGACCTCTACCGACAAAGCAGTTAAGACACACAATGTTTCATTTTAAGGTCTATGATTCCAATAGAATCTTAGATACCCAAATAATTGGGTCCTGACCCTTAAAATACCATGTAGATCGTAGGAGTCATAGATGCTGGTTTACACAAAAGAACATCAATTTGCATGAATCTCCAGAGACACTGCCTAAAACCCCTGTCCCACTTAGGCGATTTTTTCGGTGACTACAGGCGACTAGGCTGTTTTCACATGGTTGCGGGGTGACGCCAGTATGGTCGTGAGTTGTCTCCTCAAGTCGCCTGAAGAGTCGTAACGTTTTTCTAGTCGCTGCTGGATTTTGAAATGTTCAAAACCTTTCGATGACTGTGAGCTTGACGTAGCTTGTCTTCTCCTGTCATAGGTGCTGTCGAAGCCTGTCGTCATGTTGATGCAGGTTGTCACCAGGTGACGTTGGTTGTCGCTGGGTGCTGACTTAGGTGGATTCCATTGGCGACTACCTACGTCAACCGGTGACAGGTACCAGCAACTGAATTGTCTTCAGTAGTCTTCCGTTGTCGCTGACAGGGTCATAGCTTGTCGTAGCTTGGCACGGTGGACATAGGATGGCTTTGGTTGTTGTAGGTTGTTGCCTGTGTGGTCATAGGTTGCCGTAGGTGTGGTCGTAGGTGGACGTCCTAATGGGTCGCCGGTTGTCGATAGCTTGCCATAGCTTGACATTGATTAGGTGGTAGGTTGTCGTAGCTTGTGATAGACATTGTCGTTGGGGCGTTCCGGTCGCTGCTTTTTCGGCGACCTGCTACGACTGTGACAGTCGCCGGCAGTTGTAAAAAAAATCGCCTGTGGGACAACCCCTTAACTTGTTGAGTTGCTCCAGCACATTTTCTCTTTAAACTACAATTGTTTCAGTAAAGTGGCTGCTTTGAAATTAGAACATGTAGCCCAATGTACAAACTGTTCCTGAAAGTAGTTTCATTTATGCGTTAATATGCTAAATCCCACCTGGTTGCATAATTGATTGAATGATTGATTGAAAAATACAGCCTCAAAACAAGTCCATTGGCCCACCACGTCCTCCCCAAAAATTGGTCACCCATTCACACTAGTTTGATGTGTAGGAAGGAACTGCAGATGCTGGTTTACACCAAAGATAATCACAAAATGCTGGAGTAACTGAACGGGTCAGACAGCTTCTCTGAAGAAAAGAATAGGTGACGTTTCAGGTCGAGACACTTCTCCGCCCTTCTCTCCACTTTCCCATCCACTCCATACACACAATGGATACGAATTAACCTACGAACCAGGTGCCTTTGGGATATGAGGGGAAACGGGAACACTGGAAGGAAGGCCAGGTGAGAATGTACAAGCTCCACACAGACATCAAGCTGAAAATAAACACGCAGGTACAGTAGGCAGTGAAGAAAGCAAATGGCATGTTGGCCTTCATAGCGAGAGGATTTGAGTATAGGAGCAAGGAGGTCCTACTGCAGTTGTACAGGGCCCTGGTGAGACCACGCCTGGAGCATTGTGTGCAGTTTTGGTCTCCTAATTTGAGGAAGGACATTCTTTCTATTGAGGGAGTGCAGTGTAGGATCACCAGGTTAATTCCTGGAATGGTGGGACTGACATATGATGAAAGAATGGATCGACTGGGCTTATATTGTACTTCCACTCATCTCCCTGCTACCTTCAGGTAGAAGGTACAGGAGCCTGAAGACTGCAACAACCAGGTTCAAGAATATGTACTTCCCCACAGCCTTCAGGCTATTAAACCTGGCTTGGACAAAACTGTGATTATTAATAACCATTTTCTGTTATTTGCACTTTATCAGTTTATTTATGCATGTGTGTATATATTTATATCATGGTATATGGACACACTTATCTGTTTTGTAGTAAATGCCTACTATGTTCTCTGTGCTATACAGGGACACATGACAATAAACTCACTTGAACTTGAACTTGATATTCACTAGAATTTCGAAGGATGAGGGGTAGATCTTATAGAAACAGAGGCAAATGCTTAAGGGATTGCACAGGCTAGATACAGGAAAAATTCTGCTGGTTTTGACCGAGTCCAGAACCAGGGGTCACAGTATAACAATAAGGGGTAGGCCATTTAGGACTGTGGTGAGGAAAAACCTTTACCGCAGAGAGTTGTGGATCTATGGAATTCTCTGCCACAGAAGGCAGTGGAGGCCAATTCACTGTATATTTTCAAGAGAGATTTAGATATAGCTCTTAGGGCTACTGGAATCAAGGGATATGGGGAGAAAGCATGAACACAGTACTGATTCTGGATGATCAACCATGATCATACTGGCTACAAGGCCGAATGGCCTACTCCTGCACCTATTTTCTATGTTTCTATGTTTGTCCTTGTACTTCCACTCTAGTTGCTTGGTTGCAGGTGCAATCTTGTAGCTCACTGTCTGCGCGGTTTAAAGGAATGGCAATTTCTTGTGGGTGAAATTCCCATCAATCCTTTCCATCAATGTGATAAGCTTGTTGTTGCAATGCATTGTAGCATGTGTCTGTTTGTATTTATCACTGAAACATCAGATGGTACTTGACATTACCTTTTGTACCATTGAAATTACAAGACAATCCACTCCTACACGACACACATTGCAACCCAGCATGGGCACCAGCCTGATTTCTGTGTGTTAGAACTGACATGAATCAATAACATGGAGGTGTGATTTTCATTTCAGACTTGCTTTGGATGAAGAGGTTGGTGGCGCAGCGGTAGAGTTGCTGCCTTGCAGCGCTTACAGCGCCAGTGAGCTGGGTTCAAACCCGACGACGGGTGCTGTCTGTATGGAGTTTGTACGTTCTCCCCATGACCGCGTAGGTTTTCTGCAAGATTTTCCCCAATGTATACAAATAGTAGCCACCTACGGCACTGACAAAGGTACAAAGTACACTGGCACTCCTTTGTTCCACCCCCCCCCCCCCCCCCACCCCCCCCCCTTCCCCCCCCCCCCCCCCCCCCCTTCTCCCTCACAGCGGTCCTCCATGCCGGGTTCCCATTGTCCATTGTTTTCCCCCTCCCTCACAGCGGTCGTCCCCACACTCTCGTCAACCGCCAATGGCGGGTCGACCCGCAAGGCTTCGCCACTTTCGCTGAGCTGCTGTTGAAGCCTCAATTTTGATTGCATTAATAATGTAACAGCTTATCACTGGAAAATGTGTTTGATCTGCCCTCCTTAATGGCATGGGGTTGCAGTCATTTCTCATTGAGGTAACAAAGATCAATGAAGTAAGCCACTTACCTTGCCTGCAGAGTACATGCTGTGGAAAAAAAATGAAGATGGTATAATTTTGCTAGGTGGTTTCCCCTTCAAATCTCATCACACTACACAATGAATGATCAAAATATTGTGAATGTCAGAATATGAAGACAAATTGTCATGGAAGTTCAAATGCCAATTGTAATAAAAATACTTTCATTGGGTTTAACTCAATATAAATCTCTTTGAGCTGTAAATGTTAAGGGGGTGAATAAATGTCAGTAAAATGATTTTATTTTTACAGTTCAGTTCATGATATAGACAATAATGTTAAGACCATGCGATCTTGCGTAGATGAACATCTGCCAGTTAACATGGAAACACAGCGGCATAGCTGGTAGAGTTGCTGTCTTGTTGCACCAGAGACTCGGGTTCAATCCTGACTTCGGTTGCTGCCTGTGCAGAGTTAGTATGTTCTCCCTGTCTTTCTCCCACATGCTAAAGATGTGCGGGTTTGTAGGTTAATTGGTCTCTGTAAATTGCCTCTCCTCCCTTCCAGTATGTGGGAACTGGATGGTGGAGTGGGATAACAAAGAACTGTGTGAATGGGTGATCGGTAGTCGTTGTGGATTTGGTGGGCTGACGGGCCTGTTTCATTCAACATCTCTACACTAGAAAACTAAAGTGGCTGCTCAGTTTTGGAAGGGGCCAAGACTCCTGCATAGAAACATAGAAAGCAGGTGCAGGAGTAGGCCATTTAGCTCTTCGAGCCAGCACCACCATTCAATATGATTCTGGCTGATCATCCAGAATCAGTACTCCGTTCCTGCTTTTTCCCCGTGTCCCTTGATTCCATTAGCCCTAAGAGCTATATCTAACTTTCTGGAGTTCCTGGGCTTTCTGGAGTCTCTGGAATGTAGTTGACATATAGGGAGCAAGTGACCATACTCCTAGTTTGCACTATTTAGTTTAGTTTAGAGATACAGCACGGAAACAGGCCCATTGGTCCATCGGGTCCACGCCGACCAGCGGTCCCTGCACATTAAAACCATCCTACACACACTGGGAACAATTTTTACATTTACCAAGCCAATTAACCTACAAACCTGTAAGTCTTTGGAATGTGGAAGGAAACCGAAGATCTCGGAGAAAGCCCACGCAGGTCACGGGGAGAACATACAAACTCCGTACAGACAGCACCCGTAGTGGGGATCAATCCTGGGTCTCCGGCGATGCATTCACTGTCAGGCAGCAACTCGACCGCTGTATCGCCATGACTGCTGGGTCAATGGTAGAAAGCCTTTGTAGAGTTTAGACAGTGAGTTCACTTTCACATAATACCCAACCTCGTTTCCCTTTCGGAGGTAGACACGAAATGCTGGATGAACTCAGCGGGTCAGGCAGCATCTCTGGAGAGAAGGAATGGGTGACGTTTCGGGTCGAGATCCATCTTCAAACTAATTTCCCTTTCCCCTGATGCTCATTGTGAAGAAGGGTCTCGGTCTGAAATGTCAACTATTCCTTTTCTCCAGAGATGGTGTCTGACCCGTTGAGTTACTCCAGGTATTTGTGTCCATCGTAAGTTTGAACCAGCCTCTGCATACACTGAATCAGCATTCCTTCATACACACCCAATCTCTATTATTCTCTTTTAGCCAAAGTGTTGATGTGGCTCATCCAGGTAAGTTTCTGGTTAATAGTAAACCATTTACTTTGATGGCCAAGGACTCGGTGATGGCAATGATGTTGAATGCTAATGCGCAACAATGTCTATGTTGGATATAATCATTATCCAGTAATTATACGAAATGCAATGAAACTGTTCCACTTTTCAGCCCGTGCCTGCATGTTTTCTACATCTAAATGGATGGAAGAACTGTTTTATTAGCTGAACATTGGCAATTAGGCTGGGGCTTTGCACTGGAACCTGTTCTGTCTCATACAACCAAATAGGCCTTTCCATCATCATAAGCTGTGTATTATCCTCCCTCTTTTTCTCCCACTATGGGTGACTGTAGGGTTGAAATCATGACTGATAGGAACAATTAGTAATGGGAAGTTGTTACAGCATAGAGCAAGTTGAATAATTTGTGGTAAGTCATTCGGAAGCATTGGCCATTTTCTCTGGAACCATTATGCTTCAATGCTGAGAAATTATTAATGAACTGTACACTCCAAGGGCCAGGAAGCGAGTGGGTAAGAACATCTCTGACCCCTCTCACCTTGACCACAAACTCTTTGAATCATTTCCCTCTGGAAGGCGACTCCGGACTGTCAAAGCTGCCACAGCCAGACATAAAAACAGCTTTTTATTCCACGAGTGGTAGCTCTCCTCAACAGCCAAAAATCTGTTGCCTCCTTTTGCTCTGGTATTTTATTTAAATCACATGTTTAATCGATAATGTTTTATTATTAATGTTTAATGTTTTATGTGTCATTCCTAACTGTCACTGTATGTGATGTTATCACTTGCGGGCGGAGCACCAAGGCAAATTCCTTGTATGTGAATACTTGGCCAATAAACCTATTCATTCATTCATATTCTGCACTCTGACATCTTTATGGAGGAATCTGGGTCATGCACAGGCAGAGAGGATTAGATTAATGTGGCAATATGTGTGGCACAGACATTGTGAGCTGAAGAGCTTGTTCCTGTGCTGTACTGTTCCACGTTCTATGCAGATGCTGCCTGACCCACTGAATTTTTCCAATGGTCTCCCTTTGTTGTGCTATAAATTCTAGTATCTGTAGTCTCTCGTGCTGCCAAATTTCCATGACTGGAATACGGTATTTCTGACCTAATAAAAGAGCTTGGGCCATACCTGGTCCAGGCCAGGTATTGTGATCCTCGAGGATGAGAGAAACAATGGCTTTGCTTCACCTACAGAACTCAAAGGATTTGTGGAAATAAGGGGAACATTAACTAACATTAAAACAGGGTCTAGCTGTTGGCATCCATTTGGCGACATCCGTATAGGATTGCAAATCACTCCTGGCTGGGATCTAAAATGTTCTCTATAGTGGGTGGCAGCGGTAGAGTTGCTGCCTTACAATTCCAGAAACTCGGGTTTGATCCTTACTACGGGTGCTGTCTGTGCGGTGTTTGTACGTTCTCCCCGTGACTGTGTGGGTGTTTGCTGAGATTGTCGGTTTCCTCCCACACTCCAAAGACGTACAGGTTTTGTAGGTTGGTTGGATTGGTATAAATGTAAATTGTCCCTGGTGTGTGTAAGGTAATGTTATGCCCCTGTCCCACTTAGGACACCTGAACGGAAACCTCTGGAGACTTTGCGCCCCACCCAAGGTTTCCGTGCGGTTCCCGGAGGTTCCCGGAGGTTTTTGTCAGTCTCCCTAATGGTTGAAAGTGGTTTCCGCTTCTTCTATGTTACGGCGATTATTTCAAAAAATTCAGAACTGTCCGCTACTAAAAATAGGTTGCCATTTTAAAAATCGGTAATTTTTTAGTCAAAGTCGAAGCCGGTTGCGATGCTAGTTGAAGGTGGTTGCCGGAGGTTGCAGGTAGTGGAAGGTCCTACCTTCCACTACCTGCAACCTCTGGCATCCACCTGCAGCCTCTGGCAACCACCTTCAACTAGCATTGCAACCGGCTTTGACTAAAAAATTACCGATTTTTAAAACGGAAACCTATTTTTAGTCGCGGCCGGTTTTGAATTTTTTGAAATAATCGCCAGAACATAGAAGAATCGGAAACCACTTTCGACCATTAGGGAGACTGACAAAAACCTCCGGGAACCATACGGAAACCTTGGGTGGGGCGCAAAGTCTCCAGAGGTGAACAGGGGCATAAGTATATGGGGATCGCTGGTCGGTGCAGTCTCGATGGCCCGAAGAGCCAGTTTCCGTGCTGTATCTCTAAACTAAACTAAACTAAACATGTTAGAAATGGCACAGAAAGAGCTGAAGTGGACACCAGGAGCTGCCCCTGTGACTCAAGTGATGCCAATGTAGGACAATACTGAGAAGGTTCTCTGATTTTTGTAAGATGCAGTTAATGTCTGAATAGTTTGGCGTGCAGTAGCGGGTAGAATGGAAGTCATAAATTGGATGGTTTAAGACAAAATGGGTGACATTGAACAGAATTTAGCAGTGCTTGATTTTCTGTGAGAAGAAATCAAATATTGAAATAAAGTTGTTCTACTCACTAACTGCTTTAAAGACTGTAATCTGTGGCATATTGCATTCCTCTGGAGTGTTAAGTGAAGTCAACATCATAAGACTAGCTGCTGCTGTTTGAGCCAAGTGCTTTGAGAACTGCATGGATTGCTGCAACGCCTGTAATTTATTTCATTGAACTCGTTATTGGCTTCTGAACTTCTTGAGCCTTTAGTTCTTGAGTACTTTCCAATAAACTCGATTTGAAATCCACAAGATCTCAAGTGGGAGACTGAGATGTATTTGTTTTCCGAACATTGCTATTGTAAATTAGCAGAGAAGTTAACGCTGATGTTTTTACGCTGCTCTCCAACCAGAGCGTTAATGCCTGCTCCAGAAAAGATCAGTCGACGAGAAATTGAATTATGAAGCAAATATCCCATTGCACAGCCCGTAATTCAATTACACTTTTCAATTGAAAATCAGGAACTGCACTCAAGTTGCACGATCTGTAATTTCAGTTTTATGTCTGCTAACTGGACAAGCACAAGACATTTGAGTTTGTCCCTGTGTAGATTTGCTTCATGTTAAGCGGTGGCATTCTGGCCAGCTGGCCGATGGGTTGCTGCAAGGGATCCGAATGGGGGAGATTGGCAATGGTTCATAAGTATTGTCAACCTGATTAGATCTCCATTGAATTGCTGCCACTCCCGCTTTCCTGGCCAGGCACTCGGTGCCCCTTGTGATACATCGCAACACAGATTTCTGGATCGCTGTTGCACCTTCAACGGCCCATTAGGTCACCAGCATTGAAAGCTGCATTGACCGGTGTGTGAGCTTGCAAAGCTGACTTTTGATCTTGGAGCATGGCTTACTCCAACAGGGAGACTACATTATCAACCGGGATGGGAATGTTTTGGAGGGCATTGGGCTAAATGCAGGCAAATGGAACTGGTTCAGGACGCCAACTTGGTCGGCATGCATAAAAATGATCCCAGGAATGATTGGGTTAACATATGATAAACTTTTGACGGAACTGGGGGTGATAGCTGGAGTTCTCGCTGAAGTATGTGCTGGAGTTTGGAAGAATGAGGGGGGGGACCTCATTGAAACTTACCGAATAGTGAAAGGCCTTAGTGGATGTGGAGAGGATGTTTCCACTGGTGGGATTGTCTAGGACCTGAGGCCTTAGCCTCAGAATAATAGGACATACCTTTAGGAAAGAGATGAGAAGGAATTTATTTAGTCAGAGAGGGTAGTGAACCTGTGGAATTAATTGTTACATGTGGCTTCAGGAGGCCATCTATGGATTTTTTAACATTGGAGATTGACAAATTCATGTACGGGAGTCAGGGGTTATGGGGAGGAGGCAGGAGAATCGGGTTGAGGGGGAAAGATAGATCAACCATTATTGAATGGTGGAGTAGACTTGATGGGCCGAATGGCCTAATACTGCTCCTATAACTTATGAACTTATGATGGACCTTGCACAACTCTATGATTCTATCCATTTTAGCACTATGACTCTTTGATATCTCTCAGATGGTGCACAAATATTGATCCTTCTCCAATGTATATGGGATTTACACCAGGTTACAGCCGCCATGCTAAGGTTTTGTGCTCAGTGACTTGCTAATATTTCCAATGTTTACAATATTCATTGTGCATGTCCCACATTCTCTTCCTATAGCTGCTCATTTGACATCCTCATCTGAATCTTCTGAACTCACCTTCTGAGGAGATGGTACCTAAGCTACCCTGTCCCTTCACTGCCTGCATTCCACTCATGCTCAACAACTCACCACATGCAGCTTCTTTCTCGTGGCTACTTTCTGGAATATCCAAGGTTTCAGTGTCTGAATTAGTAGCTGTGATTGCCAGATCGAATGATGAGATGTCTTCACCCTTATATTCCTACTGCTTTCATATCTGCTGCCTGGCATGTTAGAGCTATCATGTGCCAAGAGTGGAGGTGATGGTCAAAGGGCATATTTTGTTGTGCCACTTAGGGCAGCACTGTGGTGCAGTGGTCAAGCGCCAGAGACCCGTGTTCGATCCCAACTACAGGTGTTGTCTGTATGGAGTTTTTTATGTTCTCCCTGTGACCGCATGAGTTTCCTCCGGGTGCTCCGGTTTCCTCTCACACTCAAAAGAAGTACAGGTTTGTAGGATAATTGACTTTGGTAAAATTGAAAATTGTCTCCAGTCTAGAGGATAATGTTAATGTACAGGGTGATCGCTGGTCAGCACGGACTTGGTGGGGCGAAGGGCCTGTTTCCGCGCTGTATCTCTAGAATCTAAAGTCTGTAGTTTGTCAGTCAGAGAAGATCGTGGGAAAAAGAGGAACATCATATGTAAGAAAAGTATTTGCAATGTGTCGACAGTCATGTTGACTAGAATCTTCACCACTGTTGGTCATGGATTTTGTGAGATTTTGTGAATGGGAGTGGTGCATTGATTTTGTGTGCACACTGCATTGGATCAAATAAATTAGGATTAATTTGCATTTTCCAGCAACCATTTTCCAATTCTTTTCGATTTAGCCCATGAAGCCCATGGGAAAATCTTCTTTAAAATAATCTGAAGTTGGAACATTCATTTAGCTACAGTGGGAATGAAGAAGTAATGTCATGACTGTTGTAAAGGAGATCCAAAGACTGATCCTCGAGTTTTATTTGGAAGTTCATGGTAAATTGGAAATGTAAATGTTCCCATCTCACATTGAACAGCCCAGGGCCACAGTTACTAGATAGTAAACTTTTTGTTGATACAAATTCTAAGAACATATTTCACTACTCCATTTCTCTAACGCACAAGTAAGATTACACATGACACCGTTCTATATATAGAGGCTGTATGAGCCAATACACATAATATATAGAGCACATTCAATTATTAAAATCAAGTGAAATGCAGAATTGTTTTTCCAAGAATTTGTGGACTTAATACAAATGCTTTTCTAGGCGATTTAATTATTTTCTGAGTATCAGTAATCAGTAATAAATCTCCAAGCATTTGATTAATTTCAGATCTGATCTCAAAATCTGTGTTTTGTTATCGTCCCGATCTAGGGCTTAAAATTAGGCATTTTGTCAAATGTCACAAAACATTATTTATACACCTATGTGATTATGATTCATACCTACATTTTGTAGACCGTAGCCCCCGACGTCTACGTTGGATGTTATAAAAAAAAGTCCCTTTCATTGTTATGCACGATATTAAAGCATCGGGTAGCAGCACCTTATCTGATCAGATGGATTTTATCTATGATTTCATTTTCTTTCTCAATAAATCGTACATGCGGCTTGAAAGGTCAGAATATCATCAATCAATATCTTGCCATAACTTTGTAACTTCTCTCTCAAGAGAGAGCTTACCTCTAAATTTGAAGATCAATGTTGAGATATCAATCTTAGGCTTAGTTTGCAAGTTATTTTTAAAGCTACATTAAACTAGACGTCCTGTTATGCACACCAGGTCTTCCTTGCCTCTCGTTCAGCACACTATTTCTCATTAACTGCTCTTTGGATTCTTCCCACAGCTCAAAATGTAGTCAATTTACATATAGATGGCATTGCATTGCAGAGCAAACGTTAAAGAGATCACTGTATAACCTGGAATAACATGGGCTTTGAAGTAGTGTCTTCATCTCTGGACCCACCTGTACTAACACCGGCACAATAAACATTTTCTGATGCCATGCAAACAATGCCTTTAGACACATGTTTTTAAAACCTAAGATCAGGTCAACGTGCTATGACAAATCTGACTGTTAAACATGACACTACCTTCTGAGGTTTAATAGTTCAATAGTACTTGATTGTCATATGTACTTAAGTACAGTAAAGTGATTTGTTTTGCAAACATTTCAGTGACAATCTTGCTATACTTTAGGTACAATTATACTAAGTATCAGAGTGTATGTTTGTAGACTACACTGCGTCTGTGCACAAGAGTTTTAACCAAATCTTAGCCACCATTTTGTACCCTCAAGTCTGAATATGTTTTAAATGTTAAAGTCTCAACTTGGCCATAAAGGTCCAGTGGTCAGCTTCTCTGAGAGACAACAGAGTAATATTCATCAATCAACTGCTAACTGAAGTTATTATCTTTTTTTCAGATTCATAAATTGCCATTTTAATGGACCAGGCTGTTTCTTGTCGAGGGGAGTGGTTACTGGATTTATCAATTGCTGTAAATATAATTATTGTGTCAATATTTTATTTGTCTGCACTTTTTGATATTTTTGAAGGAAAATATCCACATTATTACTGCCACACTTTAGGAGGATATAAAATAATGAAATGAGATACAGGATATTATTTTTCTCCAAAAAGGTTGTAAGTCTACTCCACATTGATAGGTTAGATCAAGGCCTGATGCGGCAAGTCGAATGCCCAGGAACAAAAGAGATTACAAAAAGTGGTGGATCAATCTGTCAATATCAAAATCCATCCATATCAAAAGTGGTATCTATCCATCATGGATGCTGAACTCCATAGCATCCAAGGAATCTATAAGAATCTATGAGAATATGTGCTGCCTCAAAAAGGCAGCCAGCATCGCCAGGGGCACACACCACCCTCGCCACACTCTAATTTCACTCCTGCCATCAAGAAGAAGATAAACGCAGTTCACAGACTCGTCCGCAGCCTGCCACTTTTGCGTCCTGGAAGAGTCTGTGTGTCACGTGTATATGGGGTGTGTGAGGCTGCAGCCCCTATGCCATTATCTAAAGGGGCTGCTCTTTGCCTTCTGGCTGCACTTCACACACACCATCCTCATCTTTGGACACCCTGTGCATAGGGGAAGAGGTAGGGCTGAAGATGTCCCTGTTGGGTTGCTCCTGGGTCCGGCCAAGCTGGCCATTCTTGAGTCATGGGCACCAGGCGGAAGAGGGCTCAGCCCGAGCCGGCTATTTGCTCCTTTTCCAGGGTTACGTCCATGTCCGGGTGGTGTTAGAGAGGGACTATACACTGTCCACAGGAACCCTGGAGGATTTCTGGGACCGCTGGGCACCGCGGGGGGTTGAATGCATCCTTGACAAGAAATGTAACATAGTTGCATAGTAGTTTTAGTATATTTGTTTGTCTTGTATTAAGGTGGTGGGTTCTGTTTTGTTTTATTATATTGTAAATATTATTTTTAATAATTGAATAAAAATTTTGATTAATAAAAAGGTAAATGATCTGAAAATTCTGACCTCCAGGTTCAGGAACTACTTTATCCCAACACTATCAGGCTCCTGGACACTACAAATACCAACAATACTGAACTACACACTGTCATGGTTGCACGAGCGATTTTGGGCCTATTGTTTTATCTGCCCTAATATTGGGGTATTTTTATTAACATTTTTTCTGTTTGTTTGTTTTATTATGTTATTTAATGAGTGTTGTGTGTACAGTATATATAACCATATAACCATATAACCATATAACAATTACAGCACGGAAACAGGCCATCTCGACCCTTCTAGTCCGTGCCGAACACATAATCTCCCCTTAGTCCCATCTACCTGCACTCAGACCATAACCCTCCATTCCCTTCCCATCCATATAACTATCCAATTTATTTTTAAATGATAAAAACGACCCTGCCTCCACCACCTTCACTGGAAGCTCATTCCACACAGCTACCACTCTCTGAGTAAAGAAGTTCCCCCTCATGTTACCCCTAAACTTCAGTCCCTTAATTCTCATGTCATGTCCCCTTGTTTGAATCTTCCCTACTCTCAGTGGGAAAAGCTTTTCCACGTCAACTCTGTCTATCCCTCTCATCATTTTAAAAACCTCTATCAAGTCCCCCCTTAACCTTCTGCGCTCCAAAGAATAAAGCCCTAACTTGTTCAACCTTTCTCTGTAACTTAGTTGCTGAAACCCAGGCAACATTCTAGTAAATCTCCTCTGTACTCTCTCTATTTTGTTGACATCCTTCCTATAATTAGGCGACCAAAATTGTACACCATACTCCAGAATTGACCTCACCAATGCCTTGTACAATTTTAACATTACATCCCAACTTCTATACTCAATGCTCTGATTTATAAAGGCCAGCACACCAAAAGCTTTCTTTACCACCCTATCTACAGGAGATTCTACTTTCAGGGAACTGTGCACAGTTATTCCCAGATCCCTCTGTTCACCTACATTCTTCAATTCCCTACCATTTACCATGTACGTCCTATTTTGATTTGTCCTGCCAAGATGTAGCACCTCACACTTATCAGCATTAAACTCCATCTGCCATCTTTCAGCCCACTCTTCCAACTGGCATAAATCTCTCTGTAGACTTTGAAACTCTACTTCATTACCCGCAACCCCACCTATCTTAGTATCATCTGCATACTTACTAATCCAATTTACCACACCATCATCCAGATCATTGATGTACATGACAAACAACAGTGGACCCAACACAGATCCCTGTGGCACCCCACTCGTCACTGGCCTCCAACCTGACAAACAACCATCCACCATTACTCTCTGGCATCTCCCATTCAGCCACTGTTGAATCCATCTTGCTACTCCACCATTAATACCCAACCATTGAACCTTCTTAACCAACCTTCCATGAGGAACCTTGTCAAAGGCCTTACTGAAGTCCATATACACAACATCCACTGCGTTACCCTCATCAATTTCCCGTGTAACATCTTCAAAAAATTCAAGAAGATTAGTTAAACAAGACCTTCCAGGCACAAATCCATGTTGACTGTTCCTAATCAGACCCTGTTTATCCAGATGCTTATATATATTATCTCTAAGTATTCTTTCCATTAATTTGCCCACCACTGACGTCAAACTAACAGGTCTATAATTGCTAGGTTTACTCTTAGACCCCTTTTTAAACAATGGAACAACATGCGCAGTACGCCAATCCTCCGGCACTATTCCCGTTTCTAATGACATTTGAAATATTTCTGCCATAGCCCCTGCTATTTCTACACTAACTTCCCTCAATGTCCTAGGGAATATCCTGTCCGGACCTGGAGACTTATCCACTTTTATATTTCTCAAAAGTGTCAGTACTTCCTCTTCTTTGATCCTCATAGTTTCCATAGCTACTCTACTTGTTTCCCTTACCTCACATATTTCAATATCCTTCTCCTTGGTGAATACCGAAGAAAAGAAACTGTTCAATATCTCCCCCATCTCTTTTGGCTCTGCAGATAGTTGTCCACTCTGACTCTCTAATGAACCAATTTTATCCCTCGTTATCCTTTTGCTATTAATATAGCGGTAGAAACCCTTCGGATTTACTTTTACCTTACTTGCCAAAGCAACCTCATATCTTCTTTTAGCTTTTCTAATTTCTTTCTTAAGATTCTTTTTACATTCTTTATACTCCTCAAGCACCTCATTTACTCCATGCTGCCTATAATTATTGTAGATCTCCCTCTTTTTCCGAACCAAGCGTCCAATTTCCCTTGAAAACCATGGCTCTTTACAATTTTTACGATTTCCTTTCAACCGAACAGGGACATAAAGATTCTGTACTCTTAAAATTTCACCTTTAAATGTACTCCATTTCTCTTCCACATCTTTCCCATAAAACAAACTGTCCCAATTTACTCCTTTTAAATCCTTTCGCATCTCCTCAAAGTTAGCCTTTCTCCAATCAAAAATCTCAACCCTAGGTCCAGTTTTGTCCCTCTCCATAATTATATTGAAACTAATGGTATTGTGATCACTGGACCCGAACTGTTCCCCAACGCATACCTCTGCCACCTGACCCATCTCATTTCCTAACAGGAGGTCCAGTACCGCCCCTTCTCTAGTAGGTACTTCTATGTATTGTTGCAACTAAACTGACAAATATGACAACTAAACACTCTTGATACTTGTCTGAGGGTCTGAGAATACTTAGTTGTTCAAGATCAGAATAGAGTGATAAACTGTGGAAACAGGCCCTTCGGCCCAACCAGCCAACATGTCCCAGCTACACTAGTCCCACCTGCCTGCGTTTGGTCCATATGCCTCCAAATCTGTCCTATCCATGCACCTGTCTATCTGTTTATTAAATGTTGGTAGAGTCCCAGCCTCAACTACCTCCTCTGGCAGCTTGTTCCATACACCCATCACCCTTTGTGTGAAAAAGTTACCCCTCAGATTCCTAATCAATCTTCTCCCCTTCACCTTGCAACCTATGTTCTCTGGTCTTCAATTCAGCTATTCTGGGCAAGAGACTCTGTGTGTCTACCCGATGTATTCTTCTCATGATCTTTAAGATCAACCCTCATCTTCCTGCGCTCCAAGGAAGCAAGTCACAGCCTACTCAACCTCTGCCTATAGCTCAGACCCCTCGAGTCCTGGCAACATCCTCGTAAAAATCTGATTATTTTAGATATGAATACTATCAAGGAAATACAGTGGTAATAGTAGGGTTGATGCAAAGCTTCAGTCATAATCTTATTGAATGGCAGGGAACATCTGAGACTTATGTGGCCAATCGTAGTTCTTATTTTTCATTTTCTTATGAAAAACTAGCATAATCACATGTTGATTATCTATATTACTAAAAGTCTGATCTTGACCACTTCCTGTTGTTCTCTATATTGATTTTAGAAAAAAAACGCTACCACTTACGGCTGTGATTTTTTGCCATCTTATTCAGAGTCCCCCTTCGCTATGCAGGACAAGAGCACTTTTCCCATCGATGAAAAATAAAAGAGTTATTGGTGTTTATAAAATGTTGAGATTCTCTCTCCTGAAGGCCATGCCCCTTACGGAGGGAGTATAAGACCCAGAAGTGTTGAGTGCTTCAGTCAGTCTCTGCAAGATGGGGGAGCGAGAGGGTCACGTTGCTCAGTCTGAGCTGTGAATAACACTGATCACATGTGGTTTTACTGACCGCGAGTGCCCTTAATGTGGTTTCAAAATGAAAATGTGGTTGGTTTGGAATAAAGCAGAGCAAATGGTTGGTGGTGGTTGGTTTGAAACAAAGCAGAGCAAATGGTTGGTGGTGGTTGGTTTGAAACGGCAAATGATTAAAAGTCTAAACTTGACAACCTCCTGTTTGCACTGTATATTGATTTTAGATAAAACGCTACCACTTATGGCTGTGATTTTTGGCCATCTTACTCAGCCCCCCTCCTCCCATCAGGTGCAGAGGATTCTTCCCATCAATGAAAAATAAAAGTGTTATTAGTGTTTAAAAAATCTTGAGAATATCTCTCCTGTCAATCATGCCATGAAGGCCACGTCCCTTCTGGTGGGGGAGGGGAGGGTTTATAACAATCTGGATGTGTGGATGTGGCTCAGTCTCTGCAAGATGGGGGAGTAGGAGGTCATGACTGGTTGAGCTGTGAATCAACTGAACACACACAGTCTACTGAACTGTGAGTGTGGTGTTTATGTGGTGTTTATGTGGTGTTTTGTTGTGTTTTGTGGTGGTTCTATGGTGGTTTCACCCGGTTTGAAATGGTATGAAACTGCAGTTGAATGTGGTGGCTTTGCACCCTTCATGAAATTGTATGAAACCACATTTGAATTTGGTGGCCATGCACCCTGCTTGAAATGGTATGAAACTGCACTTAAATTAGGTGGCTTTGCACCCTGCTTGAAGTGGTATGAAACTGCACTTGAATTTGGTGGCCTTGCACCCAGCTTGAAATAGCATGAAACTGCACTTGAATTTGGTGGCCTTTCACCCTGCTTGAAATGGCATGAAATAGCACTTGAATTTGGTGGCCTTGCACCCTGCTTGAAGTGGTATGAAACTGCACTTGAATTTGGTGGCCTTGCACCCTGCTTGAAATGGTATGAAACTGCACTTGAATGTGGTTGTCTTCCACCCTGCTTGAAGTGGTATGAAACTGCACTTGAATTTGGTGGCCCTGCACCATGCTTGAAATGGCATGAAACTGCACTTGAATTTGGTGGCCTTGCACCCTGCTTGAAATGGCATTGAAACTGCACTTGCATTTGGTGGCCTTGCACCCTGCTTGAAGTGGCAGGAAACTGCACTTGAGTTTGACGGCCTTGCATCCTGCTTGAAGTGGAATGAAACTGCACTTGAATTTGGTGGCCTTGCACCCTGCTTGAAATGGTAGGAATCTGCATTTGAATTTGGTGGCCTTGCACCCTGCTTGAAATGGAATTTCAAGGAATAGCCGTGAGTCATCTGCCAGCCCACCAGCCGTGAGTGAGCTGCCAGCACATCAGGCTTGAGTGACTGAGTTGCCACCCCAAGAATCCATTTGGCCCACATGTGCAGACAGCTGAGATTAACTTGCTAATATGTTCAGCACAAACATTGTGGGCCGATGGACATATTTCTCTGCTGTACTGGTGTATGTTAGTGGAACTCTTCCACTAACTTTGATGGTTTTGTTATTTTCTTTTAATCAATTAAATAAATAAATAAATAAATAAATGATCCGGGTGCTACCAGGTAGAGATGGAATGATTGCTACAGGACAAATATTATTCCATGCATGTTTAATACAGGAAGCTCAAAGGCCATTCAAAAAAATTCTAGCTTAAGAAATATATTTGCATGCTCTAAATCAATAAAACGGAATTACCAAAAGCCAATTATTATAATCTGTAGACTTAATTGTGCATTAGCTGATGATTATTTGTTCTTTTATTAAATGTAGATCATTTTTCAATTGCTCGATTATCCCATACAAGATGTGAAGATTGATTCATCTTTGCGTGTATTATTCCACGTTATTACTATAGCACTGGAACAATCATTCATTTTTCCATGAAATATATTCGCAAGATTACCATTTTATTACCTTTCTAACTGTTAGGTATGAAATAAGGAGGGATAATATGCAGCGTAGAAGTTTGAAAAGTTCAATGTGGACTGTGTATTGCGGATTATGTGCCTTTAATAGCGGACGTTGGTGAATAGCTGGTGAAGATTTTCATCAGCTTCTAACCTTACATGATCCAACACTCAAAATGTACAAATTGTCTCTCAAAAAGTTCCATAAATCAAACAAAGAGTTTTGCCAAGAACAATGTTTTTAATGGATGTCTGTAAAATGGTGGAATAAGACTCTAAATTGGCTCGGTAAATTTTACAGATGAAATAGCACTACATTTGATATTAAAGTCATGTGTAATTACGTAATATATTAAATAATATCATATATTTTCTCAGTCTAATATATTTCAAATAAAAGTTTAATTTGTCTCCTGTTTTAAAGGTCACATATTCACATAGTGGGTGGTGGGTATATGGAATGGACTGCCGGAGGGGATTGTTGAGGCAGAAACTATAACAACATTTAATAGACACTTGGAGATATGTGTAGGAAGGAACTGCAGATGCTGGTTTACACTGAAGATAGACAATGGACATATACGTGAATAGGAGATGTTTAGAGGGATATTGGCCAAATGCATGTAGGTGGGACTATTGTAGATGGGGCACCTCGGCGTCAAAAGTAAATTGCAAAGCTTCAAGAAGACAGCAGGGGATAGAGTGCCTGAAAATGTTCAAAGTCCTCTTCATGTGTCATAATAGTTATGTGCTTTAATGAAGGTTGAAACTGAGCATGTGCATCTGGCAATTACTGCAGTCTACTTTGGTCAGATTTGTTCTCTGTTATCAAGGGACAAATGGCAATAGTAAAACAATAAAAAGAGGTCAAATGGGTAATAGGACATTTGCTTTTCTGCAAAGGGGTGGAATTGGGCTGTGTTTACTGATCTATTTTTTGGAGATGCAGGATTTCTAATTATTAAATCATTCAAAGAAGGAAAACTGCTAAAGTGTCTGCTGCAGTAAACAACACAAAAATGTTGCATATAAGGAGTAGATGAATCTTTGTTCATTGAGCAACCTAGATTGCTTCCCAGTGATCGCTGTATTTGACGCTGAATAAAGTCTTGATGCCATGCCTGATCTTTGTGGTGTGTTTTAAAGTTTTTCTTTAACATTGGTCAGCATGGGCAAGTTGGGCCAAAGGGCCCATTTCTGTGCTTTAAGGCTCTATTACTCCATGACTCTACGCATGCAGATTTTCACTGTATAAATAAGTGAGAATTATACAGTATTTATTATAATTATAGGTGTCTGAAAACTAGCATGACTTTCCAGTTGCAGCGGCAATTTGAAATGTATCAATTAATAAAATCAGCTTTAATAGAATAACATGACACTGTGCATTCTCCTGGCAGTAAGCGATCTGAATAATAGGTTGACATAGCCGGCAGCTACACAAAACCTAGACAGCTTTTAAGCTTTATTAATGTTATATAAAAATTATAATAGCAATATAGCATGTTATGTTAATTTGGATGATTGAGAGATGAAATAAACACTGAGATACATCTGTGTTTAAGAAGGAACTGCAGATGCTGGAAAATCGAAGGTACACATAAAAAGCTGGAGAAACTCAGCGGGTGCAGCAGCATCTAAGGAGTGAAGGAAATAGGCAACGTTTCGGGCCGAAAACCTTCTTCAGACTGATCGGGGGCGGGGGGGGGGGGGGACAAGAAAGGAAAAAGGAGGAGGAGCCCGAAGGCTGGGGGATGGGAGGAGACAGCAGGGGGACTGAGGAAGGGGAGGAGAGAGCAAGGACTAACAAAATTGGGAGAATTCGATGTTCATGCCCCCGGGATGCAGACTCCCCAAGCGGAATATGAGGTGCTGTTCCGCCAATTTCCAGTGCTGCTTGCTGTGGCCATGGAGGAGACCCAGGACAGAGAGGTCGGAGACGGAGTGGGAGGGGGAGTTGAAGTGCTGAGCCACCGGGAGGTCAGCTTGGTTATTGCGGACCGATATCACTTATTTATATTCTCCAGAGATGCTGCCTGACACGCCGAGTTACTCCAGCATTTTGTGTCTATCTCCTCTGACACGGCATAAACTAGATAGTAGGTTTCAAAAGAAACTGACCATAATCTGCTAGTGAGCCCAGCATTTGTAAGTTGCTTGGTTAGTCTTAGATAGAAATTTATCACGCAGTGATGAAGTTTACTTTCTTGCTGAAGGTCAAACTGGAAAGGTTGCATTAGATGCTGATTAACTGCTGCACAGAAAGAGACAGAGACTGCTTCATTACCTAAGGCAATCTAGATGAATTAACTTCAGAATCAAACCAATATTTTTTTTTTGTAAATGGTCGAGCTCCCTTCAATCCCCCATCAATCTTAGCTCTTATCATAGTACAGATAGCAAGTAATAAACAAAAACATTGATTTTCAAAACAAAATTAGAAATGATAGCTTATGTGTTGAACACAAGACACCAATTAAGGTTGCTAGGGGAAAAATAACATGCAAATCTATTAATGTCAGATTTCACCAACATTTTAGTTAAAAAGGAATCTTACTCTAAACAGTTATTTTAAAAATGCTACAATTGTTCACGCGTTCAAAATTAATTATTTTTTTTCAGTTTCAGTTCCATTTTTAGTTTATTGTCATGTGTACCGATGCACAGTGAAAAGCTTTTGTTGCGTGTTAATCAGTCAGCGGAAAGACAATACATGATTACAATCGAGCCATTCACAGTGTGCAGATACACGATAAGGGAATAACGTTTAGTGCAAGATAAAGCCAGCAAAGTTTGATTAAAGATAGTTTGAGGTTCAGCAATAAGGTAGATAGGTGTTCAGGGCTGCTCTCTATTAGTTGGTAAGATGGTTCAGTTGCCTGATTGCTGGGAGGAATCTGTCCCTGAATCAGGAGGTGTGTGTTTTCACACATTTATACCTTTTGCCCGATGGGAGAGGGGAGAAGAGGGAGTGTCAGGATGTGACTCATCCTTGATTATGCTGCTAGTCTTGCCAAGGCAGCGTGAGGTATAAATGGAGTCAATGGAAGGGAGGTTGGTTTGTGTGATGGTCTGGGATGCTTCCACAATTCACTGCAATTTCTTGTTGTGTTGGGTGGAGCTGTTCCCAAACCAAGCTGTGAAGCATCCCATTAAAATGCTTTCTACGACGTATCTGTTGAAGTTGGTAAGGGTTGTTGGGAACATGCCAAATAATCTCATAGGATCCTACTCACAAGTAAGGATACTTTAGACCCATGTTCTAAATTTGGATAACGATCACATCAATTGCAGAGTTTCCCCACTTTGAAGTGACATATAGCATACGATGCCACAAGGGGCTCCAGATGCTGGAGTTTTGAGGAACACACAAAGTACTGGAGTAATTCAATGGGTCAGGCAGCATCTGTGGAGGGAATGGATTGGCGATGTTTCAGGTTGGAACCCTTCTTCAGATTCTATCAGGTCGGAACCTTTCTTCACCCTAACCATTCCCCCCACACATGCAGTCTTAATCTCTGAATTACTCCTGCACTCTGTGTTGCTCATGTATTACATAATATTACCATTACTTGATGTGTCAACAAAAATATATCACCTTGCAAATCTTTGTGTTAACTTCCATCCACCATATGATGGCCCACTTTACCAGTGCTGAAAACCTTCTACCAGCAACCTCATTGCTTATCGCACTGTCGTATTTGATGCCATTTGTGGTGTCAAATTTATCTCCCATCTATTGATATATCTTTAAAAAAGAGCAGCTCTAACGCCAACTCTCCGATGAAGTTGGCATAATGGCCTGCAGCTAGAACTGCAACCTCAGCCTAGGGGGACTCTGTGGCAAAAATGTCAGAGGATTAAGTGTTGGATCATGTGTTGGATTTTGTTTTTCACCCCATAGCCATCGCATACAGAGTCCCCCTAGTCCTTAACTTTCACCCCATCAGCTGTCGCATATAATGCATAATCCTCTGACATTTACGTAAACAGCTATCAATAGCCTGTTTCTTTCATCATCGCCAATTTTCGGCATATTTTTCATTCATTGTTCTTTATTTCTCTACATCAGTCTATTTCTCTTGTTTCCCTTTTCTCTGACTAGTCTGAAAAAGGGTCTCGACACAAAAAGTCACCTATTCCTTCTCTCCAGAGATGTTGCCTGTCCCGCTGAGTTACCCCAGCTTTTTGTGTCTATCTTCGGTTTAAGCCAGCTTCCTATGCAAGGGCACAGGACAAATCTGTCTATCTTACGTAAATAGGAAAGGTTCAATAGTTCAATGGCCCTTTATTGTCACGTGTACCATTTGAGGTACAGTGAAATTCGATTTACCATACTGTCATACCAGAAAAAAGCAACAAGACGCACATCTACATAGCCATCCACTACAGCGGCTCCCACATATTCAAGGTTCAAGGTTTGTTTATTGTCACAAGTTCCTCACTGTGATGGAAGGTTGAGAGTGAAAGGTGTCAAATGCAGGTAATGGGACTAATGTAGATGGCCATTTTGGCTGGCATGAACACATTGGGCTGAAGGTTCTGTGTCCATGCTGTATGACTATATGCTAATGGAACTAGCATAGATGGGCAGCTTGGTTGTCATGGAGAGGTTGGGTCAAATCATTTATTTCCATAATGTAAGACTCTGACTATGAGTTTCCTTTGCCCTGATGGGTCAGATATCTGATTTCTTGACTCCTATGTCCAGTCTTTCCCATGCACGTGACAATGCATCTAATTCAATGGTTTGAAGGTTTCATACCACCAGTTTTTATTCCAGTATGGACATCCAATCCATGTATAAATCGCCCACACCACAAGATGCTTGAAGGGTTGGCACTTCTACCTGGAATAGAAGTCCATTAGTTCTCATTCAGCATTGCCTTCCTCTTCTTGACGGAGCAATCTCTTTTTTGACTTGGCAAAGGAATTATTGGCATTTTGGGTTGAAAATGTACATCAGGTCCCAGTTCAGGATATTGAATTGAAACATTGATATAACCTTTGCCTCCACAGATGGTGTTTGCTCTGTTGCATCCCTCCAGCAGTTTGTTTTTCACTCCACATTCCAGCATCTTCAGTCTCTTGTGTCTCTCATCTTTGAGTTCACTGACATACTCCAAATAGGCGGCACAATGGTGCAGTGGTAGTTTGCTGCCTTACAGATCCAGAGACCCGGGTTTGATCCACACTATAGGTGCTGTCTGTACGTAGTTTGTACATTCTCCCTGTGATCATGCAGGTTTCCTCCAGGTGCTTCGGTTTCCTCCCACACTCCAAAGACGTACAGTTTGTAGGTGAATTGGCTTGGTAACCTTGTAAATTGCCCCTAGTGTGTGTGTAGGACAGAGTTCGTGCGCAAGGATCGGTGATCGGCACGGACTTGGTGGGCCGAAGGGCCTGTTTCCGTGCTGAATCTTTAATGTCTAAAGTCTACAGTCTAAAACTGTTGCTACAGGAAACCACTTGAGTCCTTGCAACACTTGCCTTTCATGGGATATAAGCAGACTTTCTCCTTCCAGTTCGACTCAAATATCCCACCCCAAGCCCAATTCATGAAATATCTCTAAACCATAGAGGTCCTAATATTGCACCCTGAGGAACTGCATGCTCAATCGCCACTCAGATCGCACAACCATTCATCCGACCACACAGGCACATGGAATAGATTTATGACATTTTGTCAGTGGCATTCGAAGAATCTAATCATTTTGATCAGTTAAGTCCTTGATGAAAAGTGGCAAGCAAAACGTTACATTACACTGAAGAATTTCCAGTCGACTGTTTAACTGCAAATTATCTAATGCCGGAAAGATGTCAGAATTTACCATTATTTGAACAATATTCTGTATGTGGGTACCTAAAAATGTATGTTATCTAAATGCTGTTCAGATGTTTAGAGTTTGTGACAGTCAAACAGTTTACAATGTTTAGTGAAATGATAACTTCAGTGCAATAACTTCAGTGTTTAGGGTATGCCTACATAATCTATGTTCTGAGCTAGCCACAAAACTTCTCCAATGTTAGTTTGACTTCTCTACCTCTGATATTCCATAGGGTTATATTTGCAAGCTCTCCTGCGGAGAAGTTAAAGATAAGCTTGTGGCATTAAGGCTACTTGAATCGAAGCAAATATTTCTTTTGAGTGTGGATTCTACTTGATTTCTAAGCGTGATACTTTGTTCTGTATGTCAGCATGAATATAAACTGGCTTCGCTGAAGGCTTTGTTTCCCTCCGTACTTAAATTCAATAGGGTGATTATTAAAGAATTTAAATCTCTGGTATGCTAGTTTATTTAAATTCCATGTGAATTCTCTGAAGGCTCTTATTTATCCTTTGTGCCGTTATGTTGAAAGATGATGAGCCACAGTGGGAAGATTTGTTGCCTCCAACACTAGTGGCTGTTTACAAGGAGCTTGGGCATTGTATAATTTTCACTTATTCTCCTCGGATAACAAGGAGAAAATTGTGGGAACAGGCAGTAAGAACTGGCCAGGGTCCTGTTGATTCAGACTGCCCATGGGTTAATTTTGTCTGTAAGTAGGAAAATACGC
The DNA here is from genome assembly GCF_028641065.1 of Leucoraja erinaceus. Taxonomy (NCBI): domain Eukaryota; kingdom Metazoa; phylum Chordata; class Chondrichthyes; order Rajiformes; family Rajidae; genus Leucoraja; species Leucoraja erinaceus. The sequence goes on along the minus strand of NC_073379.1, from coordinate 19,599,535 downwards.
AAAAAATTACAGGGATATGGAAGGATAAGGTATGCTTCATTGCCACCTTCCCCTAGCTAACAATTACCTATTCTACATTTTTCGTTACCTTCTTCCAAATTCTCTATTCAATAGTCTGACTGATGAAGGCCAATGTGCCGAAAGACTTCTTGACCACCCTATCTTCCTGGGATGCCATTTTCAGGGAAATATTTACCTGCAGATCCCTTTGCTCTAGAACACTCCCCGGAGCTCTGCCATTCACCATGAATTAACCCCAACAAAAAAAAAACGTACCCCTAATGTGCAGGGAGTGGATGAGAAAGTGGGATAACATAGAACTAGTGTGATTGCGTAATCGACGGTTAGTGTGGACTGGATGGGCCAAAGAGCCTGTTTCCATGCTGTATCTCTAAACCAACCTCAATAAAACTGAAGAAAGTTCTCGACCTGAAACATCGCCCATTCCTTCTCTCCAGAGATGCTGTCCCGCTGAGTTAATCCAGCATTCTGTGTTTATCTTCAATGTAAACCAGCATCTGCAGTTCCTTCCTACACATAAATAAGATATTTGTAGCTGCTTCATGCACACAATGCTTCCAGGCCAATTGTTCCATTCAGCAGAGCAGCAGAAGGTAACTGTGCTGTAAGGATGATTAGTCTCCCTCTATGCATCACAGTTTTGCAATTTGCAGTGAGACACTTTCCACTGGTGTAATATCTAAGTGCTCAATTTAGTGTAAAAATAACTGTTCTCATATGTAGACCCATTGAATTTTCCTTGTCAAGGAATGACAGAGCTGATTGCTGACAAATTGGTTTCCAGATACTGTGTAATCATTACAGGAAAACAAAGGAACTTGCCCAGTCATATCACTGCTTGCCCTCTGCTCTGACTAAATCCCCCCACCCTTATTTGAATCTACATTCCACAATGTTTAATGAATAAGGGCTAAGCCATGTAGAATGTAGATGACAAAACACTTTTTCACAGTTGTGAGTCTGTGGAATTCTCTGCCTCCAAGGGCGGTGGAGGCCGGTTCTCTGGATATTTTCAAGAGAGAGCTAGATAGGGGTCCTAAAGATAGCGGAGTCAGGGGGTATGGAGATAAGGCAGGAACTGGTTATTGATTGTGGGTGATCAGTCATGATCAAATTGAATGGCCGTGCTGGCTCAAAGGGCCGAATGGCCAACTCCTGCACCTATTGTCTTGTGTCTATTGTCTAAATCATTCTGACCATAGGCCTGATCAGGTTTGCCCTGTAGTTGTGATACATTTTTTCAATGACCAGGTGATGTTTTGGGTCGGGACTCATCTTCAGTCTAATGGTTGTATGGAAGGTCGGACTGATCATTTTGGAGCAGTGACGAGGGAAGAATATTATCAGCACTGAAGTGACCTATGCTCAGAGTTTTGTCATCCATTCACTTATCTTTTCAGGGAACGATACGATATGATACGATGCGATATGATACCTTAAGATAAAAGTTTTTTTATCCCAGAAGGGAAATTGATCTGCAAACAGTGATAAGACACAAGATGCATGAAACATGAAATTAATGTGACACGTGAAAAGGATTTGGGGATGTGCAAAGATTGGGGAGGATTGGGGGAGAGGAGTCGGTCTACGACAACAGCAGAAGGGGGAGGAGTTGTACAGTTCGATAGCCAATGGGAAAAAGGACCCCCCTGTGCTGTTCTGTCCTGCATCTTGGTGGAACCAGTCTATTGCAGAAGCTGCTCCTCCGTTGACCAGTGTGTCATGGAGGGGGTGAGCTGTATTGTCCAGGATGCTCCGCAGTTTGACGAGCATCCTCCCCTCCTAGACCACCTCCCTTGTTGTTGAATTTGATAGGCTGAAAGGCTGCAATAAGCCCAAACAGAAGAAGTATCATTGTTCCTCAAGTTTACATCTTGGAACTTCATTGGCACAGCTCTATATTGTGCCGTTCCGTCTCCTTGCTTGCTCAAATCAATGCACTGATTATATTCTGCACTGATGGTTTGTAACTTTGTGTATTTGAAGCCATGCTGCAATGGACAATAATAAGTGCTGGAGTAAATCAATGGATCAGGCAGCATCGCTGGAAAACACGGACAGGTGACGTTTCCAGACTGAAGAAAGGACCCAACTCGAAACATCACCTATCCATGTCTTCCAGAGAGGATGCCTGACCCTCTGAGTTACACCAGCACTTTGTGTCTTTTTTTGACACAAACCAGAATCTGCAGTTCCTTGTTTCTAGGCCAAACAATGGTTTTCTGTCAATGTACCCCAATTGTTCTTCCCCTTGGAGCAGCTAGACCACGTGCAAAGTAACTCACTCATGCGCCCAGTCACAATATCCAACCCAGGACCTCGTTAGTTGGCATGAATCTGTCTGAGGATTGAGATGAGGTCTGGGAATCGCAAGGGCCGATTTAAGTTGAATACATGATCGGAAGGTGGAGGCCGGGAATTGAATACGTATTTGGAATTTGGGATCAGAAGCAGGTTTCTTACTAGCAAACATCCCTGCTGTGTCTGATTCTATGTACAGGTAAACAAATGGAAAATGATATTTGGAGGGAAGCTCAAAATGCTGGAGTAATTCAGCAGGACAGGCAACATCTCTGGAGAAAAGGAATGGGTGCCGTTTCGGGCTAAGACACTTCTTCAGACATTCTCGACACAAAATGTCACCCGTTCCTTCCCTCCAGAGGTGCTACCTGTCCCGTTGAGTTACTATAGCATTCAGTGCATTTCGTTGTCTCTGTACTGTACACTGACAATGACAATTAAAATTGAATCTGAATCTGAATCTGATCTGAATCTGAATCAGTGTAAACCAGCATCTGCAGTTCCTTCCTTAATGATATTTGGGGGATGTGCTCTCAAAATGCTGGAGTAACTCAGCAGGACATGCAGCATCTCTGGATAGAAGGAATGGGTGAAGTTTTCCCCCAGATGGAGGCATATGCTGGCCTGAACATGTACACCACAAACAGCTGTAGGGTTTTGCCAAAGGCATTTGATAATAGTCTTGTGCCTGGTTAAGCAGTGTGCCATATATAGTGTTATCATTGCTGCAGCAGCAATTGCAGGAGTTTGAATCTGATTGCCTCTGGAGTTACAGGTTAAACAGCATTAAACCGTGCATGTGTGAGTCATTGATGTGCTTCACATTACTCATTTGGTCTATGTCCCTGCTGGCCATTCACACCTCTACATCTCCTGAATATGCCCATACACTGACAAGATAGAATCATATGGATCGATTGCACAGCTTACAACCCAGTGGGATGAATATTGATTTCTCTAATTTCAAGTACCCCCTCTCTCTCCCCCACCCCCACCCTAGTTGTCCTGCTAGTTCCACTGCCCGCATCCATATTGGGTGACAATGTGACTCCGAGTGCTGTCTGTACGGAGTCTGTACGTTTTTCCCGTGACCGTGTGGGTTTTCCCTGGGTTCCCCCGTTTCTTCCCACACTCCAAAAATGTACACATTTGTACATTAATTGGATTTGTTAAAAAAAATTGTAAATTGCCGTTAGTGTGTGGGATAGTGCCAGAGTACAAGGATCACTGGTTGGCATGGACTCTGTGGGCTGAAGGGCCTGTTCCACATTGTATCCCTAAACCAAACTAATATAACTTTGTTATCACCTCTTCTGCAGCCAACATTGGTCCATTGTGGGCTCCACCTGTCATAGAAACATAGAAAAGGTGCAGGAGGAGGCCAATCGGCCCTTCGAGCCAGCACCGCCATTCATCGTGATCACAGCTGATCGTCCCCTAACAATGACCCGTGCCTGCCTTCTCCCCATATCACTTGACTCCACTAGCCCCTAGAGCTCTATCTAACTTTCTCTTAAATCCATCCAGTGACTTGGCCTCCACTGCCCTCTGTGGCAGAGAATTCCATAAATTCACAACTCTGCCTGAAAAAGTTTTTTCTCACCTCAGTCTTAAATGACCTCCCCTTTATTCTAAGACTGTGGCCCCTGGTTCCGGACACGCCCCCCATTGGGAACATTTTTCCTGCATCTAGCTTGTCCAGTCCTTTTATAATTTTATATGTTTCTATAAGATTCCCTCATCCTTCTAAACTCCAGTGAATATAAGCCTAGTATTTTCAATCTTTCCTCGTATGTCAGTCCCACCATCCCAGGGATCAATCTCGTGAACCTACGCTGCACTGTCTCAATCACAAGGATGTCCTTCCTCAAATTAGGAGACCAAAATTGTACACAATACTCTAGATGTGGTCTTACCAGAGCCCTATACAACTGCAGAAGCACCACTCTACTCCTGTACTGAAATCCTCTTCTTATGAAGGCCAACATTCCATTAGCTTTCTTCACTGCCTGCTGTTCCTGCACGGCAACTTTCAGTGACCGGTGTACAAGGACGCCCAGGTCTCGCTGCACCTGCTCCTTACCTAACCTAACCCCATTAAGATAATAATATGCCCCCTTGTTTTTGCCGCCAAAGTGGATAACCTCTTGGTTATCTCACTAAATCCCGCTATGTCACGCTAAGTGGTCCCGCTAAGTGGATGTCCTTGGTCATCGGTGGCAGATCTGATTTTATTTTTTGGACCTTTCCATTCCGCTAGTTTCCCTCTCCCCTGACTCTGAGTCTCAAGACGGGTCTCGACCCGAAACGTCACCTATTCCTTTTCTCTGGCGATGCCGTCTGACCCGCTGAGTTAATCCAGCTTTTCATTTTTATCTTTGGTATAAACCAGCATCTGCAGTTCGTTCCTACTCATGTGGATTGAGGTCCCACTCCAGGGAAACAGCCACAGAATGGAGGTGGGCACTCCTTTATAGTAACTAGAGGAAGCTACAATGTCAGAGATGCCATCTCTCTGGGTGAGTGTTAAACCAAGCTCCCTCAGATTAGCACAAATATTGCAAGGCACACATTTAAAGCAGAGCAAAGGAATTCTCTCCCAGGCCCCGACTAATATAACTTTAGGCATGATGCAGGAAGAGAACGACATTTGTCTATTGTGCAAGCTTTCTGTGTGTGTGATTTGGATGCCACGTTGCAATGCCTTAGAACACTGGTCCCACTTTAAATGTATTTCATTAACTCGAAAGCACTTTGGAACATCCTGAAGCTATGAAAAGTCTGCTGTAAATGCAGGCCTTTTTGTTTTTGTTCGGCCAGAATAATTGACGCATTATCCTTCCCTCTCCTTTAATGTGGCCTGTGCTCTTTGGAATTGGTTATGTGCAGCTGCTTCCTGCGACCCCTTGCAAATAGAAGCGGGTTTTTAGCCAGCTTCCATTACACTATCTCCTTCTTCAGGAGGATTACTCTGAGGTGGAAACTGGGGAGGAGAAATGCAGCTGGAAGCTGAGGGGATGAGGGGAGATTGACCCACAAAGTGTAGGATGGTCAACCTACCCTGCATTGCAGTTTAGCGCCAGTCTGACTTTCATTGTCTGTGGAGATGTGACGCGTGGTCTCTGCAGCCCACCAATTACTTTGACGCTGTCATTGACTAAGCGGAGTCATTAGCCCATATAAAATAACGGGCGAAGGAATATTATTCATATGTGCCGAGTCTTATTGTTTTGTATTGTATTGTATTCAAATTTATTGTCATTGTCTCAATTAGAGACAACAAAATGAATTTCCCTTTACAGTCAGTATCATAAAAAAAAATAAATAAATAATAAATATTAAAAAATATAAAAAAAATAAAATAGAATTTAAAAAAAAGCACAAACACAGAAAGTCCACGACACAACACAACACAGTGGCACCAAGGTGAGGAAGGCACCATTGTCCAGCCAGCCTCCCCTCCGATCTTCCCAGATGTTCATCCGTGGTCGGGGATGGAAATCATGAGCGATTACTGAACTGAAGAAGTGGTTGTTTTTTCCCCATTGTATTTACTGTGTTTTAGGCTCAATTCTAACCAATTCCTCATTGTGGCAGTGATTTGAAGAAGGGAACATTTTTCCACACAGATTTCTCAGAAGGAATGCTGTCCCAGAACAGCAGGGTGAGAGTTGATATACAAGCATCTTAAACACACCCAGCTGAATGTCGCATTATTTTATCGCAATGCCTTTGTGTTGATTTGCCTTTGGTGAAGACTACTGTCAATCTCTCTCTCTCTCTTTTTTTTTTTTTCTTTTTCAAAGACATTATTCAACACATCAAATAATACAACAGATCAAGTCATACACAAAACAAACACATTATATTGTGTCATTATAGTACAACATTACAATCATTATTCACAATACTCTCAACCCCACGCGGTGACCAGCGCCCACGGAATACCTCCAAAGTCGCCGTGAACACCGCATGTTCCCTCTCCAGGGACACATGTGCACGGACGTAGGTCCGAAAGAGGGGCAAGCAGCCGACTCTCGCCTGACCATCCATCGCCTGCTGCCTGGACCCGCATATGGCCATCTTGGCTAGGCCCAGGAGTAGACCGACAGGTAGGTCCCACCCTCCCCCACTTGGCTCTCCCCACACCCTGCCTTGTGTCCAAACACAAGAATCATGGGACTAAAATGCAACCAGAACTTTAGGAACAACCCCTTCAGATATTGGTACAGGGGCAGTAGCCTCTCACACTCCATATAAATGTGGAACACGGTCTCTTCCTCACCACAGAAAATACAGGCAGCGGACGAGCCCGTGAACTGACTCAAAAGTTTGTTACCAGTCACCGCTCTGTGCAGCACTCTCCACCCCAGGTCCCCAATGTAAAGGGGACAACTCCCTTGTAGAGGGACCCCCACTGGGGACCTTCCCCGCCTTCAGGTGGTAACACCGTCCGCCATGATGTGTCGGGACGGGAAACGAAGGCAAGGAGGTGCAGAATGTGCAGGAACATTCTATACAGTGAGCGTCTCTTCGCGTCACGAAATGGCACACTAATCATCTCAGAAAGGCGGCTCAGGTTGTGTGGAGCCGGTGCCCGAGATATATCCCGGAACCGAGGCTCGATGAGCAGATCTGACGGAGCGGGTAAGAGCTCATTCAAAACCACTCTAGGCGCGCGCCTTTCCTCGACACCCACCATGACTGGGTGTGGACCGGCCACTCCCGCAGCCGCAACATCCCCCTCCCCTCGTGGAGCAACACGCTGGCTGAAAACAACCAGATTCCTTACTCTTAGCACGTCCCGGTAGAAAACAGGCAAGCCCCTTAGGGCGGGTCGACTGATGCCCGCCACCGGGTGCCGCAAGACCCCCCTTAGACAACGACCCCGTCGGAAAAAATACGTGGCCAAAGCGTGCCATCTGGGGGGGGTTCTCTATATACATATACCTCCTCAGAGTCCTGAGGCGGAGAGCCGCCACCTGGGTACGCACGCATACCAAGGACTGGCCGCCCTCCTCTAACGGGAGACTCAGGACCGCTGCGGAAACCCAGTGCTTCCTATTTCCCCAAAAGAAGTCCACCAGTTTCTTCTGTAAAGCATTTACAAAAATGGAAGGCGGGACGGGACAAGAGTAGCCAGCCGGTACCATAACATGGAGGCCACCAGCTGGTTTATGACCAACACCCTCCCCTGAAAAGAAAGAACTCCAAGCAGGCCTGACCAGCGCCCCAGCCTGGCAACCACTTTCGTCTCCAACTCCTGCCAGTTTGCCGGATAAGCATCCTCAGTGGGACTCAGGTACACTCCCAGATAGAGGAGGTGCGTGGTGCTCCACGCAAACATTGCCATCTCCTCTGGCAGGGAGTCCACCTGCCACTGACCCACTAAAAGTCCAGAGCACTTGCTCCAATTAATCCTGGCAGAAGATGCAGCCAAGAAAATCTTCTGGCAATCACGCATCCTCCGCAGGTCACCAGGATCGGTGAACATAAGGAGTACATCATCGGCATACGCTGAAAGAACCACCTCCACCCCCGGGCCAGGTAGGGCCAGGCCTGTCAACCTCCTCCTCCGAAGACACAGGAATGGCTCCACACAGACCGAGTACAACTGACCTGACATGAGGCACCCCTGATGGACCCCCCTCCCAAAATGAAAGGGAACCAACAACGCACCATTAACCTTCACAAGGCACTCCACTGCAGCATACAAAAGGCGGACCTGGGCCACAAAATGTGATCCAAATCCAAACGCTTGCAACGTTCCGAAAAGGTATTCATGCTCTACCCTATCAAAAGCCTTCTCCTGATCAAGTGACAGAAAAGCAGCTGACTGACCAGCACCCTGTGCTAGATGAATCAGGTCCCTAACCAGGTGGATGTTATCCTGAATGGACCGGCCTGGGACTGTGTACGACTGGTCATGGTGAATCAGCTGAGACAGCACAGAGCCCAGGCGATTTGCCATCACCCGTGCAAAAACTTTATACTCTGTGCATAGGAGAGAGACCGGGCGCCAGTTTTTCAACAAGCGGAGTTCCCCCTTCTTGGGCAGCAGGACAACAACTGCTCTACGCCACGAGAGGGGCATCTCCCCAGTCGCCAGGCTCTCCCCAGAACCAAAATGTAATCACCCCCCAGGATACCCCAGAAGGCTCTTACAAACTCTACCGTCAGCCCATCCAGCCCGGGGGACTTACCCCCCCTGAGCTGATGCAATGCACGAGTCAACTCCTCCAAAGATAAAGAGCCATCAAGAAGATCGGCCACCTCCCTATCTAGAATCGGTAGTCCCCTCCACAAGTCCTGCTGAGCTTCCCCGCTGAATCCACCTGCGGAGAACAGGGATCCATAAAAGGACCTGACCAATGCACTAATCCTCTCCGGATCCGTGACAGAGGAGCCATCATCTGCGAGCAGCTCCACGAGCTGCTTGCGGGCTCCCTGCCCTTTCTCCAGAGAGAAAAAGAAAGGCGAAGCTCAATCCAGATCGTGCAGCATCTGGACCCGCGCCCTCACGTAAGCGCCTCGGGACCGCTCAAGTTGCAGGTTCCTCAAGGCTTCCTTCTTCTCCTGAAACACACCCCATTCGCAAGAATCACCTCCAACCTGACCCAGGCGAGACTCTGCGTCCATCAGCTCCCTCTCAAGCGTCTCAACCGCTGAGTCCCGCCGCCCGGTCGACCCCCACGTGTATTCCTTACAAAAAAGACGGATGTGAGCTTTCCCCACATCCCACCATTGCCTTAGGGAAGAGAAGCATCTCTGCCTCTCTCTCCACCGCACCCAAAACCGACTGAATGACTCCTGGAAACACCGATCCTCCAGCAGCCTGTTATTAAAGTGCCCAGTACGCAGACCCGGCCCGAGCGCGTGCTAGATTAAAATCCACACGCACCAGACAGTGGTCCGAGCATGGCACCAGCTGCATTGAGGCCGCTGAGACACGGGAAACAAACGCTCGGGAGATATATATTCAATCAATGCGGGAACCACCGCCCTCAGACCGCGAAAAAGCAGTGGAATCTGGGTTGAGGTCCCGCCACGCATCAACCAACTCATTAGAATCAATCAACCCTCTCAGCTTCTTCGCTACAGCGGGGGTACACTGAGTACCAGAACAATTTCGCACCTCAAGTGTGCAGTTAAAGTCCCCCCCAAGGAAGACACACTCTCCCCTATCAATATTGCTCAACAGAGCACTCACCTCCTGAAGTAGGCCGGCCTGCATCGTGCCGGAGCTGGGGGCATACACGTTAATGAAATGCAACGGCATGCCGTCCAGGCTCACGGCCAGATGGAGCAAACGTCCTGGCACAACTTCTTGCACTTTTATAACATTGGGCAGGAAATTCTGAGCCAACAGAATGGCCACCCCACTGGAATTTGAGCTAAGATGACTCATATAGACCTCTCCTTCCCACTCCAATCTCCAGGTGGGTTCATCACTAACAACAGTATGCGTCTCCTGCAGAAAACACACTGCAAATTTCCCCTCCCTGAGGACCGATAAAAGCTGGAATCTGCAAAAACTCGCTCTACTCCCGTTTAAGTTTAGTGTGGCTAGCGTGAATGCACTGGCACATTAAATTGAAACCCTCACACTTCTCCTCGTGGGCTCTACAGCCCTCTCTCTTAGGAACTCTAAAAAGTCCCTAAGCTGGCACTGCTCAGAGTCAGGATGATCACTATCCTTGGTGGCAAGGATAGCCTCGAGAGTTTTAACTAAGCCTGGCAGATCAGCCCACCGTCTCTTAGCAGCGTCAATCTTTGTCCTGCTGGTACGGCTTGTTTTTAGAAACTCCCGCACCTCACAGATAACAATTGCATGAGACTCGACCTTGGTTCCTGGGCTATCGGCCAAGTTACTCGCACCTGACACAACACGCTCAGCATCACCAAAGTCATTTTCAGAAGTCGAAAGACCAGAGCTCTCTGGAATTGCACTAAGCTGGCCCCATCACTCTCCCCCTCCTCCGACACGACACCACCCCCAGGATCAATGCCGGGGAAGGATCCCGAAGCCCCTATCCGCATCACGCAGCCCACTGACTGGCTGGGCTCCTGCGCTCTGCCCTCACCCTCTACATCTGGGCCTGGAGAAGAAAAAACAAGAGGCACCCCCAGGGTCTGTGGTAAACTGGCACCCCCAGAATCTGAAAGAGGATCGCTGCCTGAAATCGCTTCGACCTCCACAGCACCTAAAGCACCCCCTCCACTGGCAACACCCAGAGGCTCTCTACTTGCTTTTTTTCTCTCCCCTGCCAACTCACCCGGCAGTACAATACACACCTCAGCACCTCCATTGGCTCTAATATTGAGCACAGATTGGTACACCATTCCCCCCCCCCCCCCCCCCTCGGGCTGACTCTGCTCATCCCCCGTCTCAGGGTCCCCACTACCAGGGGAGCTTACCCCACCCTCTAGCGTGCCAACACCCTCAGTAGGCCTCTGAAACGAGGGGACCTCCTCTGACCCAGAGGACACACCCCCAGGGGAGCCAAGCTCAACACGCGATGAGATAACTCCCTCGGAGGGCCCCTGAGATGAAAGGACATCCCCCCGCCCAGAGGACACAGCTCCAGAGGGGTTTACCCTATCATCTGATCTTGTGGTGCCCTCGGGAGATCCCTGAAGTGGAGGCTCAACCTCCAATCCAGAAGACATCATTTCCTGACCTCCAACCACATCGGTGGTGGAAGGTCTGGAAAAATACACCCCCTAACTTTGGACCCACTTCCTTGCTCTTCCTCGCCAGGCCCAATCCTCCTTTTTGTCCCACTAGCATGCGGCGGTGTGGTGACCTCCATAAGGAAAGGTTCTTCCTCCTCCACACCACCCCCAGCCACTTTACCACCCGCACGTTTTACCTTCCCTACCCCCGTTAGAGCCACCTCAGCTCCTTGTTGGGCCACGGCAGTTGCACTGGAACTCACTGGAGCTGAGAGGCGCCCCTTGGGTGATCTCCGCACTCGGCAGTTGCACACCCACCTGCTTTTGACTCGCTTGGGTGATCTTTTTCTGATTTTTCTTCTTCTTCTTCTTCTTGCTGCTCCCATTTCTCTCCACCCTCCCCCTGTGCCTCACCTTCAGCCACCCCCACAGGTTCAGGATGTAGGGGGCGGGGGCCCTCACTGCCCCGGGTCCCAAGGCGGAACTTGCAGACCCAGAAGGGCTATCTCCGCTGCCCCGGATCACCGAGGCAGAGCCGGCAGCCCCAGCCAGGTCAGCGATTCCACCCCGCCCCACCGAAGCATGATGAGCAACCCCTGATGGGCCAGCAGTGCATTCCTGGGCTGCTGCGCTAGAAGTTCTAGCAGCGACCCCGTGATTAGGACATTCCCTATGGAGATGTCCATAACCACCGCACGCATGACACCGTGCCTTTCCCCAACTCCAATGCACGGTTCTGGGAAGGCCCCTACACTCCACCTCGAAGCTCCCCTCATCGCCTTCCCCCTCCCCCACAAACACCCTCCTTTTGAAACTGAGAATCCCTTTTTCCTCCGGGTCCCCCCCAGGGTGCATGAGCCTAAAGCACTTAGACCGCACCTCCCCAATCCGAGACAGGTACGGAATGAGTGTCACATCCGGAATACATGTAGGGCAACTCCGCTGGAGAACTGGTCTCACCCTGGACACCCATGGGTCCACCTGTTTATGGACCCCCCCCACTGAAACCCCCCTCTACAACACTGTGGCCACATCCTCCCGGGTCTTCAATATCATCTCAACCTTTCCCCTCTCGAGCTCGGAAGAGACAATAGCCCCCCTCCCAAGAAGGGCATTCATAGCCTTCGTAATTACTCCCCTGGACATCTGGGCCCAGTTTGAACCGAGATACCAAAACCGTCCCAGTCCGTCAAAATGAGGCTCATATTCAGATCGCCTCGCTTCCGCCGCTGATGCCACCGCTGAGTAGCTCCTCTCCTTCGGCCGAGCCCCCGCCATTGCCATCCGGACAGAGGCACAAACCAGCTCCCGGCACCCCAGCAGTTCAGCAAATTAATTCCCAGGGACAGTCACAGTCCAAAGCAATCCTCAAAAAACAAAGTACTCCAGCTGAAGAACGAAAATTCCCAAACTCGTCCACATCAGAAGCAGCTCACCCTGTCTTGCCGAACGCAAAAGCACCTTCTTCACATTAACCCAGGCAGTCGCACTGTGCAAAATGACTTTAGGGCAGAGAAACAGTGCCAAAAACACTACAAAGGCACCGAAACACTTCAAACCCTCGATGTCCAGGCACTCTTGACAGTCCGCCAATGACAACCGCACCCTGCTCCCTCGACAATGTAGAGAATTCTCTGGGAATTTTCAAACTAAATGGAGGAATTTTTAAAGCAGTGGAAAGTTTCAACGGTCCAACAATAAGTTAAACTATGAAGCCCCTCTGCCTCTGTTCCTTTCCCATCGACAGAATCCTTGAAAGGCTGCTTAAAACGTCTCAGCCACTGGAGCTGAGAAAGACTCTCTCTCTCTCTCTCTCTCTCTCTCTCTCTCTCTCTCTCTCTCTCTCTCTCTCTCTCTCTCTCTCTCTCTCTCTCTCTCTCTCTCTCTCTCTCTCTCTCTCTCTCTCTCTCTCTCTCTCTCCCTCTCCCTCTCCCCCCCCTCCCCCTCTCTCCCCTCCCTCTCTCCCCCTCCCCCTCTCTCCCTCTCTCCCTCTCCCCTCTCACTGAAATAAATGCATGTCTCCAAAATTATGGCCCATAGTTCTTGAGGGAAAATAATGAGGATGTGTCAGAATCCAGATCTTGGAGCGAACTGACAGCACCACAGAATATGATTTGCAGACTGCACCCGACAGACTGCAAAGATTTCATATCAGAGTAAACTCAATGTCAAGGAAGCATCCCATGTCTACACCATCAATTGATGAGGAATTTGTATAACATTAAGCAGCCAGTAGGGACTATAACACAGCTGAGCATCTCAAACAAAATGATGTGAGCTGCATTAAAACATCACTTGTCTCTTTAATGGTTGACTTCGACGGCTGATAAATTCAGCATCCAAGAGTGGATTAGATAACAATTATATCTTGCTTTGGAAGGTGGCATTTATAACTCTTTTAAAAACAATGCGTTTTCAACAGATTCAGGATTTGATCGCAACTTATCAAAAACACAAAAATAGAATATATCAAAAGGGCAAGTTTTAGTATTGCTCATTTTCTTGAAACACTGTTTTAAAACGCAATATGGCAGTTCTTCAGTCCATGCCTGTCATAAACTGAGTGTTTGTATCCATCAGCTTGGTCCCGTTTTAGTTTAGGTCTGTTACTTACCACCGGTGGAAAAATGATATGGCCACGTTGAAATGTGAATATCTTTCATTTTTAGTTGTCTTACTTTTAGGTCCAATTAAGCCATCTGCTGTCACAAGGAGTTTAGTTGATTGCGTTGATATGCTGTGAAATATCATCTGCTTACATCTATTTGCATCGATCGGGCGATGGTTGTAAATTGTTTATCCAATTGCTCACAATGAGGGGAGCAGCGGTCGGTGGCTGCTTTTGAAATCTGCACTTTATTGCCGAGAGGTTTATGGTTTTCAAATTAGGCCAGTGGTATCTGCAGTTTGGACTGGGGAGGTACTGGTTTTGGAGGCAGAAGTGATTCAGAAAGCTAATTCCTGGGAAGAAACGCTTGTTTAGTTTTAGTTCAGTTTAGAGGTACAGCATGGAAACCGACACTTCGGTCCACTGAGTCCGCGCCGTTAAGATTAAATGAGAACTTACCAGTTTGAAGTTTGATCTTGATTTTATGAGGAGTTACGATGAGCGATTACGTGAAGGCCGTCATCCCACTTGGCGCATCATTCTTCAAAGCAGCAGTGTGGAATCAGAGAAACAAGTAGTTGACCATGAACATAGTAAGATTTTGAGAACTGGAATTACCAGATGACCTTGGTAATATGAGGGTGGGAGCGGTGGGCACGTAATCGCTCATCGTAACTCCTCATAAAATCAAGATCAAACTTCAAACTGGTAAGTTCTCGTTTAATCTTACTATTTTACTTCGGAGTGACGTGAGTGAATACGTGAAGATTTCAAAGCTCTGTGATTTCACGCCGGAACTGAATCCATGCGTAACAATCTGCTTGAAGTGACCATGGATGAGTGAAAAAAGATTCATGCATTCAGACATGACTTGGTTTGTTATGTTGAAGCTTGATCATCCAATGAAAATAATAGCTACCCCTTTCATCCAGAAGAAACTATTAACAGAGTCAAAAATGGAGTTGGCTAATACCCCCGATTTGGCAACGGGTTGTATTAAAATTGGTAAAGTATGTTCATTTGACCATCATGCAGCTGCTAAGATGTGGTCCAAAGTAACGTACATAATCCTATGAGCTGATGTGGTAGCAGCCCCGTGGAGTACATGTTAAAATATTAGTATTGACTCCTACATTCACCAAACTCCCGTTTTACCACCTAACGATGGTAGAACTAAACTTGTTATGACATTTATATATATATATATTATATATATATATATATATCTTCCACAAAACATCTAAGTGATCTAAACGTATTGTTGTGAATGTGTGACCACACATTCCCGAAGGTCCATCGGGTATGCCATGAAACTGTATGTACCTTACGCCTGGTTAGCTCTGGTTTATTAAATCAAAACATAATATATTATGTTATTAACATATGTAACCACCCTGTCCAGTCGTAATTTACGTCATGACTGGACCCGTTGCACTGAGGCCAGTGCCATGAGGATTATTACATTTTGAGAGCCGGCTAGAGATAAGGATGTGGCTGGAGCCCCCTGTTGAAGTAATGTTAACATTACGTCATGTCCCATACTCCCATGTTACTGGGCCTGGGAGAACTTGTGTTAAGATATCTATCTATATATTACTAAAAGTCTGATCTTGACTGCATTTGGCTCGCTGTGCTGTGATTTCTGAGAGAACGCCGCCACCTACGGCCATCATTTTTAGCCACCTTGCTCAGAGCCCCCCTCCCCCTTCCGGGACTGGAGGATTTTTCCATCGATGACAAATCAGAGAGATATTAATGTGTTTTAAAAAATCACCATTCTCTCTGCTGCCCCTGCTGGAGGGAGGGGGAGGGATTATTAAACCAGGAAGTGGTGTGCCTCACTCAGTCTCTGCAAGATGGATGAAGCCAAAGGGTTACATCTCTCTGAGCTCTGAATAACACTGAACAAATGTCTACTCAACTGTGAGTTCCCATAATGTGGTATGAAAATGAAAATATGGTTTGTTTGGAGTAAAAAGGCACTGCCTGCAAATGGTTGTTTGGGTGCTTTGGCTTGTTTAAAAGGCACTACTTACTGCAAATGGTGGCTTGGGTGCTTTGGCTTGAAGTTGAAAGGCACTACTTACTGAAAATGGTGGCTTGGGTGCTTTGGCTTGAAGTTGAAAGGCACTACTTACTGCAAATGGTGGCTTGGGTGCATTGGCTTGAAGTTGAAAGGCACTACTGAACACACTGAATGTCTACTGAAATGTGAGTTTGGTGTTTTGTGTGGTTTTATAGTAGTTTCACCCTGCATGGAATGGTATGAAACTGCATTTGAATTTGGTGGCCTTGCGCCCTGCTTTAAATGGAATGAAACTGCACTTGAATTTGGTGACCTTGCACCCTGCTTGAAGTGATATGAAACTGCACTTGAATTCGGTGGCCTTGCACCCAGCTTGAAGTGGTTGGAAACCACACTTGAATTTGGTGGCCTTGCACCCTACATGAAGTGGTAGGAAACTGCACTGGAATTTGGTGGCCTTGCACTCTGCTTGTAATGGTAGGTAAATGGATTTGAATTTGGTGGGTTTGCACCCTGCTTGAAATGGAATTTCAAGGAATAACCATGAGTCAACTGCCAGCCCACCAGCTGTGAGTGAGGTACCAGCAGATCAGGCTTGAGGGACTGAGCTGCCACCCCGAGAACCCATACCAGCACTCCAGAAAGCCCCCCCCACTGGCCACCAATATTGGAATTGGTGGAGAGGTGGAATATTGCGTCAGGGGACCAGCCCTCCCGTGTGAACATTGGACCCAACGGGTCCCACTTAGTCTAGTCCTATATAATTCTGGATATCAGAGGGTGAGGCTCGACAGTGTGGGTTCCACTTGCTGCAGCAAATGTGATGAGAAGCACGTTTGCACCCTTTAATGGCACTGTAACTGGGTATTGTCAAAGGCTAATATGAAATGAACTCTAGGACATCTGATATTCGTGCTGTATAGCATGTAACATGTGTATTCATCTAAAACCGTTCCCCATCTGCTGAAGTGTAGATGTCCTGCCTCTTTTTTTTGGTGCTATCCTGCATCCTGCAGTGAGCACTCCACCGATTTGTCTGAGTAAAGTATCAGATAATCATAATCATAATCATAATAATCATTATCATAATCATAATCATACTTTATTAGCCAAATATGTTTTGCAACATACGAGCAATTTGATTTGTCATACAGTCACACCAATAAAAAGCAACAGAACACACAAAATACATTTTAACATAAACATCCACCATTGTGACTCCTCCACATTTCTCACGGTGATGGAAGGCGAAAAAAGGTTCAATCTCTCTCTTCTTTATCCTCCAGCGGTCGGGGGCCTCTAACCTTCCGTTGACGGAACGATCTTACTCCCGTTGCCGGCGGCGGGCCTTCCCTGCACCGGGCGATCCACCCCGGGTCGGGGCTAGTCGAACGTTGTGTGGCTTTTGGAGCTTCCCGACGTCGGTCTCAACCTGACACTGTGAGCTTCTGATGTTAAAGTCCGCAGGCCCCAGTTGGAGCATCGATCCCAGGCAAGGGATCAACTCCACACATTGCAGCGGGGCTCAAAGTCAGTCCCGAGCAAGGCCTCATCTTGCAAGGCCTCATCTTGCAAAGCCAGCAAGGCACTGATGTGAGGCCGCAGAGTGACCAGAGATATGATCCAGAAAACTATCACATCTCCGGCAAGGTAAGAGATTGAAAAAAAAATTCCCCTGACCCCCCTACCCCCCCCCCCCCCCCCCCAGATTAAAAAAACTAGAGAACATTAACACAAAGTTTTAAAACTCACTACATTCTATTTTAAAAAGACGAAAATTCACCCATTCCTTCTAGCCAGAGATGCTGCCTGTCCTAATGGGTTTCTCCAGCATTTTGTGTCTCACAGTGAGAAGATAATGTGTAGACTGTAAGCCGCGGCAGTGAGGTTAGATGCAATGAGCGGACATTTGGCAGGACATGTTTAATTATAAAATTTATGAAGTGAAATAGTGCAGTAGGAAGATGGATTTGGTAATAAATTTGGTTTATTATTGTCATTTGTACCGATATAGTGGATATCTGTTTTGAGTGCTGTCCAGGCATGTGCACAAATGAGAAAATAAACAGAGCACAAATACAATGTTGCAACTGCAGAAAAAGTGCGAATAATAAAAAGTCCAGGGGTCGCCATTGAATAGATTGGAAGATCTGAAATTCTCATTAGCATATGAGAAGTCCATTCAAGAATCTGATAACAGCAGGAATGAAGATACTACTGTCTGGTGGAGCAGCATGTGTTGTGAAGCAATTTGTTGTCCTACAGACAGGGGAAGAAGAGGGAATGGCTGAGGTGTGAGTGGTTCTTGATCATGTTGACTGCTTTCCTGAGGTAGCAGGTAGTATAGGTCTGACTCGGGAACACCCAGTTTGCCGCTACAGATCGAGGACCTTCAGGAACCGACCTGGAGGGGTGGTAAGTAGACCGGCTGCGGGAGGGAGTGCATGGACCCGACAGGGGTGTGGGCCGTTGGAGTCCCTGCAGCTGCCTGGGGCTCAGCTAGTCCGGGCGCCGATTTGTGGCCGAACACGTACAGCGGTGGAGCAGCGGCTGAGGACACCACGGCTATGCTTGGCCAGGTCAACCCTGAAATGCCACCAGGACAACAGACCTTCATGGTCAGATCATGGCACTGACAGCAACTGGGACTTGAACTGCCTCCAAATTGACGTCTCTGTATTCTGTCTCATTGTACTGCTGCTAAACATTTCTACTGTATCTGAGATGCTTATCTGGTATTATCTGAGTGGTTATGTACAGTGATAATTCTTCTGAACTATAGATGGAGCTGATGGGGGGAAGCTGGTTTGTGCGATGGACTGGGCATGGTTCGCAACTCTCTGCAATCTCTTGTAGTCTTGGGCTGTTGCCGAACCAAGCTGCGATGCATCCTGACAGGATGCTTTTGTGGTGCATCTGCTCGAAGACATGCTGAATCTTCTTCGGCTTCGGAGGTTGTAGAGGTGTCGGTGGAGGTAGCACCAGTGTAACTGGAGGAAAGGCAATATAATATTGTGGAATGGCAGCACAACATGCAGTTACAATTCTAGTAGAATGAATTTACAGCTAAGTGTAAATTCACGAAGATAGTTGGACTGACTGATTTTTTTAATAAGAAAGCATTTGGGATTCTAAGCTCATCAATAGAAGATAGGGTACCAAACCAAGCTGGTTCTGTTGAATATTTCAAAACACTTTCTCGTGCACAACTAGTGTACTGTATCCAGTTGTGGTCACTGCATTATGGAATGGATATGAAAGCCCTGGAGAGGGTGCAGAAAAAAATACTGAGTAAAATGCTTACAGAAATGAGGGGTTTCAGTTACGTGGCTGGACTGGAAAAGATGGAAATATTATCCTTTGTTGAAGCTGACAGACGATGTGATGGGAGTGTTTACCATCCTAAACGTTTGAGCGAAAGTGAATAAGAGGAACTACTCCTGCTCCTATTTCATGAGGTCATAAGGTTATGTGATAGGAGCAGAATTAGGCCATTCGGCCCGTCAAGTCTACTCCACCATTCAATCATGGCTGATCTATCTCTCCCTCCTAAACCCATTCTCCTGCCTTTTCCACAATAAAGAATGTATTTGGTCAGAGGGTGGTGAATCTGTGGAAGTCATAGTCACAGAAGGCAGTGGAGGCCAAGTCAATGGATAATTTTAAGGCAGAGATGGAGAGATTCTTGATTAGTGCGGGTGTCAAGGGTTACGGGGAAAAGGCAGGATAATGTAGTTGGGAGGGGGAGATAGATCAGCCATGATTAAATGGCGGAGTAGACATGATGGGCCAAGTGGCCTAATTCTGATCCTATCACTTATGACCACTTATAAGCTTATGATCTTGTGAATAAAAACAGCATGGCTTGATGGGCCAAATAGTTTCCGAATTCTATGATTTTACAATGCAGGCAGAGCTATGCATGCTATTGGCACTTAACATGAGGAGAATTCGTCCCATCTCTATTATTTAGAGCGATCATCAATTACTTGCAGGTTTGTGTTGAATGATTCATGGGATGGCGATGGAAGATTCAGCTCTCATATAGGCTGGGAGAAACACGTGAGCTGCTGCCTGAAAGGTCATAAACCTCTGGAGTGCTCAGCAGAGTTCTCTGCATCCACATGTCCAAGAGCTAATGAAAGCTCAATGTGCATTAGATGCAGTAATAAGCAATTAGCCATCTTCAGTTCACAGCCTAACCAGGTGTAAACATTTAACTTAATAAAGATGTTGCCAGGTCTCAAGGGTCTGAGTTATAGGGAAAGGTTGAGCAGACTGGGACTCTAATCCTTGGAGAGCAGGAGGATGAGTGGTGATCTTATAGAGGTGTATAAAAATCATTAGAGGAATAGATCGGGTAGATGCACAGAGTCTCTTGCCCAGAATATGGGAATCGAAGACCAGATGACATAGGTTTAAGATGAAGTGTAAAAGATTAATAGCAGTGTGCGGGGTAACTCTTTCACACAGAGGGTGTATGGAACGAGCTGCCAGAGGAGGTATTTGAGGCAAGGACTATCGCAATGGTTAAGAAAGAGTTAGACAGGTAGATGGATAGGACAGGTTTGGAGGGATATAGGCCAAACACAGGCAGGTCGGACTATTGTAGCTGGGACATGGTGTTCATTATGGGCAGGTTGGGTTGAAGGGCCTGTTTCCATGCTCTAATGGTAATGATATAGCCAAAGTGATTTTAATCACTTTTTGCCCAGTACTCTCTAAAGGGCCTGTGCCACTTAGGCAATGTTTTAGGCGACTACATGCGATTAGGCTGTCGCTGGGGTGTTGCCTGTATGGTTATGAGTCATCTCCTCGGTCACCCAATGAGTCGTAGCATCTTTCTGGTCGCTGCTGGATTTTCAACATGTTGAAACATTTTCAGAGACAATCGGCGACAGTGGATGTGATGCCAATGAGTGTAGCTGGAGTTCTCCTGACGTAGGTACTGTCGGAGTTGTTGCCAGGTTAACGTAGGTTATCGCCAGGTGACGTAGGTTGTCGCCGGTGCTGACTTTGGTTGTCTTTTTGTTCTATTTCAAATTTTACGTTGAAATGGAAGTCCAATTGCCGGTTTTTCAGCGACCTGCTACGACTATGACAGTCACCGGCAGTGGCCTAAAAATAGCTTAAGTGGGACAGGCCCTTAACCAACTTTCTCCTTATCCCTTTGTAATCCCACTGATTCTCACCATTACTCCGACCCAGGTTTCACACTCTCATACTGAATGCTAAATTCTATCTTAATGTGACCACTATTTCCCCCAGGGGGATCATTTACTCTGAGATCATTTATTAAACCTGTCTCCTTATATGTTACCAGAGCCAAAACCGTCTGCTACAGCTTAGTTTCATTACTTATTCCTATAGGTATCTCCTAACCCCTATGATCTCTATTCATTCTTTTTTTTTTTAACGGCTACAATTTCCAATTTAATTAACCAATTTACATGAATGTTAAAGTTGCCCACAATTAATATGTTAGTCTTTTTGCTCTCAATTATTGTTTCTTGATTTATGTTCTTTCCTACTATATGGTTTACTGTTTGCAAATGTTTACACTATTCCTACCATTGTCCACTTTGCAATTATTTACCTTGCTGGATGAAACAGTGCAGGTCATTAAATTCATTGTGGCCTGAAGAACAATCTGGCGGTCATGTAGACTTCATCCTAGTACATGGATAGGACAGGTTTGGAGAGGTATGGAACAAATGCTAGCAGGTGGGACTAGTGTAGATGGGACATGGGCAAATTGGGCTAAAGGGCCTGTTTCCACACTGTATCACTCTATGACACTATGATTGGCTAGCCACTAGACAATTGGAGAGAAGGAATGAGTAAAGAAGTTGAGACCTGGGTTTCATCCTCGTCTTTGGTGCTGTCTGCATGGAGTTTGCATGTTCTCCCTGTGATCACATAGGTTTCCTCTGGGTGCTCCGGTTACCTACCACATCCCAGAGACGTGCAGGTTGTAGGTTAATTAGTCTGTGCAAATTGCACCAGGTGTGTGAATTTGGGACAACCTAGAATGGGTAATTGATGTTCAGTGTAGACTTGATGGGGTGAAAGGGCCTATTTCCATGCTGCATCTCTAATCTAAGATAAATTAAACTGAAGTAAAGTAGAAGCAAGGAACTTCTGATGCTGGCTTACATAAAAAGACATAAAGTGCCGGAGTAACTCAGAGGGTCAGACAGCATCTCTGGACAACGTAGATAGGTGATGTTTAGGGTCAGTATGGTGGTGAAAATGGAAGTGATGCAGACTCACACTGCCAGAGACCCAAGTTCAATCCTGTCATCGGATGCTGTCCATGTGGACTTTGCATGTTCTCCCTGTCCTGTGACGGTGCAGGTTTCCTCCCACATTCCAAAGACCTGTGGGTTTGTTGACCTCTGTAAAATGTCCGTAATGTGCAGGAAATGTGGGAATACACAGAACTAGTATGAACTTTGTGATCAATGGTCGGCATGGACCTGTTTCCATGCTGGATATCTAAATGAATAAAGGGCCTGTCCCACTAACGCAACTTTTCAGCGACTGTCTTTGACCTTTAAGCTCGAGGGCACTCGCCTGAAAAACATCGAGCTGGATCGACCGTCAGCGATCGATCACTCACACTCACAATCACACTCACACTCACACACCCCCCCCCCCCCCCTCGCAAAGGCAGGAGCCAGGGAAAGCAGGGGAGCGCTGTCTGAAATACACATCCACAATGAACAGGATGGTAAAAGACGGCTGGCACAGTTACAGTAAGCCCTTTAGAGATAAGGGGGGAGGAGAGAAGGGGGGATGGGGGGGTGGGGAGCGAAGGGTGGATAAGGAGTGGAGACACTTTTAAGATGCCAGACAACTTTTAATAAAGTTTAGCATACATTTATCATCACCAGTCAGTTTTCCTTGGTTCTGAAAACTCCAATGAGCCAATTAAAATGCCCGGTCAGCAAAGGAGATTGCCTATGGCTACCTCGACTGCCTAGCGACCCCACTCCATTGCACTATGAGTTCAAAAGAACCATGCCAACCTATTTTTACTCGCGGAAAAAATGTCAGCATGAAGGAGAATTCCAATGACCTCCTAGGACGTCCTAGGACCACGTGTCGATCATGCTGCGGGTTTAAGTCGAGAGCAAATTCTTCTAAACTCGCAAATTAGGTTGCCGCAGTGGGACAGGCCCTTAAGTTGTGTAATGGAGGAGATGACAGGAGTGCCTCAGTCTGGCTGTATATTCAGCGGGTGACTGATACCACACAATAAAATACAATACAATACAATACAATACAAATTTATTCCTCACATGCACCAACTAAGGTACTGTGAAATGAATTTGCCAGCAGCGATACAGTTGAAAAAAGAACACACAATACTCAATAGAATCTAACATGAACATCCACCACAGCATTCCTCACTGTGGTGGAAGGAAACAAAGTTCAGTCAGTCCTCTTCCTTTGTTCATCCGTGGTCAGGGCCATGAACCCTCTGTTGGACAGCCGGATGTACAGGCCCTCTCATCGGGATGATCGAAACTCCGACGTCGGGACGGTTGAATACACTCGCTTGGAGTGCCCAAATCGGCCATTGTCTTACCGGAGACCACGGCTTCAGGTGAATTATTTTCTCACCTTCCCTCTGTTGTTAATTCATGTGTCAGAGTATAGGAGATATTTTTTTTAATATTATCAACTTAATGATTAGTCATTATATTAGCAGAGTATAGGACCACTAGGGTCAGGAAACAATGCAAAAATAATTAGTTCCCTATCATGCTAATTGATGTTAGAGAAACAAATGCAGATCATTTAGGACTATATTTGTTCATGTATTTTTAATACATTTGTATACAACTCTACCATTATTTTAATGTAATGTTTCTAAAACATGGTTTTATCAATGACAACTTGCGCTTAGCTTAGTTTAGAGACACAGCGCAGAAACAGGCCCTTCGACCCACCAAGTCTGTGCTCACCAGCGATCACCCAGTACACTAGCACTATCCTACACACTAGGGCCAATTTCCAATTTCTACAGCAGCCAATTAACCTATAAACATGTATGTCTTTTGAGTGTTTGGGGGGAATCTGGAGCATATGAAAATAACCCACGCGCTCACGGGGAGAATGAACAAAATCCGTACCAAGAACACCCGTGGTCAGGATCGAACCCGAGTCTCTGACATTTAAGGCAGCAACTCTACCGCTGCGCCATCATGCCGCTAAACGTTTCCCACAATTAAAGACTGTTATTCATGTCTTACTAGGTTTTATGCCCAACAGGGCTTGGATCCATCTGAATTAATGAATTCATTTTAATGCCATCCAACTGAATAGTTCGAAATTGGTTATTGCAAGGCAAATATATTTTACGTTACATTCTTGCCAACATATGTTCTTTGCAGAAAAAGGATCACATTCAAGGTATCATTAGTGATATCATTAGATTGGTCTTTTCTGCAAGATAATGTCAGCTAGCGTGTTAGTCACTGTGAATTAATGGTGACACATTGTCGGTTACTGCTGGGCTGATTTATATCACCATCACTGAGTCCTTGCAGAAAAGAGAAAATTACTTAATCGGTAGTGTAGGTCGGGTATAGAGGAATCAGAACACCCCTGCTTCAGTGTTGAATCCTTGCTGGATATCTTAGTTTTATTATTCTGAGCCATCTTTCTCCCCTTAACTGGAGAAACAGACAAAATGGTATTGTGCAGGAAGGAACTGCAGGTGTTGGTTTAAACCAAAGATAGACACAAAAAGCTGGAACACCTCAGGCAGTATCTCTGGAGAAAGGGAATAGGTGACGTTTTGGTTCAAGACCCTTCTTCAGACTCTCGATTATTGCGGTTGCGTGTACTTTGACATGAATGATAGTGGGGCATTTATATTTCTTGGTTACACATTTTAGATTTTAGTTTTCAGATTTAGTTTTAGAAATACTGCACGGAAACGGTCCTGTCAGCCCACCGAGTCCACACCAACCAGCGATTCCCGCACATTAACACTACCCTACACACACTATGAAACATTTTACATTTACAACAAACCAATTAACCTTCAAACCTGTACATCTTTGGAGTGTGGGAGGAAACTGAAGATCTCAGAGGAAACCCACGCGGGTCATGGGTAGAGAACGTACAAACTCCGTACAAACAACACCAGTAGTCGGGATCGAACCCGGGTCTATGGCGCTGTAAGGCAACAACTCCACCGCTGTGCCACCATACAGGACCTGTATTCAATCTTTTGATGTTTTCCAGTTCCAGGATGAAAATTTCTTTAACCAGCTCTGGAGAAGGATATCATAATATCTGAGCTAGCACTAAGTATTTTAGACTTTAGACTTTAGAGATTTTAGAGATACAGTGGGGAAAGAGGCCCTTCGGATCATTGTGTCCACACCGGCCAGCAGACACGAACACTATCCTCCTACATGCAAGGGACAATTTACAATTTTTTTACCAAAGCCAAATACTCCAGCATTTTGTGTCTATCTACGGTTTAAACCAGTATCTGCAGTTCCTTCCTATACAAATCTGTATGCCTTCCTGTGCTGAAGATAGACAAAAAATGCTGAAGTATTTGGCTTTGGTAAAAAAATAGGAAATTGTCCGTAGTGTGTAGGATAGTGTAATGCCCCTGTCCCACTTAGGAAACCTGAACAGAAACCTCTGGAGACTTTGTGCCCCACCCAAGGTTTCCGTACGGTTCCCGGAGGTTCCCGGAAGTTTTTGTCAGTCTCCCTAATGGTCGAAAATGGTTTCCGCTTCTTCTATGTTCCGGCGATTATTTCAAAATATTAAAAACCGGCCGCGACTAAAAATAGGTTGCTGTTTTAAAAATCGGTAATTTTTTAGTTGAAGCCGGTTGTGATGCTAGTTGAAGGTGGTTGCTGGAGGTTGCAGGTAGTGGAAGGTAAGACCTTTACTTCACCAAGTTTTATTCCACCAGGGAGATTTTACCTTCCACTACCTGCAACCTCCGGCAACCACCTTCAACTAACATCGCAACAGGCTTTGACTAAAAAAATTACCGATTTTTAAAACGGCAACCTATTTTTATTCACGGCCGGTTTTTAATATTTTGAAATATCGCCGGAACATAGAATAAGCGATAACCACTTTTGACCTTTAGGGAGACTGACAAAAACCTCCGGGAACCGCACGGAAACCTTGGGTGGGGCGCAAAGTCTCCAGAGGTTTCCATTCAGGTTTCCTAAGTGGGACAGAGGCATTAATGTCCACATGTTGGAGCGGACACGGTGGTACAAGCAGCATCTCTGGAGAGAGGTAATGGGTGATGTTTTGGGTCGAGACCCTTCATCAGACAGTGTTCATAGTACACTGAAACAGTAGTTTAGTTTAGTTTAGTTTAGTTTAGAGATACAGTGTGGAAACAGGCCCTTCGGCCCACTGGGTCCGTGTCAACCAGCGACCCCTGCACATTAACACTATCCAATACACACTAGGATCAATTTTACATTTACCAAGCAAATTTAACTAGAAACCCGTTTGTCTTTGGAGTGTGGGAGGAAACCAAAGATCTCGGAGAAAACCCATACGGGTCACGAGGAGAACGTACAAACTTTGTACAGGCAGCACCCGCGGTCGGGGTTGAACCCGCATCACCAGCGCTGGAAGCACTGTAAGGCAGCAACTCTACCGTAGCTCCACCGTGATGCCCCGGATACAGAGTTGCCAGATTTTGCTGCCATTCCTTCAAGACAGGAGGTTGCTCAATGAGTCGAGGCTGCATTTGAAGTTGGCATTGAATGTAGCGCAGTCAATGGAGAGAGCACACACTCCAGGGTCTTCCTGTGCTGTTAGATGCTCTAGGATGAGGAGACAAAAGGGTGTCAGATAAGAGGAGTAAAATGTAAAGCAGAGGGAGAGATATGTTTCCAGTGGTGGGAGAGTCTAGGACTAGAGGTCTTAGCTTCAGAATTAGAGGATGTTCTGTTAGGAAGGAGATCAGAGGGATATTTCATTAGTCAGAGGGTGGTGAATCTGTGGAAATCTTTGCCACAGAAGGCTGTGGATAAAGTCAATGGACATATTTAAGGCAGCGATAGATAGATTCTTGATTAGCATTGGTGTCAGAGGTAATGGGGGAGAAGGCAGGAGAATGGGATTAGGCGGGAGAGATAGATCAGCCATGATTGAATGGCGGAGTAGACTTGATGTCGAATGGCCTAATTCTGCTCCTATCTCTTATGATCTTATGATATAGGTGGGAGGGGATGGATGTGCAGGGGGCGCGGGGCGTGAGAGCCTGAGTAGTGGGAGAAACGGCGAAGAGGGGGAGGTGTGTTGGGATGGGAGCACAGAATAGAGAGAGGGGAAAAGGGGAATGCTACTTCAAATTGGAGAATTCAGAACGGAGCCTGGGCAGCTTAACAGTCAGCAGAAGATGAGCAGGAGCAGCAGAAGACCTGGGCCACCTCATTCCTTGATTATTTAATTTAATTCTACCGGAGATAAGTTGATGGAGCAGAGAAATTAAAATAACATGAGAATTTCGCCACTTTGTATTACCGTCGTTCAAAAGCTACTGGCAAATATGCCTTGCGCAGCATTAGATCATCTTTGAATTAGTGCACATGTCTGACTTGATAGGGTGAACAAATAACTGGCTTTTACAAGTGTTTACTTTGCCTGAACTCTGCACACCACTGGAAATGATGACAGTTTGCACAAAAATGGAATATAACACACAGATCCTTCAGATAAAGAAGTCACTGACTTTTATCCTGAGATGAATGAATAACACATTCTTCTCTAACTTCAAGTAACCCTTGCTTTCCCTCTCGCTCCATCCCTCCCACATCCTAGTTCTCCGACCAGTCTGACTGTCCCCCTGAATACATTTAATCTCTTTTTCTTCTCACCTTCTCCTCGCTAACAATGATCTATTCTACATTTTCTTTGATTCTCATCTCTCATCTTTAAGGTCTCGTTACCACACCTTACCCTTCCTTATCTCTGTGTCTCCCTCTCCCCTGACTCTCAGTCTGAAACGTCACCCATTCATTCTATCCAGAGATGCTGCCTGCCCCACCAGGTTACTCCAGCATTTTGTATCTGTCTTTAGTGTAAACCACCATCTGCATTTCCTTCCAATACAGGTTCTTCTTAATCTGTTCCCAGATATTCACCACATGTTTACTATTTAGGACCGTAAACACATATCTCACCACGGACTAACTTTACTTTACCACTCTACTGTTTTTTTTTTAATTGCTGTTTTTTTTCCCTTTTTCCTCAATATTTAATATGTAAAATAATTCTGTTTGTTTGTCTTTCTGCACAAAGTCCGCGAGCATTGCCACTTTTCAATTCACTGCACATCTCGTATGTGTATGTGACGAATAAACTTGACTTGACTTGATTTCCTTACAATGTAGGAGGAGATTTATTAAGTCCATCCAGTGTATCCTCGCTCTCACACCAATCCCATTAATCCCATTTCCTGCAACCCCTTTTATTTCCCTGTAAACTATTCTCCTTTACCTGCCCACCCACTTGTTCTTGATTCTTCTATCACCCAACTGCACTCAGAGTAATTTACAGTAATCAATTAGTCTTAACTATTCCATTGCCAATCATTGAATTTTGATTTGTTTTTGATTCATAAAGTTGTACCGCATGGAACTGGGTTTTTTGGCCCAACTTGTCCAGCCTGACAGAGATGCTTACCTTTGCTAAACTCATTCACTTATATTAGGCCTGTATCCATCTACCTCATTCCAATACAAGTACATATCCCAATGTCTTTTAAGCATGGTAATTGTATCTGCTCCACTATTTCCTCAAGCATCTTATTCCAGGTAGCCATCACATGCTGAAAAAAAACCTCACCCATCAGATCTCCTTTAAATATCTCTCCTCTCATATTAAACATGTGCTCTCTCAATTTAAACCTACCTGCCATCAGTAAAGCTCCAGAATATCTACCATATCTAAGTCCCATTTAATTTCATGGGTGATAGGAGCAGAATTAGGCCATTCGGCCCATCGAGTCTACTACGCCATTGAATCATGGCTGATTTACCTTCCCCTCTTAACCCCATTCTCCTGCCTTTTCTGATAAACCCTGACACCCATACTAATGAAAATGCCAATTGACTTGGCCTCCACAGCCTTCTGTGGCAATGAATTCCACAGATTCACCACCCACTGACTAAAGAAATTCTTCCTCAACTTCCTAAAAGGATGTCCTTTTATGCTGAGACTTTGACCTCTAGTCCTTGACCCTCCCACTAGTGGAAACATCCTCCCCACATCCACTCTATATAATTTTGTAAACTTTTATAAGGTCAACTTTCAGCCTCCTACATTCCGGTGAGAATAAACTCCGACTTCAATTTCCCCTTGTAACTACGGCAATATCCTGGTGAATCGCCTCTGCACTTATTTTTATCCTCCCACTTCCATCCTGAGTAGTGACCAGAACTGTACACAATATTCCAAGTGTTGCCTTCTGTTCATTTGTCTTAGAGCAGATATGTAGACTGTAGTGTATTGAGGGGCTTTATTGATCTTGGGAGTTAGAGTCCACAAGACCAAAAGACAAAGGAGCAGAATTACGTCATTCAGCCTATTGAGGCTACTTCGCCATTCAATCATGGCTGATATAATTTTCCTCTCAACCCCAATTCTCGTACCTTCTCCCCATAACCTTTGACACCCTTACAAATCAAAAATCTATCATTCTCTGCTTTAAAAATACCCAATGATATGGCCTCCACAGCCGTCCATAGTAATGAATTCCACAGATTCATCACGCTCAGGCTAAATAAATTCCTCCTCATCTCCATTCTGAAGGTACGTCCTTTTATTCTGAGGCTGTGCTCCCTGGTTCTGGATGAGTCAAGGTGGCTTTTATATGTGTAGGAAAGATCTGCAGATGCTGACAAAATCAAAGGTAGATACAAAATACTGGAGTAACTTAGCGGGTGAGGCAGCATCTCTGGAGAGAAGGAATGGGCGACGTTTCGGGTCGAGACCCTTCAGCCTGAAGAAGGGTCTCAACCCGAATAGTCGCCCATTCTTGAAGGTGTCCCATTCTTCAGGCTGAAGGGTCTCGATCCGAAACATCGCCCATTCCTTCTCTCCAGAGATGCTGCCTCACCCGCTGAGTTACTCCAGCATTTTGTGGCTTCTACATGTTTGACTCAATTCCTGCCAAGCGACTGAAGCTCTGGCTTCTCTGTACATCTCAATTAACTGAAGAAAGCTTTTGCTGATGATGACAATTAAAAATCAATTCACAAAAGTGGCATGCAATTAAACATAAGGTGATAGTCCAAGCATGTAATAAATGGAAGCTGTACATCAGACAATGATGCGTAATTGGAATCAGATATACAAATAATTAATAGTACTCCTCCGAATTGCAGAAGATTTTTCAAGTTGTAATTATTTGCCTTCCTGCTGATTCACAAGAAATTAAATGATGGGGTGTAATGGAATTCTTCAAATCAATTTGATTTTGGAAAACATATTATTCAATGTGTTTCAGAGAAGTGAAGCTGATTTTCTTAAAACCACTGAGCTTACGAGGCAGGGGCTGATCTCACGTGCTTTCTTCTGCTTGGAAACCATCAACTCAACATGTCCAGCACTTGTCTTATTTCAATTAAGGCATGTCAGTAGAAACTCACTGCTCCTATTTTCTTTGATGGGATTAATTCATATCCAATTGCTTTTTTTTAAAGAGCAGAGGAGATGATTCTCTAAATTACAAAAAAAACTGTTTAACTATTTGTGTCTTTCTCCACACAGAGCATGACATTAATTAGCTTCAACATTTCTCTACCTGAAATGTTCGTCATTCAATGTTATCTCAGCCAAGTTTTCAGGCCTGAACTAATTGAATGCTTACGTATTTACATGCACTCTATCAACTTGCAGAATACCTTGGAGATTGCAGGTTTTCTTCACGGTAATATTTAATTTGGGTTTATTCCAATTAAATATTAGTTAGACACTATCTAGTTAGACCCAAAATGGGGGAGTAAAGGGCCTGTCCCACTTGGCCGTCATTTGCACGTAATTTACGCAACATCATTTACGCGTCACGACGCACGACGCGCGCGTCATGACATGCACGTGATGCGCGCATGGTGCGCATTACGACTGCATGGTGCGCGATGACATAGGCAGTGACGCGCGGATGTACAAAATCTTCGCACACCATCTGCATGATGCGCAAATGACGGCCAAGTTGGACAGGCCCTTAACTCAGCAGGTCAGGCAGCATCTTTGGAGATAAAGGAAAGATGACATTATGAGTGGGGACCCTTCCTCACTGCTCCATCATTCCACATTAATCCATATCTATTCCACAATTAACTACCTCCTTCCTGCATTTTATTATCACAGATACATTGATTGATGAATTCTATCCAACAGGTATGCTTCCAGACTTAAGAAAATAATTGTTAATAACTGCAGATGCCTTCCCAGGAACATTGAAGGTAGTTAGGATGGGAGAAGAAGAGGAATGGTCAGGAATTCATTTGGAGCTGATGTTTCACACCTGTAGAAAGTACATTGACTGAAAGATACAGGATGGAAACAAGCCCTTCTGTCCGTCGTGTCCATGCCGACCATCGATCACCCGTTCGTGCTATCTCTATATTAACCCACTTTCTTTCTCACTCCCAACACACTTGGGGCAATTTTTACAGAGGTCAATGATCCTGCAAAACCACACGCCATTGGAACGTGGGAGGAATAAGGAGCACCTGGAAGAGATTCACGCGGGTATAGAGAAAACGAGCAAAACTCCACATAGACAACACTTTCAGTCAGGATCAAATCAGGGTCTCTGGCATGGTGAGGCAGCAGTCCACTGTCTGGTTAACATGCAGCAAAAGCTTTTCACTGTACCTCGGTACACCGTGACAGTAAACTAAGTTGAACTAAAGTAAGTTAGGTCTCCATCGGGTCAGTCCGACAGTGAGCACTGAACGAGACAGACCAAGCATCTTAATGTTCACTAATTGCCAGTTACTGTCTTTGCCTTGTGCGTACTTATTGCTTTTGTGGGTATACAGAATGTCCTGTAAATTATTTCTTTGTGCGTTTTCTGAGCACATTTTCCCAGTGCTGGGCATACTAATTTACATTTCGCTTAGATGATCATGTTGGGGATTGTGTTTCTCAGGCGGTTGATTATATAAAAACGAGAGTGGATTTGGGATGGATTAAGAGCTGTAGTTCACTACTGCGGAGTTTCTGTGCATTTAAGTCAAGTAATTTTGTTCTTGGTGTGCCTGGAACAAATTAAGATGTGCTCAAATATTGACGCTTCCCTGTGCGAAAATAACCCTGCATCCCACTGTTTGCTGAGTAGCAATGTCATCTACATTCAAGATTCTAATATAAGCACGTTTCTGATAAAATTGTACGATTCAGTATTGTGTATCCGGAGACTAACTTTCTGGGTCTAGTGAGGAGCTTTCCCTTGTGCATGGGGCGGCACGGTGGTGCAGCGGTAGAGTTGCTGCCTACAGCACCAGAAACCCAGGTTCAATCTCGGCCACGGGTGCTGTCTCTACGGTGTTTGCACGTTCTCCCTGTGACCTCATGGGTTTTCTCCGGGTGCTCCGGTTTCCTCCCACGCTCCAAAGACATACAGGCTTGTAGGTTAATGGGCTTCGGTAAATTGTCCCTAGTGTGTAGGATAGTGCTAATGTACGTGGATTGCTGGCCAGTGCAGACTCAGTGGCCCAATGGGCCAGTTTCTTGGTGTATATCCAAAGTAGACTAAAAGCCAACATGAAACTTTTTCTGGAATAGTAGAGGCAACCGAAAGCACGGAGGTCAGAATGGGAGTAGGATGAACACTAATGTACCAAATATCTAGAGCTCATGATCAGCTGAGGAACACAATGGTTGAGAGCTTCATGTTCCTCAGCATTATTGATTATCATATTACCAATGATAGAGGCGACAAAGTGGCATAACTGGTAGAGCTGCTGCTCCGGGTTCGATCCTGACCTCGTACGTTGCATGTTCTCCCTGTGACCATGTGAATTGTTAAACTGTGATTGTACCTTGTGTCTCTGTTTTTGTTCTTGTGGAGGTACAGTGGAAGCAATGGTAGCGTCTGCCTCCCCGCACCATAGACCCGGGCTCAATCCTGACAACGGGTGCTGCCTTTGTGGCGTTTACATGTTCTCCCTGTGACCGCGTGGGTTTTCGCTCACATTCCAAAGACGTGCAGGTTTGTAGATTAATTGGCCTCTGTGTATTGCCCCGAATGTTTAGCAAATGGATGAGAAAGTAAAATAACATAGAACTAGTGTTAATTGGTGATCAGTGGTCAACGTGAACTTGGTGGGCCAAAGGGCTTGTTTCCATGCTCTATATCTAAACTAAACTAAATCTGTTGTCGGCAGAAGAAGGGTCTCAACTCGAAATGTCACATCCTACAGACTAGGGGCAATTTACAGAAGCCAATCAACCTATGAACCAGCACATCTTTGGATTGTGTGATGAAACTAGAGCACCCGGAGAAAACCCAAGCGGTCACTAGAACGTGCAAATCCACACTGACAGCACTCGTAGTAAGGATCAAACCTGGGTGTCTGGCATTGTGAGGCAGCAGCTCTACCACTGTGCATCTGTGCCTACATTCATATTTCATAATTTCTCCCATTATTGATGTTCTGTTGGTTTTTAAAAGCTTCCCAGTCTTCCAGCTTCCCACTAAGCTTTGCCATGTTATATGCCTTCCTTTGATTTCCTTTGTCAGCCACAGTTGTCTCATTCTCCCTTTGGTATGTTTCTTCCTCTTAGGGATGAAAATATCCAGCATCTTCCGAATTATTCCCAGAAACTGGCCATTAATTCATTCTATCGAGTTTCCCGAACCGTGGTAAACGTTCCCGATGTTGGGAATAAGGGGTAGGCCATTTAGGACTGAGATGAAGAAAAATGTTTTCACCTAGAGAGTTGTGAATATGTGGAATTCTCTGCCACAGAAGGCAGTGGAGGCCAAATCACTGGATATATTTTAAGAGAGAGTTAGATTTAGCTCTTAGAGCTAACGGAATCAAGCGATGTGGGGAAAATGCAGGAACGGGGTAGTGATTTTAGATGATCAGCTATGATCATATTGAATGGCGGTGCTGGCTTGAAGGACTGAATGGCACCTATTTTCTATGTTTCTCCTGCACCTATTTTTTATGTTTCTACGTTTCCAAATATTTTGGAGACTGAGAAGTAATACAAAAGCCTAAAAGACTGATGTAGAATTAGTAAATATTGGAAGAGTTCCACAGGTCAGTCGGGTTCTGCTTAAGGGATTACACAAGAGTTCCTGTTTGCTTTTAGATTAGTAGAGAATTCATTAAATTATTCGGAGAAACACAATCTCAAGATGCAAATATATTGATGTGTTTGATCTGCTAATTTCAGCTGCTAACACAACCATTTTGTATTGATGTGCAAACAATAAAAATAATTGTAAATCGATTACAACGTGAAGGATTCACTGGTAATTTTCAGTCGTGAAGCTTCTGCACAGGAGTACTTAACTGAAATAGGATCTTAATTTGCTGTTAATGCATTAAGCAGGCTCTCTAACAGTTTTACTTTCTGTTTGATACGTTGATGACCATGAATCTTCAAAAGGCATTCGTGTTCAAGAAGGAACTGCAGATGCTGGAAAATCGAAGGTACACAAAAATGCTGGAGAAACTCAGCGGGTGCAGCAGCATCTATGGAGCGAAGGAAATAGGCAAAGTTTTGGGCCAAAACCCTTCTTCAGACTTCAAAAGGCATCTGTCTTTGGATAATTCATTGAGCTTGCAGGATCCCTTATCCTCTCTTGCCTTTTGGACCACAGAGGGCGGGCGGAGAAGGGCACAATCTCTCCGAAACCCCTGTCCATGTCAGCTTGATCAGCCAAACTCAACACTCCTGGAGCCAAAAGCCTTTCTCAAGGCAGAATTTGTCATATGAAATTGGTTAAGGTTGGCCTCCAACTTGGTTTGGTCGTAGTTCAGTTTAGAGATGCAGCGTGGAAACAGGCCCAGAGGTTCACAGAATCTACGACGACTGTCAATCACCCGTTTACTAGATCTATCATATCCCACTTTTGTGTCCTATACACTAGGAGCAGCATACAGATGCGAATTAATCTACAAACCTGCACGACTTTGGGATGTGGGTGGAGACCAGAGCACTGGAGAAAATCCAAGTGGTCAGAGGGAGAACGTACAAACTCCGCACAGACTGCACCTGAGGTCAGGATTGAATCCAGTTCTCCGATGCTGAGAGGCAGGAGCAATACCACTGTGCCACCGCAGGTCTCTCTTGACCAGTTGGATAGATGGGCTTTCAGACATTGAGACAGTCAAACCTCCCCCTGGAAAACTAGCTATCTACTAGGCCTAAGATAGACACAAAATGCTGGAGTAACTTAGAGGAATAGGCAGTATCTCTGGAGAGAAATAAAGGGTGATGTTTCTAGTTGAGACCCTTCTTCAGATGCTGCCTGACCCGCTTAGTTACTCCAGCATTTTGTGTCTATCTTCGGTGTAAACCAGCATCTGCCGTTCCTTCCTACATAGTTTATCTACTAGACCTCGTCACTACACCTTACTGCGCCTGTAAAGCCAACACCACCATCTACATGTGGTGCAGCGTAAAAACACCAGGTCAGGTCCCAGGGATTCCTGCACAGTCCGAAGTAAGATTTATACTGTGGATCCAGCCAACTGCATGGTATGGAATCAATAACCCTTGTAATGGCCAAGGCTATTCCAAGTTCTAAGGCTGGTTGAATGTCATGAGGTCATAAGAAATAGGAACATAATTAGAGCATTCAGCCCATCAAGTCTATTCTGTCATTCAATCATGGTTGGCCTATCTCTCCCTCCTAACCCCATTTCCTGCCTTCTCATAACCTCTGACACCAGTACTAATCAAGAATCTGTCTATCTCCGCCTTAAAAATATCCATTGATGGCCTCCACAGCCTTCTATAGCCATCCAGATTCACCACCCTCTGACTACGGAAATTCCTCCTCATCTCTTTCCAAAGGTATGCCCTTTTATTCTGAGGCTATGACCTCTGATCCTAGACTCTCCCACTAGTGGAAACATCCTCTCCACATCTACTCTATCCAGGCTTTTCACTATTCGGTAAGTCTCAATGAACTCCCCGCTCATCCTTCTAAACTCCAGTGAGTACAGGCCCAATGCCGCCAAACACTCATTATGTTAACCCAATCATCCCTGAGATCATTCTCGTAAACCTCCTCTGGACCCTTCCCAACGTCACCACATCCTCTCTCAGATATGGGGCCCAAATGTGTGACAATGTTAAAAATGGGGGAAAAACACAGGAAAAAAACTGTCCTGGAAACACTCAGCAGGTTCGACAGCATCTGTGGAAAGAAAAAAACAGCATTAATCATTAAAGTATACAAACCTTCATCAAAATAAGGAAGGAGAGAAAATAGAGTTAAGTATAATGGAGAGTTGGGAGGAATGGATTACTCCATGCAACTTATTCCTAACCATTGCTCCTCTTCCCAATTCTGATGGAAATGTCTTTGATGTGAAAGGTTCTGGCTTGCAATTATAGTCATATTTAGTTTCCCAATAAATAATTCCCCCTTACCAAGAATAGTGAAAAGTTTAGATAAAGGGGATGTGGAGAAAATGTTTCCGCTGGTGGGAGAGTCTAGGACTAGAAGTCATAGCCTCAGAATTAATGGACGCTCTTTTAGGAAGGAGATGAGGAGGAATTTCTTTAGTCAGAGGGTGGTGAATCTGAATTGAATTGAATTGAATACATTTTATTAGTCAAGTATGTATACATATAAGGAATTTGCCTTGGTGCTTTGCTCGCAAGTAACAACACGATATACAGTAGACAATTAAAAATAAAACATTATCATTTAAATATTTGAAGAATTAAATAAAATAGTAGAGCAAAAGGAGGCTACAGACTTTTGGCTGTTGAGTAGAGCAACTACTCGTGGATAAAATATGTTTTTATATCTGGCTGTGGCGGATTTGACAGTCCGGAGTTGCCTTCCAGAGGGAAGTGATTCAAAGAGTTTGTGGCCAGGGTGAGAGCGGTCAGAGATGATCTTGCCCGCTTGCATCCTGGCCCTTGCAGTGTACAGTTCGTCAATGGAGGGAAGGTTGCAGCCAATAACCTTCTCAGCTGATCGGGCGATTCGCTGCAGCCTCCGGATGTCCTGCTTGTTGGCTGAGCCAAATCAGACCATGATGGAGACTGTGAGGACAGACTCTACGATGGCCGTGTAGAATTGGACCATCATTGCTTGTGGCAGATTGTGTTTCCACAGGAAGTACATCCACTATTGGACCTTCTTGACTATGTAATCGATGGTGGCTCCCCATTTTAGGTCCATGGAGATAATGGTTCCAAGGAACTTAAATGACTCCTCAGATGTGACTATGGTGTTGTTGATGGTGAGTGGGGTGAGGGGATGGGGAGTTCTCCTAAAGTCTACAACCAATTCTTCTGTCTTAAGAGCATTGAGCTCCAGGTTGTTGTGATGGCACCAGGACACCAGCTGTGTCACTTCCTGTCTGTAGGCAGATTCCTCCCCATCGTGGATCAGTCCAATCAGGGTTGTGTCATCCACAAACTTGAGAAGCTTGACAGAGGTGTCTGTGGAGGTGCAGTCGTTGGTGTAGAGAGAGAGAAGGAGAGGGGAGGGAATGCAGCCTTGCGGTGCTCCTATGCTGAGGGTCAGTGGGTCTGAAATGTGCTTTCCCAGCCTCACATGCTGCTTCCCGTCTGTCAGGAAGTTGGTGATCCACTGACAGAGGTGTTCAGGCACAGTCAACTGGGAGAATTTGGAGTGTAGTAGATCTGGCACAATGGTGTTGAATGCTGAGCTAAAATCCACAAACAGAATCCTTGCATAGGTCCCCTGATGGTCTAGGTGCTGGAGGATGAAGTGCAGGCCTAGGTTGACAGCGTCATCCACTGATCTATTGCCCCAATATGCAAACTGCAGGGGGTCCACCAAGGGGTTTATGATATGTTTCAGGTGGGCCATCACAAGTCTTTCAAGGGTCTTCATGATTATAGAGGTCAGTGCGACAGACCTGTAGTCATTAAGAATTATTTGTCACAGAAGGCTGTGGTGGCAAAGTCAGTGGATATTTTTAATGCAGAGATAGATAGATTTTTGATTAGTAAAGGTGTCAATGATTATGAGAGAAGGCAGGAGAATGGGGTTAGGAGAGATAGATCAGCCCTGATTGAATGGTGGAGTTGGCTTGATGGGCCGAATGGCCTAAGTCTACTCATATTCATTGTGACCTTATCGCCAGGTGAGAGACTGTGCATCTACCCGATCTATTCCACTCATGATATTGTACACCTCTATAAGATCATGCCTCATCCCCCTGTGCTCCAAGGAATGAAGTCCTAAAGTTTTTATTGTTGAAATTGATGTAGGTTGGAAAGTGCGATTGTTTTTTAGAGTTTGATTTTCAACATTAAATTGAGGCAAGATTTATGATACCTAAAATTGTTATTGAATAAAACGCTGTATTTAAATTTAGCAAAATCTGAATACATGGATTAAAACCAGTTGACTGACTTGACCAACTGAACCATCCCACCCCAACCATAGAGCATTCCTGAACTACTATCTACCTCATCAGGAACCTATGGACTATCTTTAATCGGACTTGAGATAGACACAACTTGCTGGAGTAACTCAGAGGGCCAGGCAGCATCTCTGGAGAGAAGGAATGGATGATGTTTCAGGTCGACACCCTTCTTCAGGCTGATGCTGCCTGTCCCGCTTAGTTACTCCAGCAATTTGTGTCTATCTTAGATTTAAACCATCATCTGCAGTTCCTTCCTACACCTTCCTACACCTTCACTGGCGTTGCCTTGCACTAAATGTTATTCCCTATATCATGTTACTGTACATTATGAATGGCTCAATTGTAATCATGGATTGCCTTTCCGCTGACGTTAGCATGCAACAAAAACTTTTAAATTTACCTCAGTACACATGACAATAAACTGAAGGGGCAGTAGCAACATGGATTAAAAATTCCCCAACAGAGATAAGAATGTGAAGGACTGATTTTCAATATTCAGTGTTGGGTTCTGCAGTCTTCACGGCTAGGTCCATTGCTGCTTTGATGCCCTATAATAACATGGGCTTGTGGATATGGAGTATCATTTCTGCTCTTCTACATAATACATAATAAGTTGGAAAGGATAAGAAATACATTGGCTACGGGATATCAACCATCTGAGATTCTCTAATAGCGGGCGACATGGTGGCACAGCAGTAGAGTTGCTGCCTTACAGCGCCAGAGACCCCGGTTTGATCCTGACTATGGGTGCTGTTTGTTCGTAGTTTCTATGTTCTCCCTGTGACCTGCGTGAGTTTTCTCCAAGATCTTCGGTTTCCTCCCGCACTTCAAAGACGTACAGGTATGTAGGTTAATTGGCTTGGTATAAATGTAAATTGGCCCTAGTGTGCGTGGGAAAGTGTTAATGTGTGGTGATCGCTGGTTGGCACTGACACGGTGGGCCTATTTTCGCGCTGTATCGCTAAAGTGGACAAAACATTAGTGAGCATAGAGCAGTGCACGTTTTCTGTTATCACAGTGAAGAATTCATCTTTGAAGAATCTTTCCAATTGCCACATCTGCATATTTCCAGCTGGAAGTAGGTCCTTGCTTTGTTTACCAATACTGTCTTCTCTCTCATTTGAAATTTCCGTTATACTAAATGGGAAATTAATAGAGAGAGCCTCTTTATTTATAGCCACGATAGAGGTTTATGAGCAGGGTCAGCCCATCATGCTCATTGCACAAGCTCCAGCATTCAATTACACTGAGGTTGATTTCAATTACAGCTCTACAAATACTTTGTTCCCCACCACTCGATATTATTGGGACAAAAATTCACTTCATCGTTCAGTTACATTTTTGTGTAAATGGTTTTAGATTGCTAACTGTCCTATGAAAACTTGCGACCCCCCCCCCCCCCCCCCCCCCCCCCTACTTAATACTCCTCAATCATAATGAGGATGGTTGCTGAATGATACTGAGGGACACTGATCAGCAGGAAGGTTGGGCAGATCTTGTCAAGCTGGAAACGGTGCATAAAGGATTTATGAGAATATTGCCAGGACTCGAGGGCCTGAGCTATAGGGAGAGGTTGAGCAAACTTGGG
Source organism: Leucoraja erinaceus (assembly GCF_028641065.1). Classification (NCBI taxonomy): domain Eukaryota; kingdom Metazoa; phylum Chordata; class Chondrichthyes; order Rajiformes; family Rajidae; genus Leucoraja; species Leucoraja erinaceus. The sequence continues at coordinate 19,559,693 of NC_073379.1, read as the reverse complement.
CTTTAATCCTTGGAGTACAGGAGGATGAGGGGTGATCTTACATACAAAGGTAATAATATCATGAGAGGAATACATAGTGTTCACGCAGAGTCTCTTGCCCAGAGTAGGGGAATTGAGAAGCAGAGGACACATGGGAGGGGGAGAAAGATTTAATAAGAACCTGAGAGGCAACTATTTTACACAAAGCATGATAGGTATATCACTGGGAGAATGTACAACATTTTGCACAGACGGTACCCGTAGTCAGGATTGAACCCGGGTCTCCGGTGCAATCAGACAGCAACTCTACCGCTGTGCCGTCCCAAGGATGAGGCCTCTTACAGGTTTTTTACCTGCAGTCAATCAGGAGTGGAAAGACTTTCAGATTTTTGGTTTATGTTCATTCAAAGGAAGATGAGGAAACATTCCTCTTCTCAACATATATCGTCTGATGTGAAGTGTGGTGTGGAACAGGCAGAACTGCTGTTACTGTGATTTCAGATTTACAAAAACAACATATAACCCAGTGGTATGAATGTCAATTTCTCACATTTCATGAAACTCCTGCATTCCCTCTATCTCCACCTCTCCCCCACTTCAGGCGCCCTGCCAGTTCCACTCTTTGCATTCTTATATCTCTTAGTTATCACATCTTCTGCGGCCAACACTAGACCATTCAGGACTCCACATTCCCTTGGTCATCTGTGCCGGCTCTGATTTTTTCTGAGCCTTTTTCATACCTCAATACCTTCCCTCCCCCCTTCCTCCCCCGGCTCTCAGTCTGAAGAAGGGTCTCGACCCGAAACATCACCTATTCCTTTTCTCAAGAGATGTTGCCTGACCCACTTAGTTACTACAGCATTTTGTGTCTATCTGTGGTATTTACACAACTAGCTCTCACATCATAAAATCTTCCAAGTTGTTACCAGTGCCATTATTTCATTATTATCCATGCAAATGGAACCAGTCAGTAACAGCAAGTTGTTGCAAGTCCAGTAGGATTTTTTTTTCAATCCCTCCACCTATAAAGGGAGAAGCAGATGGATTGCAAGTTGAACAGCTGAACACCCTGTTGTGCTCCCAATGCACTGCCCCTGATGGATGCTATTTGTATCTGCACCCTTGCACAGGCAAGTTTAGATTAGTTTATGTTCACGTGTACCGAGATACAGTGAAAAACATTTTTGTTTCGTGCTATCCAGTCAGCGAAAATATTACACATTCATAGTGTACAGATGCAGGATAAAGGGAACAGCTTTCAGTGCAAGATAAAGTCCAGTAAAGCCGATTAAAGATAGCCCGAGGGTCTCCAATGAGTTAGATGGTAGGTCAGGACAGCTCTCTAGTGGGTGATAGGATGGTTCAGCCTGCTAATAACAGCTGGGAAGAAACTGTCCCTGAATCTGGAGGTGTGCGTTTTCACACATCTGAGCCTCTTGCTTGATGGGAGAGGGGAGTAGAGGGAGTGACCGGGCTGAGAACTCCAGCAACTCCAGTCCCCACTCCCAATGCACTGCCCCCTGATGGACGCTACTTTAATCTGCACTTGTGAACAGGCAAGCTGGATGGGACAGATCTTCTATAAATTAAGGCCAGGCTCCAGAGGGAGGAGTTCCCAGTGTCTTCCCACCAGGAGCACCGAGCGATAATGTAAAGCTAACTGCAACACTGTGTGAAAGACCAGCATGAGCCTGTCTTTAAATTTATCATATTAAACCGTAATGACTTTGAAATCAGATAAATAATTATCCCTCGTAGGAACCCATCAGGCAGATTCTCCATTGCTTTTGAATCTAAGTACTGCTTTTACATCTCATTAGCAGAACAATTTGTAATACGATTCAGCAAAATTGAAAATTTCTGTCAGAAAACCTTGCTGGACGGGTGGGTCTAACTACAGTTCCTCATGTTCTGTTCTGTACCAGAATAAACAATCCTGTCACTTTGGCAGCTCAAATAGGTGACATATTCCGTGCATCTCCTTCTGAAAGTTGCAGGTCACGGCCACAAGACTTTAGCTGGAAGGTTTTCAATGTTTGCTTCAGGACAAATTCATGCTCGGAGTCAGGGGTTGTAAGCTAGGTATTGAAGGGGTATCTTGCACCTGTTTTAACCAAAGAGAATGACACGGAGGGCAGTAAGATCAGTGTTGGGAGTTTAGCGTTCAGAGATAAAGTGTGGAAACAGGCACTTCAGCCCACCAAGTCCGTGCTGACCAATGACCACCCCGTACACTAGTTCTATCCTACACACTAGGGACAATTTACAGAAGCCAATTAATCTGCAAACCTGCAAGTCCTTGGAATGTGGGACGAAAATGGAGCACTCGGAGAAAACCCACGCAGTCACGCCGAGAATGTACAAACTCCGTACAGACAGCACACATAGTCAGAATCAAATCCGGGTAACTCTAATGCTGTGCCACTGTGTGGAGAATACTAATATGCCAGGGCTGATGTCATGAGGGAGGAAGTGTTGAGACTCTTGAAGAGCATCAAGGAGGATAAATCCCCAGCGCCTGATGGAATCTATCACTGGTTTAAGAGAGTGGCGAGAGAGAAGCCTTGACAAAGATCTTTGTGTATTCTCAAGCCACAAACATGGTCCCAGAGGACTGGAGAGTACCTTATGTTGTTCCTTTGCTTAAGAAAGGAAGTAGAGGGAATTATAGCCTGCTGAAAATCAGAACAGTGGTAAATCACAACAGCTATCGGAGCGGATTCTCCGAAATAGGATTTACTCCCATTTGGAGGGGAATTGTTGAATTAGCAACTGTCAGCATGGGTATGGTGGTGGATGTTAGTAAGGCATTTGATCAAGTACCACATACTGGGCTGATTCCGAAGATTAAGATGCACTGGATTAACAGTGACTTAGTCGTATCGATTGAGCACTGATAGATGACCGTGGTTTGTGGTTGAAGGGCAATATTAAGGATGAAGGTCTGTAACCAGTGGAGCCTGCAGGGATCAGCACTAGAACCTCTGTTGTTTGTGATTTTATTAATAAATGACTTTGATGTAAATGTAGATGGGTTGGTTGGTATGTTTGCCAATGATATCAAATACTAGTGGGCATAGCATTAAGATGAGAAGAGGTAAGGTTTAAAGGAGATGTGTAGGCCAGGATTTTCACACAGAGGGGGTGAATGTCTAGAACATGCAGTTGGGGACGGTGGTGGAGGCTGATACTATAGTGGCATTTAAGAGGCTACTGGATAGGCACATGAATATGCAGGGAATGGATGGATATGGATTATGTGCATGCAAATAAAAGTAGGCATTGGCATCATGTTCAGCACAGACATTGTGGCCCAAGGGCACAAGAACATGTCATAAATGATAGGAGCACAATTATGCCATTCGGCCCATCATGTCTACTCCGCCATTCAATCATGGCTGATCTATCTCTCCCTCCTAACCCTATTCTCCTGCCTTCCCCCCATAACCCCTGACACCAGTACTGATCAAGAATCTATCAATCTCTGCCTTAAATATATACACCGACTTGGCCTCCACATTCTTCTGTTGCAATGAATTCCACAGATTCACAACCCACTGACTAAAGAAATTGCTCCTCATCTCCTTGTTGTTGATCTTCCTCCTCTTGTTGTTGTGATGCACTGCTCTTTGCTCCATGTACAAAATTAAACTCCAATGTTCCTTATTTCAAGCAGGTCATCTTATACAAGTTGTGGAACAAAACCAGAAAATATTGTAATGTTACATAGGTTGGGATGTACTTGTGGAAAGATACACAGAGAAAATGTTTCAGCTTTAATGGTCTTCCATGAAATAGTGATATAATTCATACACAAGGAATTTGTAAGAGACGTGCCCTCTCATTTCCCACCAGTGGTTCTTTCAGTGGTGACACCTAGGAAATGTGCACCACTGCCCAAACTATCCACCCATTTGCATGGTGTAACACCTTCTACCCAATCAGGGGGAAAATCTGTTGGTCCAATCAGCCATCTCGAGTGGGGAAATCTCCACCATTCAGACATAATTTGCTTGTTCAAACTGCCAAACACATTAGTACCATAGAAACATAGAAAATAGGTGCAGGAGTAGGCCATTCGGCTCTTCGAGCCTGCACCGCCATTCAATATGATCATGGCTGATCATACAATTCAGTATCCTGTACCTGCCTTCTCTCCATACCCCCTGATCCCTTTAGCCACAAGGGCCACATCTAACTCCCTCTTAAATATAGCCAATGAACTGGCCTCAACTACCTTCTGTGGAAGAGAATTCCAGAGATTCACCAGAATTTTTTTTTTCTCATCTCGGTCCTAAAAGATTTCCCCCATATCCTTAAACTGTGCCCCTTGTTCTGGACTTCCCCAACATCGGGAACAATCTTCCTGCATCTAGCCTGTCCAACTCCTGTACCAAGGGGGTCAAGGAACGACTGTTCACGTCGCGGCCCTGTTTCCACCAATCTTTCCACCACCACGCACAAGAAGCACAAGTAGTGACAAGACAGACACCATTGGATGCAGATGCCGAGAAGTGTGTTCAGCTCTGGCTGAACAAATTCTAATCTTGTGTGTGTGGACTTGATAAGAAGATTGGTACCAAGGACCGATCGTTGAGACTGGAGTTGAGATTTGTGGCCAAAGGAGCAGGAATTGTGTTCTTTCTTTAATTGATTTAATTTCTGATGCAGAAATTGTGAAAGGGGAAATACAGTTTTCCATTTGAACCCTTACCACAAAGAGTCGAGAGAAGCGTCTAGACCTGAAACGTCACCAATCCATGTTCTCCAGAGATGCCGACTCACCCGCTGTTACCCCATCACCTTATGCCTATCCTTCGAAACCAACATCCAAAATACCTTGCCGAAAAGGAATAGGTGACGTTTCAGATCGAGACCTTATTTCAGACCGAAGAAGGTCTCGATCCGAAACGTCACCTATTCCTTTTATCCAGATATATTGCCTGTCCTGTTGAGTTACTCCAGCTTTTTGTTTCGATCTGTAGTTCATTTCAACACATCTGGAGTTCCTTGTTTCCCCAAATATTGCTAGATATCTTAGAAACATAGAAAATAGGTGCAGGAGTAGACCATTCGGCCCTTCGAGCCTGCACCGCCATTCGATATGATCATGGCTGATCATCCAACTCAGTATCCCGTCCCTGCCTTCTCTCCATACCCCCTGATCCCTTTAGCCACAAGGGCCACATTTAACTCCCTCTTAAATATAGCCAATGAACTGGCCTCAACTACCTTCTGTGCCAGAGAATTCCACAGATTCACCATTCTCTGTGTAAAAAATTATTTTCTCATCTCGGTCCTAAAAGACTTCCCTCTTATCCTTAAACTGTGACCCCTAGTTCTGGACTTCCCCAACATCGGGAATAATCTTCCTGCATCTAGCCTGTCCAACCCATTAAGAATTTTGTAAGTTTCTATAAGATCCCCCCCTCAATCGTCTAAATTCTAGCGTGTACAAGCCGAGTCTATCCAGTCTTTCTTCATATGAAAGTCCTGCCATCCCAGGAATCAGTCTGGTGAACCTTCTCTGTACTCCCTCTATGGCAAGAATGTCTTTCCTCAGATTAGGAGACCAAAACTGTATGCAATACTCCAGGTGTGGTCTCACCAAGACCCTGTACAACTGCAGTAGAACCTCCCTGCTCTTATACTCAAATCCTTGTGCTATGAATGCTAACATACCATTTGCTTTCTTCACTGCCTGCTGCACCTGCATTCCTACATTCAATGACTGGTGTACCATGACACTCGGGTCTCGTTGCATCCCCCCTTTTCCTAATCGGCCAGCATTCAGATATAGTCTACTTTCCTGTTTTTGCCACCAAAGTGGATAACCTCACATTTATCCACATTATACTGCATCTGCCAAACATTTGCCCACTCACCCAACCTATCCAAGTCACATTGCAGCCTTCTAGCATCCTCCTCACAGCTAACACTGCCCCCCAGCTTTGTGTCATCCGCAAACTTGGAGATGTTGCATTCAATTCCCTCATCCAGGTCATAAATATATATTGTAAATAGCTGTGGTCCCAGCACTGAGCCTTGCGGTACTCCACTAGTCACTGCCTGCCATTGTGAAAAGGACCCGTTTACTCCTACTCTTTACTTCCTGTCTGCCAGCTAGTTCTCTCTCCACATCAATACTGAATCCCCAATGCCGTGTGCTTTAAGGTTGTATACTAATCTCTTATGTGGGACCTTGTCGAAAGCCTTCTGAAAGTCCAGATACAACACATCCACTGGTTCTCCCTTATCTTCATGCTCCTTCTATCTCCAGACCATGGATGGTCTGCCTGTGGGCTTACTGACATGATTCTCCCTTAAAACAAGTATGTTGGAAAAAAAATGTTGCATTTATAATGCACCACTTAACATCACAGGGTGCCCTCAAGTACATCAACAGAATTGCTTTTCAAAATGTAGTCACTCTTGTACTACAAGAAGTGTAGCAGCCAATTTGCAAACTGCAATGCCCTGCTGGCAACAATGAGATAAGTGATGAGACAACCTGTTTCTATGGCTGCTGGTTTATAGATAAACATTGGCCCAAAAACCAAACAAAATGTTCTTGCTATTCAAAAGTGCATGGGATTATATAGTTTAGTTTAGTTTAGTTTGGAGATATATCGAGCAAACAGGCCCCTAGATCCACTGGGCTGCACTGACCAGTGATCACCCCGTACACTACTGCTATCCTACACTTTAGGGACAATTTACAGAAGCCAATTGACCTACTAGTTCACAAATTCACACGTTATAGTAGAAGTTGGTCCATCGAGTCTACTCCACCATTCAATCATGGCTGATCTCTGCCACCTAATCCCATTTTCTTGCCTTCTCCCCATGACATCTGTTGTAATCAGGAATTTGTTTATTTCTGCCTTAAAAATATCCACTGACTTGGCCTCCACATCCCTCTGGGGTAACTAGCTCCACAGATCATAATCATAATCATACTCTATCAGCCGTATGTTTTGCAACATACGAGGAATTTGATTTGCCATACAGTCATACCAACAAAAAGCATTTTAACATGAACATCCAACAGTGACTCCTCCACATTCCTCACTGTGATGGAAAGCGAAAAAAAGCTTAATCTCTTCCCTTCTTTGTTCTCCCGTGGTCAGGGGCCTCGAACCTTCCGTTGATGGGACGATCTTGGCTCCCAGAGCGGGCAGTCGAGCCCTCCGCATTGAGGCGATCAAGCTCCCGCATCGGGGGGATGTCAGCTTCCCTCGCTGGGCGATCGGACCCCTGGTAGGGCCTGGTCGAACATTCTGCGACTTTGGAGCTTCCCGACATCGGTCTCCACCTGAGACCGCGAGCTCCTCGATGGTGAATTCCGCAGGCCATGGTTGGAGCATCAATCGCAGGCTCCAATGGTAAGTCCACGGCCCCGCAGTGGGGTTCAAAGTGAGTCTCAAGCAAGGCCGCCAGCTCCATGATGTTAGGCCGCAGAACGACCGGAGATACGATCCGGAAACCAATCACGTCTCCGGCAAGGTAAGAGATTGAAATAAATGTTCCTCTGATCGCGACCCCGACCATGACCCTGACCCGCACCCCCACCCCCATCCCCCACATAAAACAATCCAGAGAACATTAACACAAACTTTTTAAAACACACTAAAAATAACAAAAAAGAAGAAAAGACAGACAGACCGTTGGCGAGGCTGCCATCGCTGACGGTGCCACCCGGAGGATCATCTATCCTCTGACTAAAGAAGTTTCTCTTAAGATTTTTAAAAAGTGCCCTTTAACTCTGAGGGTATGACCTCTAGTCCTAGTCTCTCCCACCAGTGGAAACACCCTCTTCACATACAATCTATCTATGCCTTTCATTATTCTGTAAGTTTTAATGAGGTCCCATCTCAACCTTCTAAACTCCAGCAAGTACAGGCCCAGCACTGTCAAACGCTCATCAAATGCTAACCCATTCATTCCTGGAATCATTCTAGTAAACCTCCTCTGGACCCTCTCCAGAGCCAGCGAATCCTTCATCAGCTATTTGGTCCAAATTTGCTCACAGTAAACAAATCTGTATGTCTTTGGGGATGTGGGAGGAAAATGTGGCAACCAGAGAAAACCGACATGGTCACAGGAAGAACATGCAAACTCCACACAGGCAACATCCACACGGTCAGGATCAAACCCGGGTCTCTGGCACTGTGTAGCACAAATGCTCTCCACTGCACCACTGTGTCGCACCAAGATCAGAGACACAAGGCACAGTTACGGTTTAATGACACAAATTAATGTTTTATGAAGATAGCCTCATGGGCAAAACATCCATATAATTTGAATGTTAAATGTCTGTGCAACCTGATGCACCAGGTTCTTGATCAGTAAATGATAGATATATGAATTGCAAATCTGAAAGGCAGGAATAATAAACACACTGCTCCATTGTCAACATATCCCTTCCAGGTTTTGCATTGATTTATTTGATATTTTGTGTAAAGCAAATAGTTGAGCATATAGTCAATATACAATAGACAATAGGTGCAGGAGAAGGCCATTCGGCCCTTCGAGCCAGCACCACCATTCAATATGATCATGGCTGATCATCCACAATCAGTACCCTGTTCCTGCCTTCTCTCCATATCCCCTGACACCACTATATTTAAGAGCTCTACCTAACACTCTCTTGAAAGCATCCAGAGAATTCCACAGATTCACAACTCTCGGAGTGAAAAAGTTTTTCCTCATCTCCATTCTAAATGGCCTACCCCTAATTCTTAAACTGTGGCCCCTGGTTGTGGATTCCCCCAACATCGGGAACATGTTTCCTGCCTCTAGCATGTCCAATCCCTTAATAATCTTATATGTTTCAATAAGATCCCTCTCATCCTTCTATATTCCATAGTATACAAGCTCAGTCGCTCCATTCTATCAACATATGACAGTCCCGCCATCCCGGGAATTAAACTTGTGAACTTTCACTGTACTCCCTCAATAATGTCCTTCTTCAAATTAGGAGACCAAAACTGCACACCATACTCCAGGTGTGGTCTCACTAGGGCCCTTTACAACTGCAGAAAGACCTCTTTGCTCCTATACTCAACTCCTCTTGTTATGAAGGCCAATATGCCATTCACTTTCTTCACTGCCTGCTGTACTTGCATACTTACTTTCATTGACTGATGAACAAGGACCCCCCAGATCCCGTTGAACTTCCCCTTTTCCCAACTTGATACCATTCAGATAATAATTTGCCTTCCTGTTTTTGCCACCAAAGTGGATAACCTCACATTTATCCACATTAAACTGCATCTGCCGTGCATCTGCCCACTCACACAACCTGTCCTTGTCACCCTGCATCCGCACAGCATCTTCCTCACACTTCACACTGCCAACCAGCTTTGTGTCATCTGCAAATTTGCTAATGTCGGTGCAAAGGAAGTTCAGTATGCTGAAATTGGTGTAATTTTGCTCATTTTAGTCCATTATTTGATCATTTTAGTCAATGATTTTTCCTCAGAAACTTACAAATTTTATTTGTTTGTGTGGAATAAAAACATTTTTACTATCTTTGCAAAGAAGACGTAAATGATCCTTGGAAATTAATTTGGAATACATTTTGATGAATTTTGAATAAAAATATCCCCTGATATTCCACATTTAGAGTTTAGAGATACAACGTTCATGAGATTGATCCCTGGGATGGCGGGATTGTCATATGAGGAAAGATTGAAAAAACTAGGAGTGTATTCACTGGAGTTTAGAAGAATTAGGGGGGATCTTATAGAAACATATACAATTATAAAAGGACTGGACAAGCTAGATGCAGGACCTAAATTACCAATATTGGGCGAGTCTAGAACCAGGGGCCACAGTCTTAGAATAAAGGGGAGGCCATTTAAGACTGAGGTGAGAGAAAACTTTTTCACCCAGTGAGTTGTGAATTTGTGGAATTCCCTGCAACAGAGGGCAGTGGAGGATAAATCACTGGATGGATTTAAGAGAGAGTTAGATAGAGCTCTAGGGGCTAGTGGAATCAAGGGATATAGGGAATAGGCAGGCACGGGTTATTGATTGGGGACGATGAGCCATGATCAGAATGAATGGTGGTGCTGGCTTGAAGGACCGAATGGCCTCCTCTTGCACCTTTTTTCTATGTTTCTATGTAATGTGGAAACAGGCCATTCGGCCCACAGAGTCCACACTGACCATTGAACATCCGTGATCCATGTTCTCCCACTTTCTCATCCAGCACACCAAGGGGCAATTTACAGAACACAATTAACCAGCAAACATTCATGTCTTTGGGATGTGGGAGAAATTCCAGAGCATCTGAAGAAATCCAATGTGGTCCCAAGAAGAATGTGTAATTTAGCACACATAATGCCTGTGGTCTGGATCAAACCTGAGCTTGTGGCACTGTGAGGCAGCAGCTCTACTGCTGCCCCCATTGTGCCACCCTTTGACAGAGTGCATGACACAGTGTACACCACAATGTTATGGAAACAATGGAAGAATGGGGGCGGCACAGTGGCACAACGGTAGAGTTGCTGCTTGTCAGTACCAGAGACCTGGGATCAATCCTGACTACGGCTGCTGCCTATGTGGTATTTCTATGTTCTCCCTGTGACTGTGTGGGCTTTCTCTGCGTGCTCCGGTTTTCTCCCACACTTCAAAGACGTACGGGTTTGTAGATTAATTAGCTTCTGTAAATTATAAATTTCTCCCAGTGTGTATGATAGTGCTAGTGTACAGGGTGATCGCTGGTTGACATGGCACGATGAACTGAAGGGCCCGTTTCAATGCTGTATCTCTAAAGTCTAAAGTCGGCATGACTTGAGCCCTGGCAGAGATTTCTGTCTCTTTTTTAATCATGGATGACAGATAGGAAGACTGGTGTTGACTGACGTAATTTAAGAAGTTTCTGCAAGTACAAACCAGGGAACTACAGGCTGGAGAATGTGTAAATATGCTCCTAAATTTACCCTCCGCCCCAAGTCCAATTCAGTAAAAACACTGAGTCAAGCACTGGACCAACTATTCTTTATTGTTTAGAATGAACACAAATTCCCCTATACGATACCTAAACCACTGCGGGTTCATCCTTGTCTCTGCCTGGCCAAGCCCTTCAGCCTCGTGCAAGCAGACATGCTCCAAAAGGTCACACAGTCCCAATCGACCTTCCAGAAGATCGGCACCGATCCAAAATGGAGCTACCTTTTATAGGTCTGCGAACCTTGAGGGGCCAAACTACATAGGGGTGGTCTCTTTACAATCCAATCAAACATATTAATCACATCAATATATTATTGACAATTCCCCAAACCAATTACAGAGTCTCCCAAACAATGTTACTTGCAGAAGCTTCTGAAAAGAAGCCAACCAACTGAATAATGCAACATTTACCTTGGAACTCAAAACAATCCTGCCAGGGCTTAACACTTTAGCCAATCAACAAATAGCAGGGTAACTGCCTTGCCACATTATTTACATTATTTACAATTCCCTTGCAGCAATCCAATCAGACTCATGCATTTACAATACCTTGGCGTTCTTTCTGCAAGATTCTCATGCATAAAGATACTTAGGGTTCCCTTATCTGAGGGGCTGAACTGGGACCTAGACTTCCTGGCACCAGCGAGCAGTTTGTGGCTTCTTGTGGCTTGATTTGCAGAATTAACCATCAGGCCTTGTGAATGCATGGATTCTATACTTTATTTTAGCCTTCTGTTGGCTCCATTTTGGCCAGGATTTACAAGCCTGGCATCATGGTGGGAAAGTTACCAGAGAGTATTCTATGAGACAAAATCTACCTGCATTTGGATGGATAAGGGGTGCATAAGGAGAGTCAGCTTGCTTTCTCCATGGGATATCATGGCTCACAAATCTGATGAAGTTTTTGAAAAGATGATCGAGAGGATTGATAAGGTTAGTGGGGATGGTAGACATTGACTAGATGGATGTGAGCAAGGCTTTTGAAAAGATCCTGCTTGGTAGGCTGGTCCGGATGTTTAGATCACAGGATGAGCTAACCATGTGGATGGATGGCTTAATGGCAGGAGTCAGAGGTTGGCAGTGTACAGTTCTAATTCAGATTGTAGTCTGTGATCTGTGGTGTACAACAGTTAGCTTTGTTGGGTCCACTATTGCTTGTCAAATACATTCATGATTTGCAAGGGAATATAAGATCACAAATGATAGGAATTGAATTAGGCCATTCGGCCCAACATTAGCAAATTTGCAGATGACACAAAGCTGGGTGGCAGTGTGAACTATAAGGAGGATGCAAGGTGGCTTGGACAGGTTAGGGGAGTGGGAGGATGCATGGCAGATGGAGTTTAAAGTGGATAAATGTGAGGTTATCCACTTTGGTATAAAAAACAGGAAGGCAGATTACTATCTAAATGGGGTCAAGTTGGGAAATGGGGAAGTACAACGGGATCTGGGGGGTCCTTGTTCATCAGTCTATGAAAGTAAGCATGCAGGTACAGCAGGCAGTGAAGAAAGCAAATGGCATGTTGGCCTTTATAACAAGAGGAATCAAATATAGGAGCAAAGAGGTCCTTCTGCACTTGAACAGAGCCCTAGTAAGACCATACCTGTAGTATTGTGTGCAGTTTTGGTCCCCTAACTTGAGGAAGGACATTCTTGCTATTGAGGGAGTGCAGCATAGGTTTACAAGGTTAATTCCCGGGATGGCGGGACTGTCATATGCTGAGGGAATGGAGCAGCTGGGTTTGTACATTCTGGAGTTTAGAAGGATGAGAGGGCATCTCATTGAAATATAGATTGTCAAGGGTTTGGACACACTAGAGGCAGGAAACATGTTCCCTATGTCCAGAACCAGGGGTCACAGTTTAAGAATAAGGAGTAAGTCATTTAGAACAGAGACGAGGAAACACTTTTTCTCACAGAGAGTGGTGAGTCTGTGGAATTCTCTGCCTCAGAGGGCAGTGGAGGCAGGTTCTCTGGATGCTTTCAAGAGAGAGCTAGATAGGACTTAAAAATAGCGGAGTCAGGGGATATGGGGAGAAGGCAGGAACGGGGTACTGATTGGGCATGATCAGCCATGATCATATCGAAGGGCCGAATGGCCTACTCCTGCACCTATTGTCTATTGTCTATTATCATAAGTCTACTCCACCAGTCAATCATGGCTGATCTATCTCTCCCTCCTAATCCATTCTCCTGCCTTCTCCCCATAATCTCTGACACCCGCATTAATCATAAATCTAGTTTTCTCTGCCTAAAAAAATATTCACTGACATGGCCTCCACAGCCTTCTGTGGCAAAGAATTCCACAGATTCCCCAACCTCTGACAACAAATTCCTCCTCATCTCCTTCCTAGAAGAACATCCTTTGTTTCTGAGGCTATGACCTCTAGTCCTAGACTCTCCCGCTAGTGGAAACATCTTCTCCACATCAAAGCACATGGCACACTTGACTTCTTTGCAAAGGGCATTGTGTACAAGAGTTGGGACATCATGTTATACAGGATGTCTGAAATATAGTATGCAGTTCAGGTCACCACACTGTATGAACAGTTTGATTCAGCTAGACAGCATGCAGAAAAGATTCACAATGATGTTTGTGGGATTAGAGTGTTTGAGTTTAGTTTAGTTTAGAGCTACAGCGTGGAAACAGGCACTACGGTCCACCAAGACTACGTTGACCATCGACCTCCGCATATCAGCTCTACCCTGCACACACTGCGGACAATTTACACATACACCAAGCCAATTAACCTACATACCTGTACGTCTTTGGAATGTGGGAGGAAACCAAAGATCTCGGAGAAAATCCATGCGGTCATGGGGAGAACATACAAACTCCATGCAGACAGCACCCGTAGTCGGGATCAAACCCGGGTCTCCAGTGCTGCAAATGTTGTAAGGCAGCAACTCTACCACTGCGCCACCATGCTGCCTGAGTTATAAGGAGAGATTGAATAGGCTGGGACTATATTTGCTGGAGGACAGGAGGATGAGAGGTGAATTTATAGATGTTACAAAATTAGGAGGGGCTTAACTTAGGTGGATTGTCAGTCCTTTTTTCTCAAGTTTGAGAAATCTAAAACTAGAGGGCATAGGTCTGAGGGGAAATATTTAAAGGGGACCAATAAAGGGGGGCATGAGAGATGTGTGGGTATATGGAATGAGCTGCCAGAGGAAGTAGTATAGACAAGTAAAATCACAACACATAAACAATATTTGGACAGGTCAATATGTTGGTTCGTTTTTACTTCAAACAGATAACAACACAAAAGTTAGTAATACAGTAATGTCTATATTCCATCAGGCGGGTGTGGGATCAACTCTCCCAGTATGTAAAATACGGACTACAGAGTATCTCTTTCTCCACACAAAGAGGTAATGTTCAATCAGATATATTTATTCCCCAATAATCAGCAATTCAGCAATTCTTTATCTTACAGAGCATTGTGCCTGTTAGGATTGACAGGTTCTTCCGATTGAAGAAAGCTTAGCCCGTATATGGTTATGCTGAAGAGGCTTTTTTCTGTAGATTCAAGCACTTGTTTTTTTTTTTACCTTGTTGATGTACATTACTATCTGTGGAGTAAAGAGTAGGAACGAATCATCTGAACATTTTTTCAGATTGTATATATCATAGAGCAAAAATATTGAGTTTTATTGTGCTGAAATCTGGCTTGTGTAATAGAAGAAAGGCAAAACATTCATGTTATTGTGCACAACTCTCACTAGTGTAGTAGGAGAAAGGTTAAACATCCATTTTATTGCTTCTAAATCTACAGCTGAATCCATTTTGTAACTTTAAAATCTTTAAACTTCCTCAAATATTTTGGAAAAGGTCAGAAGGATATGGGCCAAATACAGAAAATTGGAATTAGCTACAGTAGGGCTGAAGGGCCTTCTTCTGTGCTCTATAACTCTATGGCTCTGTGACACATCTTTTTAAATTTCCTTGCTGAAACTGAGAAAAATAGTGCATCGTCCAATGTGTTTTCTTACACAAATATCTGGATTACAAGTCATTTTTTAATGTATTTTCATTTGCTAAGATATCAAAAGCAGCAGGTAGTAGAGTTTGTAACTGTTTAGTTTATCTGTATGAGTCATGTCTTAATCCCTTTTCTACTTGCGTGGAATGTCTAACAGGAAATATTTCCTAATACCATTATTAATTTTCACCCTGAAGTCCCTGGCAAGCTGTATTCGTGTCAAATTGGACAGATTGCCAATTCGAGAGTAAATATATTAAATAAATTGTGATTGCTAGGTTTCATGCCTTTGACATATGTGCATGACTGGGAAAACCATTCTAAATCAACGTGCTTTTAGTGTTATGTGTGTTTAAACAGATCCAAAACCAAAGGGACCTCAAGCACACTTGAGTGAGAATAAAATTAAGGATGTTACAGGGTCATAGTGCTGTGCAGAATGGAAACAAGCCCTTCGGCCCAACCTGTTCATGCCGACAGAAATAGCTAGTTTCATTTGCTTGCATTTAGTAACATAGAAACATAGAAATTAGATGAAGGAGTAGGCCATTCGTCCCTTCGAGTCATTCAATATGATCAGGGTTGATCATCAGTACCCTGTTCCTGCTTTCTCCCCATATCCCTTGATTCCGTTAACTCTAAGACCTAAATCTAACTAATTTGGCCCATATCCCTCTAAACCGTTCTTATCCATCTTACATCCAAGTGTCTTTTAAATGCTCATATATTACCTGCCTCAACTACTTCCTCTGCCAGCTGTTTGATATACCCACTATGTGACAAAGTTGCCCCTCAGGTTCCTATTGCATATTTCCCCTCTCATCGTAAACCCATGTCCTTTGTTTTTCACAGTAAGCTTTTCAAAAAGCTATTTACTGTACCCTGGTACATGTGATAATAAACTGAACTGAAACTAAAACTGAAACCCTCAATTCCACTTCCCTGGGTTAAGACTGTGCATTCACCCTATCACTTCCCCTCATGATTTTATACTCCTCGAGAGAATCACCCCTCAGAAATAAAGTCCTAACTTGCCTAACCACTCACTATTTGATGTGATGGGTTCCATTCCCCCCCAATGATATTTTCATTACCATGAAACCAGCTGATACTATACTGGATTTAAGTTGCTTCGTAAGGTCCCAGAATTACAATCCTCAAGGTTAGCAGCAGTGCTGATGGGACTCAGAGAGGTTAAGGACTGCCTAGAGGGAAGGAAAGGTTGCAGCAGTTTTCATGGGAGGGGATAATCATCTAGCTGGAGTTCACATGCTGTGCAACAAAGTGAGGATTCTTTATGACCAGTGGGAAAGGACAACAGGACCACATAGCAGTTGCAGTTGTGGACATAGCACAACATGCAATCCAGGGATTCTAACCCACATATTTGGCTCCGGGAACTGGCACTGAATGGATTCAATCTTCCTCTGCCTGAATGGAACCAAGTGCACATGATAGCAAATTCCCCATTAGTTCAGTGGAATTGAACACAGAACTCAGAACCATTGTAGGCATCTGTGGACCACTCTTAATTGTGATTCATTTTACAATAAGCTACCAGAATAAAAAAACAAACAAAGTTAGCATATGCACATATATATATATATATGTATATATATGTATGTATATGTATATGTATATATATATACACACTGTATATATACACATATATATATATATATATATATATATCTACACACACACATATATATATATATATACATATATAAAAACATATATATATACGCACACATATATATACACATATATATATATATATATATATATATATATATATATATATATATATATACACATACACACACACATATATACACACACATATATATATATATATATATACACATATATATATACACACATATATATATATACACATATATATATATATACATATATATATATATAAAAATATATATATACACACACATGTATATATATATATTTATGTTTGTGTGAATACTATATATATATATATATATATATATGCATAACAGATCTATTATAATCTATATATATATATATACATGTGGGGGGAATGCTATATATTATATATATATATATATATATAATATCCCTCTTACAGCCCTCTTATAGAAAGATTATGGAAGTATCCATAACCAATTAGGAAGTGACATTGTTACCTTTTTTTTTTAAAAGAGATGTTTTTGGAATGGATTTTAACATTTTAATATATATATACTATAATAAGTGGGACCCATTGGGTCCTAGTTTCACACGGGAGGGCTGGTCCCCCAACACAATATTCCACTTCTCCACAAATTCCAACATTGCTGGCCAGTGGGGGGGGGGGAGGGGGGGGGGGGGGGGGGGGGGGAGGGGAGGGGGAGGAGGAGGGGATGGGGGGGGGATGGGATGGGGGATTTTGGAGCGCTAGCATGGGTGTTGTGGACTGAAAGGACTGGTTTCCAGACGGCTAGCATAAACATTGTGGGCCGAATGGATTCTTGGGCTGGCAGTCCAGTCACTCACGGCTGGTGTGGTGGCAGTTCCCTCAGTCACCCCTCCTCCCTTCACCCCCCCCACTCTGCTCCGAGCCATCCCTCCCCCCGCGCATTCAGTCCATCTCCCCTCAACCTCCCCCCATGCACTCTTAGTGGCTCTCTCCGACAGCGCAGCCATTCCTTACTATTAGGTTCCCATTGTGATGAAGAACGTGCAGGCATGGCAAGTGGAAAAAGGATTTATTAAAGCTTAAAATGTGAATGACTCTTAAAATATAACAACAATTTAAACGTTAAAGATGAGCTTTATTAAGTTATTTCTTGAGTGTCTCTTGTTGTGTTCTGCTGATCATTGCCTCTTGATAACTCTTTGCTGTCGATAAATAAAAAAATACAATAAAAAAGACAATTTTAATATTGAAAACCTGAGATTGTGCGATCAAATTTTAACAAAGAAAACCTGAGAATTTACCTCAAAAGTCATCATTCAGTGCAGGCTTGAAAATCCAATTTCACAGCATTTCAAGCAGAGTGCACAGACTCACAGACTCACACATACACACACACACACCACAATCACACTCACACACACCACACACACCATATATATGGCAGTAAACTATTTTTAAATACTCAAACGGCTCAGTGTGGCATCTCCTGTGGGCCTTCCGCAGTCAGCAACACTTCCGCACTTAGCACGACCTCTGCACTCATTGGAAATTACGTGTTGTTCAGCGCGACCTGTCCACTACGTCACGGAATGAGTGGGACTTTTGCAGTAAACACAGTCTGATCTAATAAAGTATTTATTCAACCACAATTCTCAACCACAACTCTCAGCCACAATTCAAAGCCATATCTCTCAGCCACAACTCAAAGTCTGTGGAATTCTCTGCCTCAGAGGGTGGTAGAGGCAGATTCTCTGGATGCTTTCAAGAGAGAGCTAGATAGGGCTCTTAAAAATAGCGGAGTCAGGGGATAAGGGGAGAAGGCAGGAACGGGGTACTGATTAGGATGATCAGCTCTGATCACATTGAATGGTGGTGCTGGCTCGAAGGGCCGAATGGCCAACTCCTGCACCTATTGTCTATTGTCTAACTAACTCAAAGCCACAACTCAAACTTGAAACCACAACACAAACTCAAAGCCACAACTCAAAGGCACATTCTAAAAGATACATTCTAAAAAACACTTCTAAAAGGCACATTTTAAAGCCACATTTTTAAAGCCACATTTTAAAGCCACATTTTAAGAATATTTTAAAGCCACATTTTAAAGCCACATTTGAAAGCCACATTTGAAAGCCACATTTTAAAAACACATTTTAAAGCCACATTTTAAAAACACATTAATAACCATATAAAGGGCACTCACAGGTCAGTTGACACAAAGTGTTCTGTAGATTCACAGCTCTGAGAGTCATGACTTCTCCCTCGCCATCTTGCAGTGACAGAGCCACATCCAGACCTCCGGGTTTTATAGCTCCTCCCCCCCACCGCTGGAGTTCTTGCAATTGCCTGGGGCCCAATTAGGCAGGTCACCTCTCCAAGTGATCGAGCGTGCAGATTGACCTGCAGCGGCTCAGAGCGACAGAGCAGTGAAGGAGGGAATCGACAGTGTCGCCTGGCCAGGTCGACCCAGCAACTCTGTCAGGCTAAAGGGCCTTCGTGGCCAAGTTAAGAGGAACTATTTTAACAACTTTGAACTTATGAGGATACAAGATCGTGCTGGAAATGTGGCAACTTGTGTACTGCCTACTATTCTTATACCTGAAAATAGACACAAAAAGCTGGAGTAACTCAGCGGGACAGGCAGCATCTCTGGAGAGAAGGATTGCGTGATGTTTCTGGTCAAGACCCTTCTTCAGACTAGTCTGAAACATCACTAATTTCTTCTCTCTCAGAGATGCTGCCTGCCTCACTGAGTTACTCCAGCTTTTTGTGTCTATCTTCAGTTTAAACCAGCATCTGCAGTTCCTTGCTACACATTCTTACACTTGAGTATGATTGTGCCCATGTGTACAGGTGCACAACCTTTTATCTGGAGTTCCGGAAACCGAAAAGCTCCGAAAACCGGACATTTTTTTCCAGGATGTCGTCTGCACATCAAAGCTCGTGTTTGGCGTCAAACTTGACCCAAAACAACCCACGATCAACCCAGGTCTGTACTACTGTAGCGGCTGCCTCCTCTTCGGAGACCGGGGAGACACTTAAACATCTGTAAATCATTTCTTAAATGTTAGTCAGTTAGTTTGGAGGGTTTTTATGTGAAGGGGGGGTGAAGGGAAAAACTTTAATTCTTAGTCCCCTACCTGGTTGGAGAGGCGGGGAGCGGGCAATGCCCTACCGGGTCGCCGTGCAGTAAGCTCCGGAGCGCTGTGGCTGCCGACTCCCAACATCGCGGAGCTGGGGCTGGGGCTGCGGGCGGCGCTGGTTGTAGCTCCGACCCCGGCAAACTCTACCCCTGGCTATGCGGCGCTCCAAATCCAGCACCGCCCGCGGCCAGACGCCCGCAGCCCCAGCTCTGCGAGGTTGGGAGTCGGTGGCCACAGCGCTCCGGAGCTTACTGCATGGCCCCCCCCCCCCACCACATAAAATCCCTCCAAACTAACTGACTAACATTTAAGCAATGATGTACAATGATTCCCCGGTCTCCGGGGAGGAGGCAGCCGCTCCAGACTTTTCAAGCCTCCCGCGCTACCTACCTAATCTACGCTAAAAATCTTCCATTCCGAAATCCGAAAAATTCAGAAATCCGAGAAGTGTCTGGTCCCAAGGCTTTCGGATAAAAGGTTGTGTACCTGTAGTAAGATTTTGACAGAACTTTACGCTAAGAAGGATCTTTTCGTACCATTGAATCACTGACTAGACTGCAGGTTTAGGATAAATAATAAAAGAATCAAGCTGTGGAAAATCTTTTAATGTGCAAAGTTGCTATGGTCTATAAGACCTTGAAAGCTCATGGAAGTCGATTCAATAGTAACTTACAAAAACAAATTTTCATAAATAACTGTAACAAATTGGGGGTATTTTCCTAAAAATCCTTCTAGATTTTCTACCGAAAATGAACCAAGAGAATCTCCCGTGACTTCTCAAATGGCCATAACATAAATTTGACGAGGAGCTCTTGAACTCATTCAAGGATCTCTGCATTAGATTTGCAGTAGAGAGACCAGCTTTGTAATTGAAGCTACCTAACTAATCACTTTGCTTTGGGTATTCTATTGATTGCTTAATGAAATAATCTTTCTCGAGGCTGCTCTGTGGGAGGACACGACACCTACAGTATCTATCACGCTAATAGCTTGACAGAGTTGTAAATACTTAGAGATCTTGGCTTAAGCTATTAAATTCCCGTCACAATTTGTTAATAGATATGACTCTGCACCTTCATCATGCATTGATCACTAGTTGTAATAAATAAGCCACAACAATGACTTAACTGCCTGGACTCAAGCATATTTATTTTATCAAATTCTTAATAGTTCTTACTAAATCCTGCAAAAGACAGCATTCACCTGTACCTGGTAAGGCAACACTGCAATTGCTTTATCTAAATGCAATCGGTATACATGTACAATCATGTCAGGAAATATTATATATTGTGTTTTCCTATTCATAGGATGCGTGTTACTGGTCAGACCGTATTTTTTCCCATCCTTGTTGCAGTTGGGGGTCATGTTGCAGTTGTATAAGGCATTGGTGAGACCGCATTTAGAGTGTTGTGTTCCGTTCTGGTCATCATGTTATAGGAAAGATATTGTCAAGCTTAAAAGGGTTCAGTGAAGATGTTGCCAGGACTAGAGGGTGTGAGCTATAGGGAGAGGTTGAGTAGGTTGGGTCACTGTTCCTTGGAGTGCAGGAGGATGAGGGGTGATCTTATTGAGGTGTACAAAATCATGAGAGGAACAAATCAGGTAGATGCACAGAGTATCTTGCCCAGAGTAGGGGAATCGAGGACGAGGACATAGGTTCAAAGTGAAGGGGAAAAGATTTAATAAGAATCTAAGGGGTTACTTTTACTCACAATAGGTGGTGGGTGTATGAAACAAGCTGCCAGAGGAGGTAGTTGAAGCTGGGACTATCCCAAGGTTTAAGAAAATGTTATGCAGGTATATAGGACAAGTTTGGAGGGATTTGGACCAAATGCAGGCAGGTGGGACTAGTGTAGCCGGGACATGTTGGCTGGTGTGGCAAGTTGGGCCTAAAGGCCTGTTTTCACTCTGTATCACTATATAACTCGATGACCCAGGGAAGGGGATGTTAGGTCCCCTGTTTGACTTGTTGTAGCCTGGTGTTGTTTCATCGTGAGATCTAGGACTTTGGTCGAACAATAGTAAAGGGATGGCAACATGCTTCAAGTTACATGGTTTGTGACTTGGAAATGCACAATCACTTGCTACTGTCAAAATCTGATTGTACATGAAGCCAGATTGTTCATAAAGTCCCCGTGTCTTTGGAGCCCGATGGAGGTAAATCAGGCGTGAAGATACCTAATCAGAGCAAATAGGAGAATAAAACATTGTAATCTGTTGATACTGATCTTTCTGTCCTGGGCCTCCTCCATTGCCAGACTGCGGACACATGCAAAATGGAGGAACAGCACCTCATATGTAAGCTTGGGTAGCTTACAACCCAACGGTGTGAGTGTTGAATCCTCAAGTTTTAGCCAACTTCCACAAACACTCCCTTCCCCCCTCTGCTCGTTCTTTCCCACCCTCGCTCCCCTTCCTACGTTTAAAGTCAGTTCAACAGTTAGCTCTGAGGTATCCCTCTTGGGATCACACCATCCCTCGCCAACAATCGGCCTATTAGGGAACAAGCCTGATTGAGGTCACTGTTGCTGCCCTGATTTGTCCTGGTCTTTTCTTGCTTCCAGCCCCCATCCCACCCCTACAATCAGTCTGAAGAAGAGCCCCGACCTAAAACATTTTCTCCAGCGATACTGCCTGACCCATTGAGTTACTCCAGTATTTTGTGTCTATCTTTGACGATTCTGTGGACCAGTTTAAGAAACAATAATGGCAAGTTGATCTCAAAATGATTTTGCAAGTGCTTGCCACTCTTGTCTTTCCAGATTTGGTGGGACTATTGAAAAGGTTTTGCAAGCTGCACAGTAGCACATTTGGTAGAGCTGCTGCCCCACAGTGCTGGAGTTCTGGGTTTAATCCTAACCTTAGGTGAATTCCATTTGGAGTTTGTGCATTCTCACTGTGACCATGTGGATTGCTTCTGGGTCCTCCGTTTTTTCCCAGATCGCAAGGATGTGCAGGTTTGTACATGAATTGCCCTAAGTATGAAGTGTCTGTGTAAGTAGGATAACATAGAACTAGTGTGAATGGGTAATTGATGGTCGCTGCGAACTCGGTGGGCCGAATGGTCTATTTCCATGCTGTATCTATTAAGCAATTCAATCAATCACAGATGCTGCAGTGCAAATTTTAAACAATATTAGGTTCATGTTGTTTAGATCATAAGATCGTAAGGTAAGTGATAGGAGTAGAATTAGGCCATTCAGCCCACCAAGTCTACTCCGCCATTCAATCATGGCTGATTTTTCCCTCCCTCCGAACCCCATTCATGAGATTGGATTTGCAGACCTGCACTGAGGTACAGATCGAACCAGGGTCGAGGAGGCAACCTAACCAGTCACGACACTTTGCCGCACTGTGTCGTCCTGAAGCTGTGGGACTCTCTGTGATATCAATCTGTATTGTTCACTAATCAATCCTCTGATAACGAGGCAGAAACATTCAGGTTGATGTTGTTGCCTTTATTGTGCATTTACAGTACAGGTACACAATCTTTTATCCGAAAGCCTTGGGATCAGACACTTCTCGGATTTCTGAATTTTTCGGATTTCGGAATGGAAGATTTTTAGCGTAGATTAGGTAGGTAGCGCGGGCGGCTTGAAAAGTCTGGAGCGGCTGCCTCCTCCCCGAAGACCGGGGAATCATTGTAAATCATTGCTTAAATGTTAGTCAGTTAGTTTGGAGGGATTTTATATGGTGGGGGGGGGGGGGGGGGGGGGGGTGAAGGGGGAAACTTTAATTCTTAGTCCCCTACCTGGTCGGAGAGGCGGGGAGCGGGCAATGCCTTATCGGGTAGCCGTGCAGCAAGCTCTGGAGCGCTGTGGCCGCCGACTCCCAACATCGCAGAGCTGGAGCTGCGGGCGTCCGGCCGCGGGCGGCGTCGGTTGGAGCTCCGACTCCAGCGAACTCTACCCCTGGCTGCGTGGCGCTCCAAATCCAGCGCAGCCCGCGACCGGACGCCCGCAGCCCCAGCTCCGCGATGTTGGGAGTCGGCGGCCACAGCGCTGGGATACCAGCGGGGAGCGGGCAAT
This sequence comes from Leucoraja erinaceus, assembly GCF_028641065.1. Lineage (NCBI taxonomy): Eukaryota > Metazoa > Chordata > Chondrichthyes > Rajiformes > Rajidae > Leucoraja > Leucoraja erinaceus. Next base: position 19,535,941 of record NC_073379.1, on the reverse strand, counting down.
GACTTACTGGATCGCCGTGCGGTAAGCTCCGGAGTGCTGTGGCCGTCGACTCCCAACATCGCGGAGCTTGGGCTGCGGGCATCTGGCCACGGGCGGTGCTGGATTTGGAGCGCCGCGCAGCCAGGGGTAGGGTTTGCCGGGGTCGGAGCTACAACCGGCGCCGCCCGCGGCCGGACGCCCGCAGCCCCAGCTCCGCGATGTTGGGAGTCAAGATTCAAGATAGATTTAATTGTCACATGTGCCAAATGGCACAGTGAAATGAATTCCCATACAGCCATACAATAAAAATAAACAGGACTCAACACACTATAGAATTTAACACAAAACATCCCCACACGGCAGAATCAAAGTTTCCCACTGTGTGGGAAGGCACCAAAGTCAGTCTTCTTCCTCCACTGTTCCCCGTGGTCAGGGCCTCCCCAAGCCCTCCGCAGTTGTCGCTACGGGCGGCCCGATGTCCAGGACCGCTCACCGGGGTGATACAAGTCCGACGTCGGGGCTGCGGGATGTCCTCAGTGGCGTGGACACCAGAGTCGGCCCCCTCCTACCGGAGTCTGCGGCTTCCAATGTCCGTAGGCCGCGCCGGGTGGAGATTGCTGCTGTAGACCCTCTGCAAGGCGCCCCAGGACTCCACGATGTTGTTCAGCGCCGCCCGCGTTGGAAGCTCTCCGCACCAGAGCTCCACGATGTTGGAGCAGCGGCCCAATGCTCTGGAGCTCCAAACGGCGACCCAGGTAGGCATCGCCCGCTCAGCGGTGACTCCAGCGCTGCGCCGCCGCTGTAGCAGCCCTGGTCCGGTTCCTGGTCCCCGGCAGGAAAGGCCGCTCCGATCCAGCTGGTAGGCCGCGAGGTGGGGGGCGAGGACGCGACTCGGAGAAATAGTCGCGTCCCCGCCAGGAAGAGACTGGGACACGGTTTCCCCCTTACCCTGCTCCCCTCCCCCACATAGAAAAGTAAAAGTTTCCCCCTAAAACAGACTTTGGTCTAACTGAAAATTGAAAAAAAGATAGAAATGACAGACAGGCTGTAGGTAGAGGCTGCTGCCAGTCGGCAGCCTGTTTGTCTTTGGAGTGTGGGAGGAAAACAAAGACCACGGAGAAAACCCACACAGGTCACGGGGAGAACATACAAACTCCGTACAGACAGCACCTGTAGTCGGGATCGAACCCTGGTCTCTGGTGCTGCAAGCAATGCAATGGGCCTGTCCTACTTAGGTGACTTTTTAGGCGACTGCAGGAGATTATGCAGTTGCCACATGGTCGCCAGATATTCATGGGTGGTTGCCAGGGAGTCGCCTTCATGGTCGTGAGGAGTTCCCACATTCTGGGTGTTAGTCGCAGCCTCATTATGGTCACGCAAATTTTTCAACTTGTTGAAAAATTAGCGGCGACAAGAATGAAGCCGCTGTGGAGAGTAGCGAGAGTTCTCATGCCGTAGGTGCAGTGGTAGTGGGTCGCCAGGAGGTCGCAGGTTCTCGTAGGTTCTCCTAGGATGTAGCCAGTGCTGACCGGTGAATTTCATTGACTCATTGGGCAAAAAAAACGTAAGCAGTAGTTTTCAGTACCAAGGATAATCGACCGGTAATGTTAAATGTCTGCTGAGCTTCACAGCCGTGTATCTCTGGCTTCCTAAAAGTTGTCTCCACTCCTTCGCCCTCCTTCTTCCCCATCTTCCCCCCCCCCCCCCCCTCTTTTAAAGGACTTACCGTACACTGTGTTTTAGCCGTCTTAATTACCGCGCCAACCTTCCTGTTCATTGTGGTGTTTGTCTGTATCACCTTGGCTTTGCACCATGTGAGTTTCACTAAGACAGCGCTCCCCCCACTTGCCCTGTCCTTGGCATGCATAGTGGGCTGGTGAAGGAAGCGATTTGTGTTCCACTCTGAGAGTCGCCGTTCCAGTTACCTGTTTATCAGGTGCCTGCCGGTAACTTGACAGTCGCCGGCAGTCGCCTGAAAGATTGCGTAAGTGGGACAGGCCCATAATGCAGTAACTGTACCACTGCATCACCATGGCCGCCCCTGATGCTGCTGCTTAATGCTACTGTTTTGCCTGCAGTTTAGGCTGAAAGTCTTCACAGAGAGTGTATAAAGCTTCACTATTAAAAGCTGATTTTAAGTGAAGTAAGGATGTCCAAAAAAGTACCCATGTCTTTAGACCCTGATAAAAGTAAATCAGGCATGAAGATACCTAATCAGAGCAAATAAGAAAAATAAACATTGCAGTACATTGCAGATTCTGTAGACCAGTTTAAGGGAAATAAAATGAGACATTTAAATACGTTGACAAAATGATTTTGCATCCATATTTAGACTCCTAGTGAGTGGGCAACATGCTGTGTTGTCTGATCATATTGACTCTTTCAGGACATGAACAAGTGCCAACAACACAAATATTTTTGCTATGCTGCAAAATCAAGTGTTCTTTGAGTGAAAATAGACACAAAATATTGGAGTAACTCAGCGGGGCAGGCTGCGTCTCTGGAGAGAAGGAATGGGTGACGTTTTTCTTCAGACTGGTGTCTCGACATGAATGTCGCCCTCCAGAGATGCTGCCTGTCCTGCTGAGTTACTCCAGCTTTTTGTATCTATGTTTGGTTTAAACCAGCAGATGCAGTTGCATCCTACACACATGTTCTTTGAGTGCTTGTCTGTTTGTGATCCTGATATTCGTTGGATTGATGCTACACAAAGGCTGCGGACACCAGGGAAAAGAGTGAACTAACTGCCGAACCGCCGATGTTGACCACCAAGTCGCACTTAGACATCCCCAGTGCATGTGGTCGATGAGAAAACAAATAATCTCCTTTTAGCCCTGGGATTGAAACCCTGCAGTTTCACACCCTTGTGTAGGAAGGCACTGTAGGAGCTGGTTTAAACCGAAGATAGACACAAACATCTAGATTAACTCAACGGGACAGAAAGCATCTTCTCTGGAGAAATTAAATAGGTGATGTTTCGGATCAAGACCCTTCTTCAAACTGAGAGTCAGGGGAAAGGGAAACGTGAGATATAGACGGTGATTTAGAGAGAGGTTCTCGTAGGATGTTGCTGGTGCAGACTGGTGAATTTCATTGGCTCATTGGGAAAAAAAAGTAAACAGTTGTTTCCAGAACCAAGGATAACTGACCGGTAATGTTAATGCCCGCCGAGAATCTCTGGCTTCTTAAAAATTGTCTCCACTCCTTCTCCACCCCCCCCCCCCCCCCCTCCCGCTTCTCCCCCCTTCTCTCCCTCTCCCCCCCTCTTTGAAAGGACTTAAGTGACCCTTCCCGTACCCTGTGCTTTCACCGTCTTAATTACAGCACCAACCTTCCTGTGTTCATCATGGTGTGTGTCTGTATCACATTGGCCTTGCACCATGTGAATTTCACTCAGACAGCGCACCTCCACCCCCGCTACACACCATGAACAATTTACCATTCACAATTTTACCAAAGCCAATTAACATGTACATCTTTGGAGTGTGTGGGGAAATTAGTACGCACAGAGAAAACCCACACGGTCACATGGAGAACATACAAACTCTGTACAGACAGCACCCATAGCCAGGATCGAACCCGGATCTCTGGCACTGTAATGCCCCTGTCCCACTTAGGAAACCTGAACGGAAAGCTCTGGAGACCCAAGTTTTCCATGAGGTTCCCGGAGTTTCCCGGAGGTTCCGGTCACTCTCCCTAATGGTGGAAAGTGGTTTCCGCGTAGTCGAGGCTTCTTCTATGTTCCTGCGATTATTAAAAAAAAAAAACAAAAACGGCCTCAACTAAAAATAGGTTGCCGTTTGGTCGAAGCCAGTGGAGTGGGGTCGCTATTTATTTACAGGCAGTCGAAGGCAATCTCCTTCACTGACTGGCCATTTTGATTGGCTGCTTGGAGTTTTCAGCAAAGATCCTATAGGATCTTTGGTTTTCAGGACCTAGAAGATGCGCCGGATGGTAAAATGCCTGCTAACTTTATTAAACTTCTTAAAACTGTCTCCACTCCTTCTCCCCACCCCCTTTTCCCCCCTTCTCTCCCTTTCTCATGCCTTCTCTCTCCCCTTCTCTCCCCTTCTCTCTCCTCTTCTCTCTCCCCTTCTCTTTCCCTTCTCTGTCCTTCTCTCCCCTTCTCTGTCCTTCTCTCCCCTTCTCTCCCTCCCTCCTGGACTCTCTAAAGGACTTACTGTGCTCTGTGGCAGACATTTACCTTCCTCTTCATCGCGCAGAAAGCTCTCCTCCGCTGTCCCTGGCCCCCACCTCCGCGATGTGTTTCCGTGTGTATGTGTGTGTGTGTGCGGTCAGTAGCAAAGAACCTATAGGATCTTTGGTCAGTAGATGAAGCTCACGCTTCGGTCGAGGCTTTCCAGGCAAGTGACCAAAACCTCTGGTGACTCATGGAGAGTGACCGGAACCTCCGGGAAGCTCACGGAAACCTTGGGTGGGGTGCAAGGTCTCCAGAGGCTTCCGTTCAGGTTTCCTAAGTGGGAAAGTGGCTTTAGGTAAGGCAGCAACTCTACGGCTGCGCCACCGTGCCACCCCTCATAATAATTGATTAATAAGAAAAACATGGAAACATTGCTAGTGAACCACAATGTTCCAACTCTTGCAAGTGGTTTTAAATTATACTGAAAAGAAAACACATCCTATATTTCGCTTCCAGATGATTGAATTGGTGGTCCAGAAATCAGAAATACAAGGTCGAAGATTAGATTTTAGTTCCATTGAACAGATCTGAGGAAATGTGGAGGTGATGATGGTATAAAATTGCAAGGATAACTATTTAACTAACTGGTTCATAAACATTTTATTAGGCTCTATGAGCCATAAATATTTTTATTGGGACAACTGAGCCAAAACATATTTATATGACCAATTGGACTGAACATCGCAATGTTTAAGCAGTTTTATGTGGAAAGTTACAAGTATAATGTACGTTTTTTTGGATACATGGCAAGGAAAATCCTCTGTTATAACGAAACATAAGCCTCTACTGGGAAACTGATGGCAAAACGAGAAGCTGAAAATTGACCTGGTCTCATTAACGATGAATGTAGTTACCTTGGGAGGGTTTGTAATAATGATTGTAGTAATTCCATTTTCATGGCTCAGTGAAAATGTTGCTAGCAGTTTAGTCTAGTTTTGCTTAGAGACATAAAGTGGAAACCGGCCCTTCGGCCCACTGAGTCTACGCCAATCGATGATCACCCATACACCAGTTCTATCTTCCACACACACTAGGGACAAGTTACAGAACCCAATTAACCTACAAACCTGCACGTAAGAATAGCAAGATGGATTCAACAATGGCTGAATGGGAGATACCAGAGAGTAATGGTGGATAACTGTTTGTCATGTTGGAGGCCGGTGACTAGTGGGGTGCCTCAGGAATCTGTGTTGGGTCCACTGTTGTTTGTCATATACATCAATGATCTGGATAATGGTGTGGTAAATTGGATTAGTAAGTATGCAGGTAATACTAAGATAGGTGGTGTTGTGGATAATGAATTAGATTTTCAAAGTCTACAGAGAGATTTAGGCCATTTGGAAAAGTGGGCTGAAAGATGGCAGATGGAGTTTAATGCTGATAAGTGTGAGGTGCTACATCTTGGCAGGACAAATCAAAATAGGACGTACATGGTAAATGGTAGCGAATTGAGGAATGCAGTTGAACAGAAGGATCTAGAAATAACTGTGCATAGTTCCCTGAAGGTGGAATCTCATGTAGATAGGGTGCTAAAGAAAGCTTTTGGTATGCTAACCTTTATAAATCAGAGCATTGAGTATAGAAGTTGGGATGTAATGTTAAAATTGTACAAGGCATTGGTGAGGCCAATTCTGGAGTATGGTGTACAATTGTGGTCGCCAAATTATAGGAAAGATGTCAACAAAATAGAGGGAGTACAGAGGAGATTTATTTGAATGTTGCCTGGGTTTCAGCAACTATGTTACAGAGAAAGGTTGAACAAGTTAGGTCTTTATTCTTTGGAGCGCAGAAGGTTAAGGGGGGACTTGAGAGAGGTCTTTAAAATGATGAGAGGGATAGACAGAGTTGATGTGGATAAGCTTTTCCCATTGAGAGTAGGGAGGATTCAAACAAGAGGACATGACTTGAGAATTAAGGGACAGAAGTTTAGGGGTAACATGAGGGGGAACTTCTTTACTCAGAGAGTGGTAGCTCTGTGGAATGAGCTTCCAGTGGAAGTGGTGGAGGCAGGCTCGTTTTTATCATTTAAAAATAAATTGGATAGGTATATGGACAGGAAAGGAATGGAGGGTTATGGTCTGAGTGCAGGTAGATGGGACTGGGTGAGAGTAACTGTTCGGCACAGACTAGAAGGGTCCAAGATGGCCTGTTTCCGTGCTATAATTGTTATATGGTTATATGGTTTATCTTTGGAATGTGAGAGGAAACCGTAGCAGCTGATGAAAACCCACATTGTCAAAGAGAGAAAGTACAAAATTCCGTATGGACAGCACCCTTTCTGCTTTCCGCAGAGACCGTTCGCTCTGCAACTCACTGGTCAACTCGTCCCTTCCCACCCAAAACCATGCCCTCCCCAGGTACTTTCCCCTGCGCACACAGGAGATGCAACACCTGTCCCTTTACTTCCCCCTCCCTAGACTCCATCCAAGGACCCCGACAGTCTTTTCAGGTGAGGCAGAGGTTCACTTGCACCTCCTCCAACCTCATCTACTGTATCCACTGTTCCAGGTGTAGGCTCGACGATCGTTTTGCTGAACACCTCTGCTTAGTCCGCCTAAACCTACCTAATCTCCTGGTTGCTCAACACTTTATCTCCCCCTCCCATTCTCCACTGACCTTTCTGTCCTGGGATTCCTCCATTGTCAGAGGCCCAGCACAAATTGGAGGAACATCACCTCATATTTTGCTTGGGCAGCGATATGAACTCTAACTTCAAATATCCCATGCTTTCCCTCTCTCTCCATCTCCTCCCCTCCCTAGTTCTCCTACCAGCCTTACTGTCTCCGACTACATTTTATCTCTGTACCGCCCACTCCCCTGACATCCAGTCTGAAGAAGGGTTGCAAATCACACCCTATAATACAAACTGATTGGAATCCAGAAATTGCTCTATAGATCAGGTGACAAATTTGATGCGTGAAAAATGTATATTGATAAAGAAAATGGATTAAATGGTCTGCAGTGAAACTCTTATGAGGGTTTCACTCGAGACCCGAAACGTCACCCATTCCTTCTCCCCAGAGACACTGCCTGTCCCGCTGAGTTACTCCAGCTTTTTGTGTCTATCTTCAGCAGTTCCAAGAGTGCCTTTGATTTGGATTAACACTGGAAACACAATCAGTATCATACCTGGGTCACTAAAATTGTGAGGCTGCAGCTCTACCAGCTGTGACACCGTGCCGCTATTAATACCACAAGAGATATCCCGAAGGCAGCCTTGGGTTGAGTTTAAGATGCTAACATTTTTACCTGACTATGTTGCCTGATCAATAACCTACCTTTCTATGAAGGACTGACATTTCATCTTCTGACCCACTGAAAGTTCAAATGTGCACACTCAGTATAATTCCGATCCGTTGAATTTTTGCAGACTGTGTTTGTACAAAACGTAATCCTTGTAAACAAAATTTTAAAATTAATAAACGTACATCAATAGACTGACAATCTTTCTGATTATATGCTGCAAAGTGCAACCAAAGACAAAAATGCATATTCATTTCTGCACCAATGCTTTGATTGATAAGGTTTGATATTTCTATATTTTGGCCCTATACATTAAGTGTACGTTAAGCTCTAGCTTGCACTAGAGATCGCAAGTGACAGCTATTCCCTCCAGGCTGCCAATTTTTTATTTAGTTTCCAAATTCAGGCAGGCTACCAAGATGACTGTGCCCTCCAGACACCAGTTTTACTGTGAAAGACACAAAGTGCTGGAGTAACTCAGTGGGTCAGGCAGCATCTCTGGGGGATAAAGGACACGCGTTTGCAGATTGGGTCTGCAGACCCGAAACATCACCTATCCTTTATCTCCAGAGATGCTGCCGGACCTGCTGAGTTACTCCAGCACTTTTGTGTCTATCTTTGGTATAAACCAGCATCTGCAGTTCTTTGTTTCAACCACTTCTATTACGCTAATACTGCACATTCTCCAAGAGGTCCACATTGGCTAGATGGACAGCCAAATTAAATGAAACAACACACAGCTGGCCGGATGATGTTGATTGGAAAGGCAAGTTAACTGCTGAAGGGCTTACTGATGAAAGGTTCAAAGATAAAGTGACAAGAGCTTATTTGATGGCTCATTTGTTAAATAAAATGTCAATCAGCTGTTGAAATTCCAAGTTCACTGCCTGACATCTTTGTTTTCGATGGAGTAACTGATCTCTGTCAGAACAGCAGGGGTAAGATATACATAATGACCTCATAAACCTCTCAAGGGCTAAGTCTCTCTTCTGGTCATTGCTTAATGATTCTTAGACACAAAATGCTGGAGTATCTCAGCGGGAGTGGCAGCATCTCTGGAGAATGGGTGACGTTTTGGGTCAAGACCCTTCTTCAGACAGGAAGAAGAAACCCGAAACGTCACCCATTCCTTCTCTCCAGAGATGCTGCCTGTCCCACAGAGCTCGGACATTTTGTGTCCATCTTCGGTTTAAACCAGCCTCTGCAGTTCCTTCCTAATGATTCTTGCAGAGTTATGGGCAAGCACAGTATCATTGTTAACATGAACCTAGAAACTTGATTAAAAAGTAAAAGCAACAACATTTTATTCTCACACAAAAAAAACCACAACGAACTGGAGTAACTCAATGTGTCAGGCAGCATCTCTGGAGATCATGGACAATTGACATTTTGATTTGAGATCCTTCTTCAGGCTGGTATTAATAGGAGGGAGAAGGCTGTAAGATTGGGGGGGGTGAGACAACATGTGGCAGGTGGCAATATATAAGACATTGGTGTTGCCGCATTTCGAGTATTTTGTTCAGTTCTGGGCACCATGTTATAGGAAAGATGTCAAGCTGGAAAGGGTACAGAGAAGATTTACGAGGATGTTGCCAAGGTTAGAGGGGCTGAGCTGTAGGGAGAGGCTGAGTCGGCTGGAACTCTATTCCATGGAATGCAGGAGAACAAGGGGTGATCTTATTGAGGTGCTTAAAATCCTGAGAGGAATAGATCAGGTAGATGCACAAAGTCCCTTGCCTAGAGTAGATGCATCGAGGACCAGGTGAAGTAGGTTTAAGGTGATGGGGAAAAGATTTAATAGGAATCTGAGGGGTAACATTTCCACATAAAGGGTGGTGGGTGTATGGAACAAGCTGTCAGTGGAGGTAGTTGAGGTAAGTTCAAGTGAGTTTATTGTCATGTGTCCCGGATGGGACAATGAAATTCTTGCTTTGCTTAGCACACAGAACATAGTAGGCATTTACTGATAAAAGATCAGTGTGCCCATATACCACAATATATATATATATATATATATATATATATATATATATATATATATACCTGTATACACCCATAAACAAATAAACTAATAAAGTGCAAATAGCAGATAATGGGCCACCAATAATCAGAGTTTTGTCCGAGCCAGGTTTAATAGCCTGATGGCTGTGGGGAAGTAGCTATTCTTGAACCTGATTTTTGCAGTCTTCAGACTCCTGTACCTTCTACCTGAAGGTAGCAGGGAGATGAGTGTGTGGCCAGGATGGTGCGGGTCTCTGATGATACTGCCAGCCTTTTTGAGGCAGTGACTGTGATAAATCCCCTCGATGGCAGGGGCTATCCCAACATTTAAGAAACAGTTAAGGACCTGTCCCACTTACACAACCTTTACAGGCGACTGCCGGTGTAAATTGCTCGTATATCTAGTCTTCCCCCCAGTCTAGTTTCAGTAAAAACACTGAATCAAGCTCTTGGACAACTAATTTTTATTTTAACAAAAGTGCAATTACAGTTCAACTATTGTACTTATTCCACCGCGGGTTCGATCCCCGTATCTGCCTGATCAAGCCCTCTAAGCCTTGCTCAAACAGAGATACTCCAGAGAGCCATGCAGTCCCAAGCGCTCTCCCAGAAGATTGACCCTGAACCTTGTGGTAGCGAACTTTTATATGTCCCGAGACCTTGAGGGGCCGAACCACATGGGGGTGGTCTCTAAATAATCCAATTACAGATATCGATTAACCCCATACATAATCGACATTTCCCTAACCCAATAATACAGCAGCTCAATACATTGTATTCAAACAGGGCTTCTCAAGGAAGCCTACTTAGAAACATTTACCCCGATCTGCAAGAAACCCAGACAAGGGTCAATACCTCATCCAATCAACACTCGGCAAAGTAGAACTCTGCAACATTATTTACAATTATTTACAAGGTGTAGGTCTGGTCTATGCATTTTGCACCTAATTGACATGGTCTGCAGATGTTCTTATTCTATTCTTGCAAATTGGATCTAGGCTCGAGACACACTGGCACCACTCCACAGCTTGTCCCATCTCTGCAGAGAGCAATTCCAAATTAACCAATCTCCCAGCAGCCCTGAAGATTTTACCCCATTTTAAAGTCCAATTTGACCAGGATTAACACCGGCACCCATGATAGGTCACCAACATTTTCAACGTTGAAAATTCAGCGGCGACCAGAAAGACGCTACGACTCATTGGAGACCTCTCATGACCAAACAGGCTCTATGCTCGTGAGAGGTCTCCTATGGTCATGATAGGTCACCTGCGAGATGTCGCCAGGGGTCGCCTGTATGGTCATGAAAGATCTCCTATGGTCGTGAGAGGTCTCCAAAGAGTCGTAGCGGCAGTCACCTGTAAAGGTCACGTAAGTGGGACAGGCCCTTTAAGGGGCTGTCCCACTGTGGAGACCTAATCCGTGAGTTCTGGCGAGTTTGCCCTCGACATGGTCACAGCATGGTCGACTCACAGCAAGGTCCTAGGAGGTCATTGTAACTCTCCTTCATGCTCAAGAGTAGTCCCCGTGTACTCAAGGACTCAGCTAGGTCGCGGCGTATTTTTCAACGTGTTGAAACATGTTAAAAAATCCCCGTGAGTAAAAAAAGGTTGCCATGGAAAAAATCAATACTTTTTTTACTCATATGTAGGTTGGCATGTTATTCGTAGGTAATCGAGGGTAGTCAAATGTAGTCGAAGGTAGTCGTAGATAGTCTTCAACAGAGTCGAATGGAGGTCGAAGGAGATCGAAGGAGGTTGGCTTCACTCTTCACTCGGTGTCCAATTTTCCAGAAGCTAGTCAAAGCTAATCTTCAACATAGTCGAAGGATGTCGAAGGAGGTCTTCTACATAGTCGAAGAAGGACTTCAACTTGACATTTTTTCAAACTCTCCATGGCATCACAGTATATTAATGATACATCCTTCTGAAGTCTTCCAGTTTGGATTTGGTTAACATGGCAAAACCTAGATCTGGCAAATTATTTATCTTAGATACACAATTATTCCTCTCAATGTGTGCACTTCAATATATGCATTAGCTTTATATATTGAAGGAAGAGAGGGTGGAGGAGATTCATCAGTTATTTCTGGCTTCAATAAATATATATATTTATATATATTTATATATATATATATTTATATATTGAAGTGCACTTCAATATATAAAGCTAATGCATATATTGAAGTGCACACATTGAGAGGAATAATTGTGTATCTAAGAGAAATAATTTGCCAGGTCTAGGTTTTGCCATGTTAACCAAATCCAAACTGGAAGACTTCAGAAGGATGTATCATTAAATCAAGAGTTTGTCTATATCTGCCTTAAAAAACATTCACTGACTTGGCCTCCACAGCCTTCTGTGGCAATAAGTTCCACAAATTAACTACCCTCTGACGAAAGAAGTTCCTCCTCATCTCCTTTCTAAAACAGCGCCTTTTAATTCTAAGGTAATGTCCTCCGGTCCTAGACTCTCCCAGCAGTGGAAACATAATTTCACATCCACTCTATCGATGCTTTTCATTATTCTGTAAGTTTCAACAAGGTCCCCCCGCAACCTTCTAAACTCCAGAGAGTAACGGCCCAGCGCTGTCAAACGCTCATCATATGCTAACCCGCTCATTTCTGGAATCAATCTTGTAAATCTCCTCCGGTCCCTCTCCTGAACCAGCACTTCCTTCCTCAGATATTGGGCACAGATTTGCTCACAGTACTCCAAATGCGTCCAGACCAGTGCCTTTTGGAGCATCAGCATTACATCTCTGTTTTTGTATTCCAGTTCTCTTGATATAAATGTGAGCATTGAATTTGTCTTCCTTTTCTGTGGCAATCAAAATGCCCCATCTATGCTAATCCCATTTGCCTGCATTTGGCCCATATCTCTCTATTAATTTATCTTGTATCTACATTTCCACCAACATTCCAGAATAATACTTGAAGTCGAAGCACTTTTTATTTTTCTGTTTAGCTGCACAATGCACCGTATTACTTGTTAAATTATATAGAAATCATGTAAAAGACTAGAAGATGAGTTCATCAAAATGAAATTGTGGATCTACTTAAGACAGCATTTTCGCCACTCAAATATTAATGCGGTTTGCTTGACTGAAGCAGAACATTATGAGCAGTTAAATTATTCATTGATCTTATAACAGTCTATCCTGGTGACTTTCATTTCCTTGAAGTCTCTATCATCGCAGTTAGTCAGACTGCAATGGCATAGCTGTGTAACACATAGCTGTACCAAACAAAACTTCATGTTAGCTTCCATATCGCTCGACATCTGCCTGTGCCTCAGCCTTATTAGGCTACATTTGAATAAGCATTCTGATTAACCCGATACGAAAGGTGAAAAGCTTGCTGAATTAGAACACAATGATTATGCCTTGTCTTAATTATTGATACTTCTGTTGCTGCCGCGGACCTTTGGCGAGGAACAATCTTTTTACAGTAACCACGTCCGATCTCTTTGCATTATTACTAGAAAAAAAATGCAAGATGCTCCTTAAATTAACGACACGTCAAATTTTAAGACAGCAATTTGTGATGGGACATTTCATGGGGACAGAGAACGAAAAGTGGAAAGAAACATAATCTGATTTTCTTGCGGTTATGCTATTAACTGGGAACATTACTGGAAAGATAAATTGAACTTATTAAAGTGAATCCCACGGGGATATTGTGACCTGGTTTTATCCTCTCAGCATAATGACTGTTACATTTGATGACATTGTTTTAAGTGTTATTATTCCATGCATGAGCAAGAAGCTTGGATGAGAATCTACTTGGCGGTCACACTAATATTTTGGCCAGAACAATGAAAAAAAGCAACTTTACCTACATTTGTGAGGTGTATCATGTTGGGGAAAGGGGTTAGGACACGCTCAGTGAGGGCTTGTCAAAATCAAAATGCAGCCTGAAATGCTCACTTGACATAGACCGTGTCAAACCTTGCTCTTCTAGGAGAAATATGGGACACTTTCTGGAGCGCTAGTATCAACCATTTTAGAACCAATAGACATTTTTTTTACAAGCTTTAGAACCAATAGAAACACCTTTTTGCTAGCTTTAGAACCAATAGACATTTTTTTGCAAGCTTTAGAACCAATAGACATTTTTTACAAGCTTTAGAACCAATAGAGACATTTTTTTGCAAGCTTTAGAACCAATAGACTTTTTTTTTGCAAGCTTTAGAACCAATAGAGATTTTTTGCAAGCTTTAGAACCAATAGACATTTTTTTGCAAGCTTTAGAACCAATAGAGACACTTTTTGCAAGCTTTAGAACCAATAGAGACACTTTTTGCTAGCTTTAGAACCAATAGACATTTTTTTGCAAGCTTTAGAACCAATAGAGACATTTTTTTGCAAGCTTTAGAACCAATAGAGATTTTTTTGCAAACTTTAGAACCAATAGACATTTTTTTGAAAGGTTAGAACCAATAGACACATTCTGCAAGCATTTTAGAACCACTAAGGGCACTTACATTTGAGTAGACATGTGTTCAGTGTTATTCACAGATCAGAGAAACGTGACCCTCTGTCTTCCTCCAGCTTGCAGACACTGATTGAGGCACAACACTTCCTAGTTTTATAGTCCCTCCCCCCTGCCGCCAGCGGGGGCAGCAGAGAGAATGGGGAATTTTGTAAAAACATTAATATCTCTGTCATTTTTAATCGACGGGAAAAATTCTCAGCACACATGTGGCGGAGGGGGGCTCTGAGCAAGGTGGCCACAAATGACGTCCGTAGGTGGCGGCGTGGTGGCAGCACAGATGGCCAAAATCGGTCAAGAACAGACTTTTAGTAATATAGATAAAACAATAGTCTGCATGGAATTGAGCGATCGGTGCTGATGGACATTTTGCTATCTCCAAGGCTACCACACAAATCATTTTTTTCTCAACGTTAGTGGGCAAGTTAGAAGATTGAATCCAGAGCTGAAGGAGGGAGGTACATGGTGGGAGGTAGGGGGTTGGAGGGGGGGGAGGGGGAGGGGGGGGTGGTGGAAGGAGTGGTGGGTGGATGAAGAGTGAATACAGCTTGACATGAAGTCAAGAAACCCTTCAGCTACCTAGACATCAATGGGAGATTGAATTTGGTAGCCTCTCTTGGTTCAATGAGGAAGATTGCACTGAAATTTCCACTTCACCCCTGCCACTAACATCACATCAGACCGGGTTAAGGATTGCGTTTCCGAATTCATCATGGTAGTCAGCTTCCACGCCTCCCACCCAGCGCGCAGTCGGCGATGCGGGAACCCCCTGCGGGTCAGAGCCGGCTGCTGACAGAGCCTGTGTCGGTGGATCCCGTGGCCGAGGTCAGAGCCCACGCATCGCAAGTGGACGGAGCCATGCGGCTGGGCCCTGGGCCATTGCCACACAGCGTCGGAAGAGGACCCGGCAGCGTTAGTGGAGAGGTTGGTCCGGCGGTCAATGATGGCTCCGACCGACGGACGAGGACGGACACGTGGAATTGAGGTCGCGGCTGCCGAGGGAAGGAATGAAGGAGGACCTAGTGTGAGGGGATCACCATGAGAAAGGAGGAAGAGCAACATGGACCTGGTGTTGGGGGGAGGGGCAGTGGGGGAGAACAAAGGGGGACCTGGCGCGTATTCTTTGTGACTTATTCCATGCCCTTATGTGGCGACTATTTTCATACCTTGGGTATGCTAGAAAAGAGTTTCACTGTGACTGGTCACATGTGCCAATAAAGTGTTCATTCATGCATTCATGCATTTATTCATTCATCAAGCTCCTTCCAGTCTGGAGCGGGAGATATGTGTAGGACCTCACACTTTGTCATCCATTGTGGCATGAAAAAAACTATTCAGACCTATTCAGAAAAACTAGCCACATTCCATTCTTACCTAGGTCTTGCAGCTGGGTAAACTTGAGGCCTTCCAGGCAAGGTCGTTGTACAATGTAGTTAATAACATTAGGACATCCCACACAATTGTATGCAAAATGCTGACTGGCAAGACCATCTGACACATAATAACATACAGCATTCAGTTATGCCTTAATGCACACTATATTCAACCCTTGTGCCTCTCTGTCACTTCTATATTTCTTAAATATGTGGCCCTTTAGCAATAGCATTAAAAAAATGCCAACACTAATGCCATTTAGCTTTACCTCACCTCTAAACTCACCCACTGTCTCTAAGTTTTCAGAATGCTTGCTTGAGATCCATGATTGGGTGAGCAGGAATATCCTCAACTAAAATACAGTGAAGAACAAAGCTGTTGTCTCTGATCCTAAGTACATGTCTCCAGCAGTGTGGCACTGTGGCGCAGCGGAAGAGTTGATGCCTTAGAGTTCCAGAGACCCGGGTTCAATCCTGATTATGGATGCTGTCTGAATGGAGTTTGTACATTCTCCTCGTGGCCGCGCGGGAGTTCTCCTGGTGCTCCGGTTACCTCCCCCATTCGAAAGGCATGCAGGTTTGTAGGCTAGAGTTACCGTAGGGGGTGAATGTTGGTCGGCATGGACTCAGTGGGCCGATCGGTCTGTTTCTACACTGCATTAACTAAATTTCCACACTCACTAATCTAAACTAAAATCTATTTGCTCGCTTGAGATTATTCTAATGCATACCTGGCCAGCCTCTCATGTTTAATTCCCAATAAACCTGAGGTCATCTATACGTCTAGGGCTGACGCACTTAGTCTCTTAAAATGATTTATAATTGTTTCGATACCATAGCGGTATTGTATTTTGTAAAACTGAAAGGCAGTGATGTACCCGCTAACAAAGTGAGGAATCGGGATTAGTTTTTAGGACAGGAATCATGATTTCTAAGAAGACATTGGGCTGCATGGTGGTGCAGCGGTAGCGTTGCTGTCTTACAGCACCAGAGACCATGGGTGCTGTCCGTACGGAGTTTGTCACAGCCTCTATCGTCCGAAGGTCTTGTTTCCGCGCTGTATCTCTAAACTATAGTCTAAACTAGTGTATGGGTCATTATTTGTTGGAGTGGATTCGGTGGGACAAAGGGCCCATTTCCATGCTGTATCTCCAATCTGATAAACTAAACTAAATATGAATGGCATTTTATTGTGTACTGATGAATCAATCTATCCTCTAGGCAGTGTTTAAGAAGGAACTGCAGATGCTGGAGAATCGAAGGTACACAAAAAAAGCTGGAGAAACTCAGCGGGTGCAGCAGCATCTATGGAGCGAAGGAAATAGGCAACGTTTCGGGCCGAAACCCTTCTTCAGACCCTTTGTGTATCCTCTAGGCAGGTTTGGGTTTACATAAATGTTTCCTTTGAATTCTGTGTGATTCTGTGTATTTCTTCTACCCTCATTTTACACCCCTCTGTCTCTCTGCTCACACATTTAAGAAACCCACCTCTTCTTATTCTCTGTTTATTATCTTTTTCTCCTTTCTCCCCTACATGTTGGGTCTGAGTGCTTCCCTCCTCTGCCTCCGGCCTCACACACTGTCTACTAGCTTTCTCTATTTGAGTCCCTGAAGAAGGATCTCGACCCAAAACTCCACCTATTCCTTTTCTCCGGAGATGCTGTCTGAACTGCTGAATTGCTCCAGTATTTTGTGTGTATCTTTGGTTTAATCTAGCATCTGCAGTTTCTTCCAACACAGGTTCTGATGATGGGTCGGTAATTTGAATCATGAATTCTGTTTCTCTCTTCATATGATTGGTTTCAACCTGCACAGGATTTTCAGCACTTTCTGTTAATTTAAAATGAAATCAGAATGAAGTCGCAGTCTGTTCCTTCGCCTCAAGGGATGTTTGAGCATGAATTCTCCAGAGACCAATATTTTAAAACTGCTGGTTATAACATTAAACAACATGGAAACAACATGGCTCTTCAGCCCACTGAGTCCACGCAGACCATGAACAACATGGAAACAGGCCCTTCAGCCCAGTGAGTGTGTGCTGACCATACCATTTACACTAATCCCATATTATTCTCCCCACCTTCCCATCCGCTATACCTAATATTCTATTACTCACCTCTGCATTAAGGGCGATTTACTGTGGCTCTTTAAGCTTCCAACTTGCTTCGTTTCGGCACGTGGGAGGAAAGTGAAGCACTCGTGCAGTCACAGGGGGAGCAGGCGAACTCCACACAGCGCCCAAGGTCAGGATTGAACCCGGGTCCTAGAGCTGCATCATTGTGCCACTCAGTTGTTATCACACTGATAGACAATAGACAATAGGTGCAGGAGTAGGCCATTCGACCCTTTGAGCCAGCACCGCCATTCAATGTGATCATGGCTGAATCTCAGTTAGAATCTGGACATGACCAGTAATGGAAGAATTGACTTTACCTATCCATCATCATCATCATCATCATCATCATCGTTGAAAACATCAACGGGCACGGTGCCTTACGACAGTGATCGCAACTTCTACTGAAGTGTGGATGGCCGTTGGCTCGCTAGTAGCTCATCCGCCCTCTGATAGGTCTTGTTTTTGGTCCTGCTGAGGGTCCACTCACTTGGCAGAACAGGTGGGGGAGACAGTTTACTCTCCGACTATCCGACCATGGAGCAGGTAGCATGGGGTTACATGGTACGCGCGGCAGGGGGAACTTCCACCGACCTGACTGGCCTAGCCAAACATTTGATTACCTTGTGGAAACAAGGAATTGCTGATTCTGGTTTATACCAAAGATAGACACAAAATACGGCAGTAACTCAGCGGGTCAGGCAGCATCTCTGGAGAAAAGGGATGGGTGAGGACCTTACTCAGACCCATCCTTTTTCTCTGACCCATTGACGTACTCCACCACTTTGAGTCTATCTTTGAATTATCTCGATTTAACCTTAATCCACCTGATTTTCTTTTGTGCATGAACTACGAATTTCATAAGAGTTCTGCCCGAAGAACATTATCCTCTTATTCTTTGAAGTTGTTTTATTAACCAGTATGCAATGTTTCAAACAATATATATTCTGAATTTTATTTTCACAGTTCGGGTATTCTATTCT
The DNA here is from genome assembly GCF_028641065.1 of Leucoraja erinaceus. Classification (NCBI taxonomy): domain Eukaryota; kingdom Metazoa; phylum Chordata; class Chondrichthyes; order Rajiformes; family Rajidae; genus Leucoraja; species Leucoraja erinaceus. Next base: position 19,517,555 of record NC_073379.1, on the reverse strand, counting down.
GAAAAAATATCAAAGTAATTACTGATTTATGTTATCAAAACACAATTTCACAGCCATTATATGTTGCACAGCGTGATCCCATTGGGCATATATCTCTGTTGAAGTTTTTAAGAATGTTTTTCCCCAGTATGCTGTAGCTAAATAGCAATGAAACATCACTTAGTTTATCTGTGACCATGGTAACACCTTGAAGCGGATTACTCTAATGGTTTTTAAATTTTAATGACACCCACTGTTACTAGTTACAGGTCTCACAGTGTTGCAATCTCCAACATGTTTTCTTACAACAATTGAAAAGCTTAAATGTCTCAGAATTAATTTCCTCAAATAGTGTTAATAAGATTAGACTGCACTTGCAAATGATCTAATGAATCCAAGCCACTGTTTCTCTTTGGATGGTCCTGCTAATCCAATGAGATCTTCACATTCGATTTTACTTCGGAGTCACGCGAGTGACTACGTGAAGAACCCCGCCAGGACGCATGCGTGTCATATCGCTTTCACGCTTGCGAAACGACAGGCGGGGTGGAGCGTTCCCTCGCAGCGGTAAGTTTGAAACCGCGACCTGCAGGTAAGTGATTTACTCTGCGGTAGTTTTTGTCCCCTGCGCTGTTTTTACGGGGGGGGGGGGGGGGGGGAAGGGGGAAGCTGGACAAAATAGTGTCCACAAGTGCTGCGAGTAAAGCTAGCTGGGGAGGACCGCGAAGTTGCGGGAGCCAACAGCAGCTGAAGGCACAAGCCCCGTAAGTGCCGACTTTTGGTCCCGCGCCGGCCAGAACACCACGGCCGGGCGGGAGAGACTATTCTAAATGGGGCCGTCGACTTTGACGAGTCGAAAACGGCAGGTGGCGGGGTGGAACGACGTTCCCCCGTAGCGACAATTTAAACCAGGACCTGCAGGTAAAAGTACTCTGCCGTCTTTTTGTGTTTTCCCATGCTGATTACAGGTAGGGAGTATGGAAAAGTCGAAGAAACCAACGAGGGCTGCGAAAAAGCTGGTGGGCCAGCAGCGGCCAGCGGCACTTGAATCACCTATAATGGGATCAGCTGTGCCCGATGTCGCCTCCACACCGGCCAGATCCATTGCCGGGCGGTAAGGCAAAGCAAAAAACCATCAAAGTCGTGGACTCAGATGAGTCCAACTTTGAGCAGCCGCGGGCGGCCAGCGACCGTGAGTGCTGGAGCCAGATGGAGCGGTGTGTGGAGCATTTGCTCCAACGTGACAGGCTCCGGGAGATGGAGTCGAGTCACTGTGGGCTCTATGTAAAACCCACAGCAGCACCTCTTGAAGGGCTGCACAGAGCATCTCCCTTGTCAGAGGGGAGTACTGGGGGGTCAGTTCTGGGCTGATCCTGAAGAGGGGTTTGCAGAACAGAAATCAAGTGTGCAGGGGGTGCAGGAATGTGAAAATCTACTGGACATGGTGTCCAACTTCATACAGCCAGACCAGACTGGCCAAAACCTGGAGGAAACCTAACTGTATATCCCTGAATGTTCCTGTAGTAAATAATTGTATATTGAAACTCCTAAACAGCGGGGATAACAGCTTTCACCCGCACAGTGGATGAGAAGGACATGTCGCAGGACCAACAGGATGCACTGGCACTGCTTTGCAACACACGGCCACAGACAGCACCCTTACGCACCCACCAGTAGAACAAAACCGACTGGTGAAAGCTCGAAGGTCCGGTACACCAAACATGAGTCTTTCTTAGGCCATGGCCCAGGCCGGCATTCTTGGAAGATACGCAAACTTCCAACATCAACCAAACCACACACCCAAACACCGACGCCTCAACATCAACGAAGGATTTACAAGAAGAAGTAAACCTGCCATTGGCAACTATGGAGGTAGGTGGGTCTGGTTCCCTACAAATTGCAGGGAGCATGGAGGTTGGGGGGAGATTACTTTCCTTTCTGGATGCATGGAGTATGTTAACTACCGATACTTATATTTTAAGCAGTATCCAGGGATATATAATAGAATTTATACACAAGTACAGCCCCCCAGTTCAACATATACTGAACTGAATGTTCGTACTTTCCGGTAAAGAGAAATCAGAAGCGCATGCTGAACTGGAGCGGCTTTACGCAAAAGGGGTAATTGAAAAATCCCAACACGAACCACTAGAATTTGTGTCCAATATCTTTACCAAAAACAAAAAAGATTGGAGGTTGTCGCATTATCATAGATCTGACCAAATTGAATACATTTGTACAATATATTCATTTTAAAAATGGAAACCTTTGTTACTGCTAAACAATTGATTTCCAAAGGTTACTTCATGGCTAGCATCGATTAAAACATGCTTACTATTCAGTGCCTATACGAGGTGACCACAGATGTTACTTAAAATTAAACTGGATGGGACAGCAGTGGCAGTATAGAGCGCTGCCAAATGGGTTAACATCAGCCCCCAGGCTGTTCACTAAAATTTTGAAACTTGCCCTAGTGTTTCTACGGAAACAAAAACACATGGTCATGGTATATCTAGATGACATACTTATTGTGGGCAAAACTTTGGAACTGGCCAAACAAACTGTAACAGCCACAAAACAGTTATTTGAAAAACTGGGGTGTATTATCCATCCAGTTAAATCTAAATTAACGCCTTCCACTACTATGGACTATTTGGGGTTCACCATTGGCTCAGTTCACATGTCGGTGACTTTGCCAAAGGGAAAGGCTATAGACTTAATAGAGGCTTACAATAACCTCATTGACATCAGTAACCGTCCATCAGATTGGTAGCAAAAATAATTGGCAAAATGGTGGCTGCTTTTCCAGCCAGACAATTTGGACCTTTACATTACCAAAATGTACAGAGAGCAAAAATACCAGCACTCAAAATCAATGCTGGTCATTTTGACAGGCCAATGAAGCTACCAATCCAAGCTATAATGGAACTAAAATAGTGGATAGATAACATTTGTTTTGTTTCAATCCAATCATTATCAGCAACCCTTCTATGGTGCTATAAACTGATGCCAGTGCAATTGGTTGGGGTGCCACCAATTCCATCTCCAGCTGTGGAGGTAGATGGACTGCTCAGGAGGCATCATTATTACTAACACTGGGCATAAACTACCTGGAAATGTTGGGTGCATTCTATGGCCTACAATCATATGGTACTGGGTCATATCACCAGCATGTTAGACTACAGATTGACAATACCACCGTGGTAGCATATATCAACCACTTGGGTGGAAACAAATCGACATCATGTGACAATCTGGCCAACACAATTTGGCAGTGGTGTATCCAGAGAGATATTTGGATATCAGCTACTTACCTACCAGGTAAACTAAATTTAGTGGCAGACACCAGGTCACGCAAATTTAATGAAAACACCGAATGGATGTTGAATAAAAAAGTATTTGCTGATATTACAGCACGATATGAAACACCAGATATCGATCTATTCGTATCCAGGCTTAATCACCAGTTATCAAACTATGTTTTGTGGGAACCAGACCCTTGGGCAGCGGCGACAGATGCATTTTCGCTGCATTGGGGGGGAAATTGTTTATTTATGCATTCCCTCCTTTCTGCCTCATCAGTCGGGTATTAAGAAAAGTACAGCAAGACTTTGCGTCTGGTATTTTGGTAGTACCCGATTGGCCTACTCAACCATGGTTCCCAGTGATACTGAACATGTTATTAGAACCATGTATCACCATCCCAAATAGACCAGACTTATCCCATAACAAGGGATAGCCACCCATGCCATAACTATTTGAATTTATTAATTTGTAGAGTTTAAAAATACCACTACTACAGCTGGGACTGACGGACTGACGGACCGGACAGTGAACATGATTTTGGCGGGCCACAGACAGTCCACCACAAAACAGTATCTGGTCTATATCAGGAAGTGGGAGATGTATTGTCAAAAACAGCATCACCTACAGAGATATGAACATCCCGTCTGTTCTGGAATACCTGACAGGCCTCCATTATGATGAAAGGCTCAGTTATAGTGCCATAAACTGCGCTAGAAGTGTCCTATCAACTTATCTATGGCAAGGAACAGAGCATCACTCTGTTGGAACTCACCCACTGGTAACAAAACTTATGAGGGGAATTTTTAATAGCAATTCCCCAAGAACCAGGTACTCTCAAATATGGGATGTGAGTATTGTCCTGAAGATTCTCAGGAATTGGTCTCCAGCAACAGCTCTGTCCCTACATAGACTGACATTAAAAACAGTCATGCTAATGGCATTGGTCATGGCACAAAGGGTACAGTCATTACATAAATTAAGACTGGACAATATGACTTCTTCATCTGAAAATATTACGTTTCATATTTATGAATTAGTAAAGCAGAACAGACAGGGATCAGCAGGCCTCAATATAGAATTTAGGTCTTACCCAACAGATGATCGTTTCTGTATAGTAAGACATTTGTCGTTATACATGGAGAACACGAAAATAATCAGAGGCAATGAGAAGGCACTTTTAGTCAGCCATAAGCAACCACACAAAAGAGTGATGGTCCAGACCATCTCAAGATGGCTGAAACAGGTTCTAATACAGGCTGGGATGGATACTAATATTTTAAATCTCATTCCACCAGGGCTGCAGCTACATCGGCAGCTATGCAGTTGGATGTACCAATGGACCAAATCCTCAAGGCAGCAGGATGGTCAGGGGAAAAACATTCCAACTATTTGATCATAAACCAGTCATTAAATCTGGAACATTTGCGGAAACAATTTAAGTTTTGTAATTTATTACCCCATAAATAGGGGCTATAATTTGTGTTAATCAATTCATGGATTTCAATGTCGGATTCATGTCTGAAATATGTTGACACAATTCCTCCTACAGTCATTAAGGCAGATGTGATGCATGGACTCGTTTCCACGGCATGAAATCACAGAGCTTTGAAATCTTCACGTAGTCACTCACGTGACTCCGAAGTAAAATAGTAAGATGAAATGAGAACTTATCAGTTCGAAGTTTGATCATTATTTTATGAGGAGTACGTTGAGGGAATACGTGCCCTCCGCTCCCACCCATGATCATATACTCAACTGGTATTTCTTCTCTAATCTTACTATGTTTAAGTCATTACAGTTATCTGTGATTTCACACCGCTGCTTTGAAGAATGACACGCATGCGTCCTGACAGGGTTCTTCACGTATTCCCTCAACGTACTCCTCATAAAATAACGATCAAACTTTGAACTGGTAAGTTCTCGTTTAATCTTACTATTTATGTTTGTTGTCATTGTCCTATCAGGCACATATGACAAGTAAACACTCTTGACTCTTGACGTTTGTTGAACGTCATTTTTACATAAATGCCCAATTGTAAATTTGGACACCAGCAAGAAATTACTTGCAGAAAGAACTGTGCCAGTCCCAAGACGGATGGATGTCATATTCCAATAATATCTGTGCTGTGAAGATTCCAAAACTCCTCCAGGATCTAAGTTTCCAAACCACGATTTATAAAATCAATCTCCCGAGGTATCGCCTGCTGATCTTCAATAGAGCTAAGTTATATCCCACAGGCATGCTGCATGACACAGGATGAAAGAAGCACTCGCCTTGTATAATCCTTAATGTAGGTGCAAAGTAGAGAAAGAAAAATGAACGGTGAGTCCCCTGAGGCCATTTCTTGGCTCCCTCTGGAATTTGGAATTAAAACAAATCAGTCTTTTACAACTTTATTTCTCTTTCTTCCCATTGGCAAAGTTTATTGCTTTTCTTAACTTGGTTTTTGATATCTAGGTTTCTGTGATTCTGCTTTGATGCTTAACTGCTTTCCAAGTCGATGACCAGGCTTGCATTTATATAGCAACTTTAACGTAGTAAATCATCTTGAGGCAATTCTTGGCAGCATCGTAAAACACAACTTGACACTGAAATGCCTGAAGTGATCGCTTGTTTTTGTTTAGTTCAGTTTAGCTTAGTTTAGTGTCATACATACCAAGGTATAGTGAAAAGCTTTTGTTGTGTGCTAACCAGTCAGCTGAAAGACAAGACACGATTACGATCGAGCCATCCTCAGAGTACGGAAAGTAAAAATATGTTGCTGTCAGGGAAGATATTTAAAAGAGTGGAGCGATTGTAAAGCGTGGTTGCAGATCCACTTCTGTGACTAGCACAGAGTTGCCTGGGTTGGACACCATCTTGGATAAGCTCAAGGGAAGGGAAGCAGAGAGAAAGTGATCTAGGTCTTGGACATTGGTGAGCTGAAGCCGTCTTGCTTGAAATTGATAGTGGAGAAGCCCAAGAGGGCAGAATGAGAGGAGCACAGATATCTCGGAAACTAAGATCAGGAGGAGGGAGAAAATCAGATTTGTCTGAGCATGCGGATTTTTACAATTCAGGCTTTGCATTAGCCAGGAGATGATAGTGGATAGTTAACACAAGGATAATGGTGAATCGGATGCTGGTGCAGGGACCTGCAGAGCTTACAATGATCTCAAAGTAGGAGGAGGGAAGGCAAGAGTACACTGGAAAAATCAAGAGGCGGGTTTTTTTGCAAAATTTGCAAAACCAATATGTGTGGACGGGGATTTCATCAGCTGCTGAGCTAAAGTAGAGGTTGATGTGCTTGAAATTTTAACTGTGATAAATGCTTGCTTCACGATAAGAGGTGCTGGCTGACATCAGGAAACTGCTGGGATCACAAATGCAACTCGTGTCAAGTGAAGCCACATTTACTATTGTTGCCATATTTACTATTACTGGATAAACATTAGTCACACATGGCCATTGGCATTTAAGAGGCTTTTATATCGCACATGGATAAGCCGGGAATGGAGGAATGTAGATCATCTGCAGGCAGTTGAGATTATTTCAGTTTGGTCTCATGTTTGGCATAGACATTGTGGGCGGAAGGTCCCATTGTCATGCTGTATTTTTCTATGTTTTCTAACTGAAGGGGGCGCTGTTCTGGCGGCAGCCATGGCAGCAGCGCGTCAGCCTTTCAGTTTTGTTTTTTATTTTTAGTATGTTTTAAAGTGTGTATTTAGTGGGGTGTTTTGTGTTTTGTGTGGGGGGTGGTGTGGGTAGTGTAAGGGGGAAACCGCTTCGGTCGCCTCCTCCATGGAGAGGCGACTTTTTCCAGGTCGCCTCCCCCGTGGCCTACCATCAAGGATCGGCGAGGTCTTTCCCGGAGACGTGCCCGGGGCTTCAGCGGCGGGCGCAGCGTGGACTCTCGGCGTGGAGCGGGTGAGCCCTCGCTGGGGCTCGCCGGAGGGGAGCGCTCCGTTTCACTGGCCCGGGGCAGCCGGCAGCCTGAAGTCGCAGCCTGAAGCCGCGGTCTGCAGAGTTCCAGCTGCTGCGGCGTCTACAGCCCGGGATCTCTCGTGGGGGACCCGGGGGAAGAAGAAGCCGCCATTGCCGGCCCGCGGATAACTTCTACCGCGGGCCCAGCATGGACTTACCATCACCCCTGAAGGGGAGCTTCGACCGCCGGCCCTGCAGTCTACGGTGCTTCTGGCTGCGGCGGGGACTTTAAATCTCAACCGCCGGCCTGCGGTCTACACAATCTTGAAGCCGCGGTCTCCGGTGAGGAAAGACCGATCCTGGACTGGACTCTGGACTCTGGTCTTGTCCACGGGGGGGGGGGGGGGGGGGGGAAATGGGGGGAGGATGGAGGACGGCCCAAATTTTTTGTGCCTTCCACCACAGTGATGAATGCTGTGGTGGATGTTTATGTTACATGTTGTGTCCTGTTTATGCATTTTATTATTTTGTTAACCCATCTTTGTGCTTTGTATGGAACTGATTTTTAAATTTTGTAAAGCACTTTGGGGTCAATGAAAATTGACTATAAATGTGCTATATAAATAAATTTATTATTATTATTATTATTATGTTCCATATTCTACGCTGTACATTTAGCTCTTTATGGGCTTCTGCATAAGGAACATGCAATATTATGTTGTTTATATCTCAACGTTACATAAGGAAAACCATTAAAAAAAATTTTTACAAACAGACAGGCAGTTTCATGTAATACTATGTTGAGAGAGATAGCCAGGTGGAATGAACATGTGGGCTTGTTTTTCCATTACTATTGCTGTTGAACTCGTACATATGGTCTTCCCTTTGGCCCATTTGTGTGACACTTCCCTAAACTGAAAGATATTTTACTTCTTCGAGGTGCATTGTCAACTGAATTGAAAGAATTGAAAAATATAGCAACAGAGACCCGGGTTCCAGCCTGATTACGGGTGCTGACTGTGTGGAGTTTGTCCCTTCTCCCCATGACCACGTGGGTTTTCTCCGGGTGCTCGGGTTTCCTCCCACACTCCAAAGATGTACAGGTTTGTAAGGTAATTGGCTTCGGTAAAAATTGTGAGTTGTCCATAGTTTATAGGATATGTTAGGGATCACTGGTCGATGTGGACTTGGTGGTCCGAAGGGCCTCTTTCCACGCTGTATCTCTAAACTAAAAAAACTAAAAACTAAAGCTCCAACCTTCATGGAAGGTAACTGAACCAACAAGAGAGTGGAAGATAGACCACTCTTCTTAACTTTAGGAAGATAGAAGAAAAACCTGCATCTGCAGTTCCTTCCTACGCAACTAGAGAGTGGTCCTGACCTACCATCTACCTTATTAGTAAACATCATACTATCTTGAAAGGACTTTATTGGACTTTATCCTGTACTAAATATTCTTTTCATCCTGTCTCTGTACACTGTGAAGGTGTATATTCCTGTATGGTCTTTATGAAATCACGCCACAAAAAAGCTTTTCACTGTACATCAGTTCACGTTGCAATAATAAGCTGAACTACTGAATCTCTCACATCCATTTCATGTTCCTGAGGTATCAGGTGCATTATTGTAAATCCAGGTTGAGCGGATCTACCTTTCGCTGTTCAGTCTTTAACAAAGCAAATTAACTGCACAAGCGATTCCCACCACATTCCACTCCCCATCATGAAGTGGTAGCTGTCTGTAAGTAGCACATTGGCCCCCCTGGATATTGGTCTCCCGCTGAGGTACAAAACCAATAAGCAATCTGTATTGCACACCGCAAGCATGTAAAACAGCAGGCAGTGCAAATTTACCAGGCTGCCTACAATAGAATAAACAGCTTAATAGGAATCTGCACCTGTTTTTAGGTAAAATCCAATTTAACCACCTCCCCTCCACCACCCACTCCACCCTGTTGCAAATTTACTTTATCTCTCCTGAGACCAACCCTAGCACTCAATTCCTGCCAAAGCCGTAAAGAAATGCGTAGGAAGGAACTGCAGATGCTGGTTTCAACCGAAGATAGACACAAAAAGCTGGAGCAACTCAGCGGGTCAGGCAGCATCTCTGGAGAAAAGGAATGGGTGACCTTCCGGGTCAAGTTTGAAGAAGGGTTTCGTCACCTATTCCTTTTCTCCAGAGATACTGCCTGTCCTGCTCAGTTACTCCAGCTTTTTGTGCCTAAAACCATAAAGAAATTAGAAAAAAGAAATAGAAGTTATGAGTGAGCCATTATCTCCCTCAGCCTGATCCATTAGTCAATAAGATTATTGTTAATCATGTTCACTTTTAACACTTATTTTCTCCATGTTCAAAAATGTATCAATCTGCACCCATGGTTATACTCGCTGACTGAGCATCCACAGCTCTTTGAGGTTGAGAGAATTCCACCAAATCAAAGAAAGCACTTCCTTATCTGAGTCCTGTGGCCACACTCGGAAGTTAGGCCCATTGTTTCCATTCTCTTAGTATCGATTCTATCGATAACTCACAGAATCTTCCCAACTCATTCTTCTAATTTTCTACAAATAGCATCAAAGTTGACACACTCTCTTCCCTCTGGAGAATACCACCTCCAAGTGCATCTTTTCTTAAAAGGGACTAGTCACACGAAACAATCTTACCAAAGCTCTACAAAAGAACCGTAAAAGGCTTTCTTGTAATCCAAAAAATGTTACAGTAGAGATAAAAAGTTTATTACATTCTGTTGTTAGCTGTGTCACAATGGGACCAAGTCTAATCGTTCTTTCAACCTCTTGGAGTTGTTCCATACTGCCCACTTATGAAGGTAGCTTTAGTTTAAAATGTTATCTTGGATCTTTATCCAAAATGATTGTATGTCCAAAAGCTTTATCATCTCAAGTAAACTTTTTGACATTTTGACATTAAGCGACTCGAGGAGGGCTTCATTATGTTAGATTTCTATTGGGTTAAATGATTGCACTTCAGTTAAAAAAGTCCCAAGCAAGGATTGATAGCTGCGGTCATTTTCTCCAAATACAATATAGTGCAAGAAACAAACCATATCATATGTGGGGGGAAGAGAAAGATTTAATAGGAACCTGATGGGTAACTTTTTCATACAATGGCTGGTGAGTGTATGGGATGAGGTGCCGGATGAGGTAGTTGAAGCAGGTACTATCATAACGTTTAAGAAACATTTAGATGGGTTTAGAGGGATATGGGCCAAACGCGGGCAGGTGGGACTAGTGTCGGCAGGTTGGGCCGAAGGGCCTGTTGCCACACTGTATGACTCTATGATTGTGGCTTGTCACATTACAGCATATGTTGTTAGTTTACGCTAGTCTGAAACTTGTCAAAATCAGACCATGTTGGCCTCTCAAACCTGAATCTTTTGCTTCTTTTATGGATTCAGAAGGACCAACATAAAGCAGATGCAAACCTAAGTGGCATGGATGGTGACCCTGGTGAAGAAACCCATGACACCAAAGGCAATGTTGCAGTCTGAGAATGAGGACATTCAATCTACAGTACCTGTAGGAAAATTCATGTTCATAAATTCATAAATTATAAGAGCAGAGTTAGACCATTTGGCCAATCGAGTCTACCCAGCCATTCAATCATGGCTGACCTATATTTCTCTCTCTATCCCATTCTCCTGCCTTTTCCCCATAACCCCTGACACCCTTACGAACCAAGAATCTGTCAATCTCTACCTTAAAAATATCCAATGACTTGTACTACACAGTTGTCCGTGGCAATGAATTCCACAGATCCACCACTCTCTGGCTAAATACATTTCTTTTCATCTCCTATGTAAAGGCACGTCCTTTCATTTTGAGGTTATGCCCTCTGGTTCTAGACTCTCCCACTGGTGGAAACATCCTTGTTGCATACACTCTATCCAGGCCTTTCGCTATTCGATAAGTCTCCATGAGGTTCCCCCTCATTCTTCTAAACTCCAGCGAGAACAAGAGGCAGGAGAATGACATTGAGAGGGAAAGATAGATCAGCCATGATTGAATGGTGATGTAGACTTGTCAGGCTGAATGGCTTAATTCTGCTCCTATGACTTATGAACTTATGGAATTAGACTGGATGGAAAGAGTTATACAGTCATAAAGTCATACAGCGTGGAAATAGGTAATTCAGCCCTACTTACCCACACTGATCAACATGTCCCATCTATTTGCGTTTGGCCCATATTCCCTTTAAACCTGTCCTATCCATATACCTGCCCAAATGTTTCTTAAACATTGCGATATTACCTGCGTCAACTACCTCCTCCAGCAGCTCTTCCATTCACCTACCACCCTCAGTTTAAGAAAAGTTACCCCTATGGTTCCTATCTTTCCCCCCTCACCTTAAACGCATGTCTTCTGGTACTCAATTCACCTTATCTAGGCAAGATACTCTTCATATCTACCCAATCAATTCCTCTCATAATTTTGTACACCTCTATAAGATCACCCCCCATCCTCCTTTGCTCCAAGGAATAGATTCTTAGCCTGCTCAACCTCTCCCTATAGCTCAGGACCTCGAGCCCAGGCAACATCCTCATAAATATTCTCTGCACCCTTTCCAGCTTGTTAACATCGAAGGACACCGACAAACAAAATAAGTTCTCATTCATTCCACTGCAGTTGAAGGGGGTTAAGTTAAGCATACTCTACTCCAAGCTAAATCGTGGGTAGAGATTATCAGATGAACAGAAAAAACAGTTCAAGGCTGCTCTTAAAGTCTCCTTAAAGAAATGCAACATCCACACTGACTCTTGGGAATGTCTGACTCTTGACCCCTCAAAGGATAGAGGGAGCATCTTTAGTAACACTGAGAACTCAGAGTACCTGCACTGGGAGCACACGGAAGCTGAACATCACCTTGTTAAGGAATTTAAACCCTATTTGTATTCAGCATATCTGCCTCAAATAATTCTGCAGAAATATTGAAAGGTCTTTTGTTCAACTGTCTCCTAGGCTTGAAGGATGAACCAAACCACAAAGAGGAATGTACTCTATGATATGTTCAGTCGTGCGTTAGGCTGATAGCTAGTTCTGGATTCATCTGACAGTTATTCTGATCTATTGATGTTTAATCCACCAGGATGAAACTTCAGAATGAATGATATCATGCCAATTCAGTTTATTAATAAGGACTTAAGCAGAGGTATGACTTCATTACAAATTAATTATTTTGCTGAGAAATTGCAAACCACAGAAATTGCAAATTTTTCACTGAGTAAACAAAACAGAATCCCTTCTGCATATTTGCTTGCTTGTTCAATGGCTTGCTAACTTTATTTGAGAGTTAGAGCTCAGAAGAATATTTTATGCTTTGATGGTGAGAATATTTTGAAGTTTAGAGGAAGCACAGGTGAGATCTAGTGGTGAATAAAATCCACGGGTCACCTTACCTTGGATATGCTGGATGCAGTATCATTGCTTTAACATAGGGAACCTGTCAATGAGACACAAAGGGAATTAAAACTCATTTATGAAAGTAATCTGTAAAATGGAAATTGAATTCAGCATGGGAAGAGCAGAAAAGATGTACAAACATAAGACTTAATTTAGAGGGCATTAGCTGTAAGGAAAGGTTAGATAAAATCAGATTGTTTTCCCTGAAGCTTCTGAGGTTAAGGGGAGACTAGATTGTATATAATGAGAGGCAGAGACAAGATCGACAGTCAGACATTTTGAAACTTACAGGCTAGTGGAAGGCCTGGATAGAGTGGAAATGGAGCAGATGTTTCCACTCGTGGGATAGTCTAGAACCAGAGGTCACAGCTTCAAAATTAGAGGACGTTCATTTAGGAAAAATAAGAGGAGCAATTTCTTTTGTCAGAGGGTGGTGACTCTGTGGAAAACATTGCCACAGAAGGCTGTGGAGGCCAAGTAAGTGGATATTTTTAAGGCAGTGATAGATAGATTCTTGATTTGAATGGGTGTCAGGGGGAGCAGGCAGGAAATGGAGTTATTAAAAACCACCAGGGGCGCCAGGGTGATGGCTGCCCTGCTGGCAGTCTGTTTGTTTTTTCATCCTTTTTGTTATTTTTAGTGTTTGTTAATAGTTTGTTTTAATGTTCTTCAGTTTGTCATATGTGGGGGGGAGGGGGGAGGGGATCGGGGGAAACTTATTTTCGCTCTTACCTTGCCGGAGATGTGAGTAATTTTCGGATCACATTCTCCAGGCGTTCTGCGGCCTTCCATCGATGGAGCTTGAAGCCTCCTCAGACTCTCTTTGAGCCCTATCTCAGGGCGTGGACTTAACATCGGAGCTGATCCTTTGCTTGGGATCGCTCCCACCGCGCCCACCGTGGACTTACCATCAATCTCGCAGTCTCGGGAGAGGCCGAGTCGTGAGCTCCAACGTTGCGGTGGGTTCGACCAGCCCCAACTCGAGGTTCGATCGCCGGCGCAGAGGAGCTGACATCCCCCCAATGCAGGAGCTGATCGCTTCGACGCGGAGGGCCAAAACACCGCCGGCTACGGGAGTCAAGATCGTCCCGTTAACGGAGGCTTGAGGCCTACGACCAGGGAAGAACTAAGGGAAGGGACTTGAACTTTATTTTGCCTTCCATTACAGTGAGGGATGTATAGGAGTCACTGTGGTGGATGTTCATGTGGACTGGGTGGTGGTTTGCCAAATATCTCCATCTCTTTACCTCCTCCATCCCTCCTCCAGCAGTCCATTCTTTAGCCCATTCTAACTCTGCTTGGGTCTGCCTCAGTAATTGGATATCCACGCACTCTTTCTACAGCAGGGTGAATTGTGATATGTCTAACAGAAACAAAACTATAATTTGGGATGATTTACTAGAAAATTGCAGAGCTACTGTATGCGTGCACTGCCAGCTGTGTGCCTAAAACTCCATAATCAAGGAGTTAGCTAAGTAGACCTGAAAAAAAAAAAATGCCAAAGCATATGCTTTCAGTAAACACAAGGCTGGTCGTACTTTTGTTGCCGACACGAAGTGGAAGCTTCAGGTAGCACATATGCACAGCGGGAAAACACAGGATGAAAGTGGATGCTCAGTCCCACAAGGTTGAGGCAAATAAAGTAGCTGTAATGGTTAAAGCCAGGAATAGACTTTTTCTGGTCTTACATCATGGGGTGGAAGATTGCAACCTTCACATGGTCCGCCCTGTTTCGATGAATGCAATGAACCCAGCGTGCACAATCAAATAAGATCAAATAGAACAAGATGTCCTAACAACTTTAGGCTGTACACACCATACGCAAGAAGAAGAAGAAGAAGACTATCATAAGACTATATGTCTTAATCAGTCATCGGGCAGGGAACCCACATCTGAGGGTGGCTGGGTTCAATTATGGTGCTCGTGCAAAGTGGGCAGCATGGAGGCGCAGCGATTGAGTTGCTGCTTTACAGCGCCAGAGACCCAGATTCGATCCTGACTATGGGCTGTTGCTTGCACAAAGTTTGTACATTCTCAAAAGGTGTAGAAGTGTGAAAACGCACACCTCCAGATTAAGGAACAATTTCTTCCCAACTGTTATCGGGCAATTGAACCATCCTACCACAACTGGGGAGCGGTCCTGAACTACCATCTACCTCATCGGGGATCCTCAAACTAAATTTGATCGAACTTTACTGGCTTTACCAGGCACTAAATATTACTCTCTTATCATGTTTCTGTATACTGTGAATGGCCCAATTGCAATCATCTCTTGTCTTTCTGCTTGCTGAAGGGCATGCAACAAATGCTTTCCACTGTACCTCGGTACACGTGACAATTAGATAAGCGTGGGTTTCCTCCGAATGCTCTGGTTTCCTACCGCATTCCAAAGACGCACAGGTTTGTGGGTTAACTGGCTTCTGTAAATTGTCCCTGGTGTGTTGGATAGAACAACTGTATGGATGATCGTTGTTCGGTGCGGACTCGGTGTGCCGAAGGGCCTGTTTCAACAATGTATGTCCAGACTAAACAAAATTAAACCAAGGAAGAAAAAAATGCATGGATTTTGAAGCCCTCTGTTTTCCCCATGGCTATTGATTGTTGGTAAAGTGATATCTCTTTTCTGTGAAATGGATCCAGTACAAATTGAAGTTCTGATTGAAGCTCTGATCTTCAAAGAACACCAATGCTGGCAGTCATTTTAGGGGTTTGAAATGATCTAGATGGAATGCATCTGGGGTGGCAATGCAGTCTGAGTCTTGGGTTCACAGACACTGACCTCATCATTTTAGTTTTTAGTTGAGTTTAGAGATACAGCATAAAACAGGTTATTTGGACCACCGAGTCTACACTGACCAACGATTCCTGCTCATTCTTCTTCTTGCGTATGGCGTGCACAGCCTAAAGTTGTAGATCAAGGGTAGACATCCAGGCCGGGACAGCATCAATTACTAGGTTACTGGGTGGATGGCTTTGATGCCCCCAGTGAAAAGCCTCAGTGGGCAGTCATTCACGATGTGTGGGATGGCCTGGTCTGGATGTCCGCAGTCGCAAGCAAGGCTGTCTGTCATCCCCCATTTATGCTGGTGATGGGCTGTTCTTGAATGGAGGGTGCGGATTCTGTTCAGTGTTAGCCATTGCTTGCGATGGAGGTCAAAACCCGGTGGTTGCACTGTGGGGGCTGTGATGACATCTCCGTTGTTGGTGTTGGCATCTTTCCAGGCTCTGCGCCACTCAATTTTGGAGTCAATCCCCGCTCATTAACACTATCCAACACACACTAGGGACAATTTACACTTATACCAAGCAAATTAGCCTGCAAAGTTTTCAAAGGTTAGTTTATTGTCATGTATACCATTTGAGGAACAATGATATGCAAATTACCAAACAGCCATACGAAAAAAAAGGTAACAAGACCCACAACTACATAAAAGTTAACGTAAACAACCACCGCAGTGGTTTCCCCACATTGCTCACTGCAATGAAAGGCAAAATATCCAATCTTCTTCCTCTTTATTCTCCCGCGGTCGGGGCAGTCGAACCATCCATCGGGCCGATCGAAGCTCCCGCATCGGGGCGGTCGAAACCGCGACTTGGAGTTCCCAAAGTCGGCCTCTGACCAGAGACCGTGGGCTCCGTGATGTTAAGTCTGCATGCACCCGTGGTTGGAGCTCCGAGGTTGGCCCCTGGCAAAGGATCATTATGGGCTACACCCTTCCTGAGGTCACCTGTTGCCACCCAAAACGTCATCTATTCCTTCTCTTCAAAAATTGTTGCCTGACCTGTTGATTTACTCCAGCTTTCTGTGTCTATCTCAGGTTTGCACAGGCCTATTTAAAACCATTGCAGATGCCCTTGAGAGTGGTAGGGGAGCTGGAAAAGCTGCCTGGCATCTTAGTAAACAATAAGTTAGTTAATTTTTAGTATCAGTGTTGGATAGTAAGTTTTGGTTGACTTTGCTTGTCAGAATTTTATGTTTACTAAATCTTCAGTACCATGAACTTCAGAGTCAGCTTTTTGTTTGGAATATGCATCAGGGTGAAGAGGTTGCATCTGGAAGGAGATAGGTTTGGTTAGAACGTGTGCTCTCTTAAATATATTCCGTTTGACTGTTTCTTAAGGATATGTGTGAACCACTAATGCTCCAGATTACTCCCCACTCACATATACTGGACACTGGTGCAGAGGAGAAGTTAGCTTTTGCAAAGTTTTCTTTATATAAATACAGGAGAAATACTTGATACAATTACACTTGTGACAGCAGTATTGGATGAGCGAACATACTGGTCTCTCGGATAGGGAAAGGACGGTTAATTAAAGTCACTGAGTTACAGAAACAGGCCCTGAAGCCCAACTTGTCATAAGGGCATAAGGTCTTAAGTGATAGGCGTAGAACTAGACCATTCAGTCCATCAAGTCTACTCCGCCATTCAAACATGGCTGATCCATCTCCCCCTAACCCCATTCTCCTGCCTTCTCCGCATAGCTTCTGACCCCCGTTCTAATCAAGAATCTATCCGTTTCTGCCTTAAAAATATCCACAGAATTCGCCTGTGGCAAAGAATTCCACAGATTCATCACCCTCTGACTAAAGACATTTCTCCTAATTTCCTTCCTAAAAGAACGTCCTTTAATTCTGACGCTATTGCCTCTAGTCCTAGACTCTCCCACTAGTGGAAATATCCTTCACATCCACTCTATCCAAGCCTTTCATTATTCTGTATGTTTCAATGAGGTCCCCCTCATTCTTCTAAACTACGGCGAGTACAGGCCCAGTGCCGACATACGCTCATCATAGATTAACCTACACATTCCTGTCCAGTGAAGTTGCCTAACTGAATTAGTTCCACTTACGTGTGCCTGGATATACCCCTCCAAGCCTTTTCCTATCCATGTCACTGTCTGAATGTTTTTTCAATATCGGAATTGAACCTGTGTCCATATACTCCATGTAAAATTGTTGTCCATCGTGTTTTAATTCTTTCTACTCTTACATTAAATTTATGCCCTCTAGTTTAAGACTCCCAACCCAGGAGAAAAGGCTATGGCCATTCACCTCATCAACGCCCCTCACGATTTTTCAAACCCATCTACCTCCTACGCTCCTACCTTAAATTACTACTGTGCAGTGCTTCCAAATGATTATGAAATTCTTAGTATTGGTGTGTCTGGAATATTACAATTTCTTTGAATGCATCCTCCATAGTAATCATGTATAGTCTCTCCACTGACTGGATAGCATGCTATAAAGAAGCTTTGTACTCTACCTAAGTATACCTGAGAATAAACTAAACTAAATTAAACTAAAGACAATGTAGCCAGCAGTAAATAGAGCATAAATGGACACCTAGTAATGAGTTAAACCTTGTGTGCATTGTGGAATCTTCATCTCAAAGGCTTTTGATGCCTTGTTGAGAGGAAATAGCCTCAGGAACCTGTGATTTAGGTTAACAGTGGCTGAAAAGATTCATTTTAAAGTGTGTCTAATGGGCCTGTCCCACTTAAGCAACTTTTTCAGCAACTGCCGGCACCCGTCATAAGTTGTGGCAGGTTGCCAAAAATTTTCAACGTTAAAAATCCAGTGGCGACCAGAACAAGGTACAACTCTTTGGGCGACTACTCATGACCATACAAGCTTCACCCCACAACATGTTGCCGGGGTGTCGCCTGTATGGTCGTGAGTAGTCTCCTCAGTCACCCAAAGAGTAGTAGTGCCTTTCTGGTCGCCGCTGGATTTTCAACATGTTGACAACATTAACTAACAAATCTGATCTTCCAGAGCATGGATGTTTGGACAGGTAATTGAAACTCACTCTCAGCCTAAATGGTAGTGGAAATTCATCCCTCTACAGGTTCGCTTTTTGTTGTCCAGATGAACATCTCTTCACAGTCGACAACAGTTCACAGCGCCAGAGACCCGGATTCGATCCTGACCGCGGGTGCTTTCTGTCTGGAGTTTGCACATTTGCTCCATGACCATGTGGGTTTCCGCCAATTACCACCCACAACCAAAAGACGTGCAAATTTGTAGATCCGATCCTGACTACGGGTGTTGTCTGTACGGCGCTTGTACGTTCTGTCCGTGACCTGTATAGGTTTTCTCCGAGATCAACAGTTTTCTCCATCACTCCAAAGCCGTTCAGGTTTGTAGGTTAATTGGCTTGGTGTGTAGTTTAAGTAAACTAAATTAAACTAAAGTAAAAAATAATCATAATCAGAAATGAATCGATTAACTGGAAGACATTTTGAGCAAATATAAATATAAATCCCAAGTGGATTCACAAATATACAGGGAATAAAAAGGTAAACCCACCCACCTGCAGGTTTTATTGAAAAGTAAGAAAATGAAAATTACTAAAAAAAAATACATTGCTCTGTTCTTTATAAAATATCATGCATGCATGAGAATTTAGAATAAAACTGAAGGAAATGAATTAGTTCTGAAAATATTAGCTAAATTGACAGCGGGGTCTCTGATCTAATTAACCATCCAAACAATTCCGTGATGAGCTGGAAGAATTTTTGACTGGAATTTGCAAACAGTGACATATGATTTGAGACCAGCCATTTTAAGAAGCTGGCCTCAGTAGGACAAATTGAAAAATGGCAGACCAATTAATTTAACATTGGTCGTGGGCAACCATTTAAAATCCATAATCAACATGAATTAGGATCTAGATACATGAAGATATGCAGTGGAAATTTGGCAAAGGTTCTATGGGTGACAAATGTAATAAACTGTTTTGAAGAAGTGATTAATTTGTAACATAAAAGGAGTGTAGGACACATAAAAGAATATGCCACCTGAACTTTCAGAAGACATTTAACAACATGTTTCACAGAAAAGCTTATTAGCAAAATTCAGGCAGATGACACAACATAAAATCTGACAATATGAATGGAAAATTGATGCACAGAACATTTAGGCTGGGAAAGGGAGTCTGTATTATACAAGGATCAGTCAAATGTTTCCTCAGATAAGAATATATATTTTAACTAGAGAGCAGAGAACGTAGCATATAACTATCATGGGAAAATAATTCATATTTATAGAGCACCTCTACAGCAGGCAATTATTTCAAGGTTTTTCATACAGGGGTATTAGGACAGGGTTGTGAGGGAGAGGGAGTGGGGGAGAGGGAAGGGGAGAGGGAAGGGGAGAGGGAAGGGTGGGGGAGAGGGAAGGGGAGAGGGGCAGAGAGAGAAAGCGGAGACAGACAGACAGAGATAGACAGACAGAGATAGACAGACAGAGATAGACAGACAGAGACAGAGACAGACAGAGACAGACAGACACACACAACCACACACACGAATAGACAAAGGGTAAAATAGACAAAGCAGTGATTAGCACCTACAAACTGAAGGTATGATTAGGAAAAGTGAGGTGAAGGAACTTGATTACAGACAGGAACTAGAGGAATAATGAGATTTTCTATTTGTGATCACAGGTGGCATTCCTCATTCATATTTGTCTTCAAGAGGGGCGAGATACCATTTTAAACCACTGTTTTCCTTGTGGTAGAGGTACTGGCATGCTACTGTTAAGTCCAATGTCCTTGTGTTAATTCTGACCAAATTGGAGAGGCCAGGAAACTAAAATTGAGAAAAGGTTTCTGGGCTGCGAGGCCATTTCGCCAATTTAAATGTGCCTTCTGCATAAATAGGACAAGCTGCAGAAAGGTGCCAGTTTGTCTAGAGCCTAGATAAGAGCTGCAGGAAGAGAATGGAACATCTGCAGATCCAGACAATTAGGTGCAAATTGCATGGAATGGATTGGATGAATGCAAACCAGACATACACATTGTGCAAATTGTTGCAAAGCTTTACTTTGCTAGATGTTGATTAGATTAAGTATTGAGCCTTGTCTGGGTTTCTTGAATATCAAGGCACATGTTGCGATGTTTGCTTCCTTTCAGAAGCTCAATTTGAATACATTGTATTAGTCACTGTATTATTGGGTTGGGGAAATGTCTATCATGTACTGGGTTAATCGATATCGGTTATTGGACTGTAAATAGACCACCCCATGTGGTTCGGCCCCTCAATGTTCGGGGACCTATAAAAGGCTGCTCCCAGAGGTCCTGTGTCAATCTTCTGGGAGAACGCTTGTGACTGCATGACTTTCTGAAGTGTCTCTGCTTGAACACGGATAAAGAGGGCTTGGCCACGCAGATACAAGTATCAAATCTGTGGTGGTTAGGTATAGTAGTGGGAACTGTAATTGTGGTGTTTTGTCAAAATAAAGATGTTGCGTGAGTGCTTGACTCAGTGATTTTTGACTGAAACTAGGCTGGGGGAAAACTTAGAATGAGCTATTGGTCGCTCACCTGGGATCTCAAAAGACGCCCAAACACAAGTTTGCCATCAAGGGTGTTGAGCTGTTTCGATTGCCAATGCAGGAATCGAGCCCACCATCCGGTTTTTGCATTGATTTTCGTCACTTCGCTAGTCGGAGTGGATCGATCATTTGCAGGCTTGGGAAAGGGTTCAATCAAGATTGTTAAAACAGAGTCTAGCATTCCTGTGGGTTAGGAGCCCATAAAACAGGGCGAGGGGTGGCCCACTGTCCTGATTTGGTATCGAATTGGTGGGGTATTGAAACACAGGTCTGGTCTACGTATTGATCAATCTTTGCCGGGAGTGCTGATTGCAAAGGTGCGTTCTGAAAATCGGCCTCGACTAACAGCGCAAAGAGGCTAGGCGCTGAACCTCCGGTGCCCAGCAGAGAGGGGTGACTGCCTGAAGGAATACGAGTCCCTCCCAAGAATGACGGTTGAGGAATCTCG
This sequence comes from Leucoraja erinaceus, assembly GCF_028641065.1. Taxonomy (NCBI): domain Eukaryota; kingdom Metazoa; phylum Chordata; class Chondrichthyes; order Rajiformes; family Rajidae; genus Leucoraja; species Leucoraja erinaceus. The sequence continues at coordinate 19,496,160 of NC_073379.1, read as the reverse complement.
TCAAGGCACTGGGCTAGAATATAGATTGGCTGGGAATACTCTAGTCCATTCGAGACTTCCGGGTTGTATAAATACTTTGTGTATATAAAAACTTTTAGAGTGTATTAAGATTTAGAAAGTTAAGATTTAGAATGTGTTAAGTTTACGGACCGCTATTTGTATTGTTTATGTGAGTACTTAAGGACATTTGGGTGTTAGATAATTGAAGTAAAAGTGTGTTTGAATTAAATATTTGTAATTGTTTAGATTGTAGTATTGTTAAAATCCGATTCGAGGTGGTTCGATCAAGGTCCGTACTCTTTCGGTCGCTGTGTCAGGGGAGGAATCATAGAAACATAGAAATTAGGTGCAGGAGTAGGCCATTCGGCCCTTCGAGCCTGCACCACCATTCAATATTATCATGGCTGATAATCCAACTCAGTATCCTGTACCTGCCTTCTCTCCATACTCCCTGATCCCTTTAGCTACAAGGTCACATCTAACTCCCTCTTAAATATAGCCAATGAATTGGCCTCAACTACCTTCTGTGGCAGAGAATTCCTGAGATTCACCACACTCTGTGTGAAAAATGTTTTTCTCATCTCGGTCCTAAAAGATTTCCCTCTTATCCTTAAACTGTGACCACTTGTTCTGGACTTCCCCAACATTGGGAACAATCTTTCTGCATCTAGACTGTCCAACCCCTTAAGAATTTTGTAAGTTTCTATAAGAATCCCCCTCACTCTTCTAAATTCTCGAGGAGGATTTACTAGAGTGTGATTTATCACCATAATAAGTGGATGCTTGTAGTTCATATTGGGATGTGTCCGGGGTTACTTGTAATTGGGGGAACACTTTCTTGTTTGATTATAGTCTTACTGGCATGGTTCAGATTTGTTTGTCTGAGCGAACTTAAAGTGGTTTGAGTGGGAGAGATTGCTGCTTGGGAGAGATTATGATTAAGAGTTAGGGTCTTAGTTTGAGAAACTGGACATCCTTTGTTTGAAGGTTGAGAGATCCTTTGTTTGAAGTGATTATGATCTAACTGATAAGAAAGATGAGAGAGCGATTGAATACGAACGATTGATTTGATTAATTGAACAGGAGCGATTGAGTGGGTGATTGAATAACGGTTGGAAGGGAATAATTTTGTGAGAAGTGTGAATCTGGAAGATGATTAGCCATTGTGTGGGGTGATTCCATTGACCTTGGAGTCTTAAAGGAATGAGCGAGTTTGAATAGGTGTGAGCGTCTGGAATTTTATTTTGTATTGTGACTATTGTGTACAAAAATGGGGAATGTCTCAGGGAAGGACCTATCAAATAGACCCGAAAGCCCAATAAGTATAATTTGTGAGAAACTTCCGCAAGAAGCAGAAAGATTAAGAACTTTGACCGATAGGTGGACTGAAATCCGTAGTAGGAATAACCTACATAGATAAAATTGTTAGACAATATGGAAATAATGGTGGCCGATTAGGAAAAGGGGAGATGCAACGAGACCTGGGTGTCATGGTACACCAGTCATTGAAAGTAGGAATGCAGGAGCAGCAGGCAATGAAGAAAGCAAATGGTATGTTAGCATTCATAGCAAAAGGATTTGAGTATAAGAGCAGGGACGTTCTACTGCAGTTGTACAGGGTCTTGGTGAGACCACACCTGGAGTATTGCATACAGTTTTGGTCTCCAAATCTGAGGAAATACATTCTTGCCATAGAGGGAGTACAGAGAAGGTTCACCAGACTGATTCCTGGGATGGCAGGACTTTCATATGAAGAAAGACTGGATAGACTCGGCTTGTACACGCTGGAATTCAGAAGATTGAGGGGGATCTTATAGAAACTTACAAAATTCTTAAGGGGTTGGACAGGCTAGATGCAGGAAGATTATTCCCGATGTCGGGGAAGTCCAGAACTAGGGGTCACAGTTTAAGGATAAGAGGGAAATCTTTTAGGACCGAGATGAGAAAGTCATTTTTTACACAGAGAGTGGTGAATCTGTGGAATTCTCTGCCACAGAAGGTAGTTGAGGCCAGTTCATTGGATATATTTAAGAGGAAGTTAGATGTGGCCCTTGTGGCTAAGGGGATCAGGGGGTATGGAGAGAAGGTAGGGATGGGATACTGAGTTGGATGATCAGCCATGATCATATCGAATGGCGGTGCAGGCTCAAAGGGTTGAATGGCCTACACCTGCACCTAATTTCTATGTTTCTATAATGAGGAAGGTACTGAGCTTATTGGAATATGTAGAATTTGCTTCTCTAAAAGAAAAATAAATAATGTGGTGGTTCTGCTTTCTACTCTAAGAATGGCAGCATTCAAGTTAGGGATTAGAGGGAAACAAGAGAGAACTGGTCCTTCTCGGGACATTCGGGAACAAGGGAAGGAAGATAGTGGAAGCCACAGCAGGAGCAGGAGAGAATACCAGCTTCTAAAAGAGAAATGACTGAGATGGCTCTTAAAGGGGAGGTTCTGACTAAAATCAAACATATTAAATTTAGTAAGAGTGCAGCGATATCTGTGGACCTCGAAGGGAGAGAGGCTCACTATATGCCAGGGTGGGTAGAATTTTTTTTGGAATGGAGCCACTTTCCTCACCGCATTCTCATGTTCTCAGTTCGGAGACACCATGCACAGCTTGCGAGCAGGGAACTCGGGAGGAGTCAGCGTTATCTTCAATTCCACCACTAAATTCAAATCCGAAGTGGAAAAATCATGGAAGGACTCTCTAGCTCCTATGATTGCTCCATCAGCGGTGGATAGTAGGGAGATGAAGGAGCAAGAAGGAAGGTTCCACTGAAGTGGGTACCAAAATTGATTAGGAAATCTAGTGGGAAATTGAAAGAATCCTTCCTGAAGTACAGAGACAGAACAAGTAGCTTTTCTGAGGGTGGGACAGCAGGAGGATACGAAGTGGCTGATCTTGACATTGATGGTATTATTAGGTCGGAGCAAATTCCCGACGATGTGGGGATGGAACGGATTCCTCATAGGCAATTCCCGTGTAGGAAGCTGCCTACTCCACCTTCAGTATTGGGTCCCGCAGTAAGTGTAAATGATCCCCAGGCCATAGACATCAACACTGCAATGCAACCTGGTCTGACGGCAGCTGAGAGACCCGCACTAAGAATCCAGAAATGGGAAATAACTTTGGAGGAAGATAAGGAGGAGGAGGATCTTAAAGCTTGGATAGACATGCCATTCTAAACCAGCAGGATGCTTCTCAGCTTCTTCCCGCAGGCTATAAGACTGATAAACGGACTTTGCCTCCTGCCAAAGTATCGCGCACCAACCACCAACCTGGACACACTGCAGCAGAGCCACTGTCGTGCCGCTGCCGATCGGAACGTCTGTTGATGTTTAGTAGAGAGTAGAGTGTTTAATTTGTTCAGGATATATGTATTTTTATTTCTATTTATTTTTTACTGCACACTGAATGGACTCTGGTTGAGCAACATTTTTTTGTTTCCTCTGGGTATGTGAGTACTCAGGAAAATGACAATAAAGATATACTATACTATACTATACTATACTATACATTCCAAGAGCCGACTTTCCCTCAGTTTGGTTGGAGAGGGTATAGAGTTATTATACCTGATCAGTGCTACAACTGTGGGGAATTAGGACATTGGAGCCGATCATGCTCTGTGAGGGAATACCGAGAAGGAAGGAGGCAAAGAAGATGGCCACAGGGTTTCAGAAATCAGTTGATCCCAAGAATAAGATTGCAAATTGTGGTGAACACTCATCAGTTCATCAGGAACGAAGGCCTAGGAGTCTGAATGTATAGGAGCCTGAAAAATGTAATGCTCAGTTTCAGGAGCAGCTTCTTCCTTAAAGCCATCAGGCTGTTAAACACGACCAGATAAGCTCTGAACCACATAGACTTGGGGGCATTCTTTTTGTCTTGGCACTATTATTGTTTGATCATTATGGTAGTTACAGAGTACTATATCACCTAGCCCACAGCCAACAATGGACCATTATGTGCCCCAAGTGTAAGAAAGAACTACAGATGCTAGTTTACACCACTGGATTATCGTTACTTTTTTGCATATCTTGTATTAATTTGTTCTACATCTTTCTACATCACTGTCTATATCTCTTGTTTCCCTTTCCCTCTGACTCCAAGTCTGAGGAAGGGTCTCCACCCGAGACATCACCTATTTCATTTCTCCATGCTGCCTGACCCGCTGAGTTACTTAGTATTACGTATCTGTCCTGCTGCAGCATGTACATGCATTCAGAGTTCCGTTTCAGGACATAAAACAATAAAACACTGTTGACCCTTCACTCTTGAATGGATTTGCGGCATTGCAGGCTAAAGGGTCTGTTCTAGTGCTGTACTATCATCTATACTATTACTAAAACTCTCATCATGTCCTCTGCCGGTTTGTGTTGTTTTTAAATTTGTGCATTTAAAAACAACACGTTTCCATTCATTGCTTTTAGAGCCAAAGGAAATGGAAAACCCTTGTCAGAAAGAGCCATTGCAGGCATTTCCACCTGTTTTCATCACGCCTTGAATGGTTATCCCATTTTTTATTTAGTTCATCATTTTTAAGGTTGAACGTTTTCAAACACATTCTTGAAAACCCAAATGTTTTTTCCAACTTGTGTAACTAATTGTCCAACTCCATCTATCTAATCAGGTAGCTGAACTAAAACTCAGAAGCAAAGGAAAGTTTGCTGGATTGAAATAGTAAAATGAACTTTTGAAGATTACCAGAATATAATAGAATTAGAAAAGGAATTCAATTACCATAGATCACAGAAAAGTCTTTACTGCAAAGTGCCTGCGTAAGTAAAATGAAATAATTTTGTTTTGAAAGGCAAAAAGGTTAGAAATTAAGGTCTGTGTATTAGACTAATTATCCAAACTACTGAGTTGGTTCAATTGATGTGCAGAGAAGCATTTTCCAAACATGTTTTTAATGATATTTAAAATGTCACTGTTGTAGTTATGAGCAAGGATTATGATTGTAATTAACATATGATATGAAATGTACAAACAAACTTCTTTAATTCTTCTGAAGTTGAAATGTGAAGGAGATCATTAAGCATCAGTAGCCAGTATTCATCATAACTATGCTTAAATTTACCATTCCTAGTCAAGACTCTCAAAATCAGTCATGGTCCATGCTAATGCCCCTTAATACTGGGAGCATATATCTAGTGACATAATAGTAATAATAATAATAATATAATAATAATAATAATACAGGTGCACAACCTTTTATCCGAAAGCCTTGGGACCAGACACTTTTCGGAATTCGGAATTTTTCGGCCTTCGGAATGGAAGTTTTTTAGCGTAGATTTTAACGGCTGGCTCAGTGGCAGAGTGCTCGGCTCATATCCGCAAGGACGCGAGTTTGCGCCTTGATCCCGGCAGTTACTCGGTCGCGAGTTTGATTCTTCAATGTAGTTTTTTCTTGCAGAATAAATGTATGTATGAAATGCAGTGTAGGAGAGGTGTACTGACTGTGTGAGGTGAACTTTGGAAGTGATTGCCCACCAGTCTCAAAAGCCGCTGTGTGTCCCTGTCCCTGGGATAGCAAGGGGCGATTAAACAGCACAATACCCCCCTCCCCCTCCAACTCCAGAGGAATCCGCTCCCCGATGGGCCACTACGGCGACGTGGCAGTTCGCCCACAGCCCGAGCTGCGCCACCCCAAGAACAAGACGTACCTTGCACACCATCAGCTTCTGCCCCTACGGGGAGCGTGTTCCTCTGGAGTTGGAGCGGGGCTGGGCTGGAGTTGCTGATCTGGGATCTCCGTGCTTGCAGTGGGCCTGGGGGTCGGTGTCCTGATGAGGGGGTGCAGCTCGGGCTGTGGGCGAACTGCCACTTGTCGCCGTAGCGGCCCATCGGGGAGCGGCTTCTGGTGGTCCAGACGTCTCCGGCCAGTTTGCAGTTTTCCTCTGGAGTTGGAACAGGGCTGGACTGCTGCTGGCTGTGGGTCTCTAGGATCTCCGTGCTTGCAGTGGGCCTGGGGGTCGGTGTCCCGTTGGTCCTGACGTCTCCGGTGACTGGCACTGACCTGCTGGCATCGCCGACGTGAAGACAGTGCAAAGCCCCCCGCGCCGGTGCAATGGGTGGGGAGCTGGAGAGGGGAGGGAAGGGGTCACACACATGGCCAGGAAGCAGAGGGGTGTAGGTGGGGTGAAACTGAAGGGAGCGACAATCTGCTGCTGTCTGCCCGCAGAGTTAAAAAGTTCCCACACAAGACTCGTGATACACTGTGTATCGTGAGTCTACCGTGGGAACTTTTTAATTCAGCGGGCAGGCAGCAGCAGATTGTCAATTATTAACCCTCCCGCGCAATATACCCTCACCTTCTCTTTTATGAATAGGGATTTAGTTCCCATTTCTTCGAGGACCGACCGGAGGTTCCGCTGACACCTCTGCGGGCCTCCCTCGGTGAACGTCTTCAAGGACCTTTCTTCAAGGACCGAAAAAATGTCCGCTATTCAGAGCTTTTCGTTATTTGGAACTTCGGATAAAAGGTTGTGCACCTGTAATAAACTTTATTACGGACTCAAGGTCCAGACATATTGTCTTCTGCAGAACACTGTCAAATGCCTTTAGAAACCCAAATATATTGCATCCAATGGTTCTCCCTATTCTATCCTTCTGATTAGTCCACGAAGAATATACTGGAGATTGAAAACACCATTCCCCTTTTCTATCAAATGTCCTGCTTTTTCTTTCTCTACTTTTTTGAAAAGGAGTGTTGGATTTTCAAATCTGCAGAGGATACTTCAGAAGCCTAAGATTTAAAAACATACTGCTCTTAACTCTACTACCCTTAAAGTAATTTATTTTGGAATGCTATAATGCAGACATTATTTGCCAAGGTATCGGCAGCTTTTGGAAAACCTGATATTTTTGCCATGGTTAGAGTGGTGCTTTAAATTTCCCCATCGTTTTTGCCCTTTGCAACTAACTCCTGCATCATAGAACTTCAAAAAAGTGACTGTTCTGCCCAAGGCTGTTCTGCCCCCCCCCCCCCTCATTAACTCTATATATACGTTATTCTACTTCAGGCAAATGCAATGCTAGCATTTATTTCAAGATGACTAGCATACAAAAACAGGGATGTAATGCTGAGGCTCTATAAGGCACTGGCCAGACAGCATTTGGAGTATTGTGAGAAATTTGCTCTGCCACCTGCTGTATTCATTCTATACTCATAACTGCGTAGCTGGTCATAGTACGAACACCGTCATCAAGTTCGCTGATGACACCACTGTCGTGGGACGTATCACTGATGGGGATGAGTCAGAGTATAGAAGAGAGATAAACCGACTGACCAAATGGTGCCAGCACAATAACCTGGCCCTCAACACCAGCAAAACCAAGGAACTGATTGTGGACTTTGGAAGAGGTAGGATGGGAACCCATAGTCACGTTTATATCAACGGGTCAATGGTTGAAAGGGTCAAGAGCTTCAAATTCCTGGGTCTGCAAATTTCTGAAGATCTTTCCTGGTCCGATAAAACTGATGCAATCATAAAGGAAGCACATCAGCGCCTCTACTTCCTGAGAAGATTACGGAGAATCGGTATGTCAAGGAGGACTCTCTCTAACTTCTACAGGTGCACAGTAGAGAGCATGCTGACCGGTTGCATCGTGGCTTGGTTCGGCAACCTGGGCACCCAGGAGCGGAAAAGACTATAAAAAGTAGTAAACACTGCCCAGTCCATCATCGGCACTGACCTCCCTACCATCGAGGGGATCTATCGCAGTCGCTGCCTCAAAAAGGCTGGCAGCATCATCAAGGACCCACACCATCCTGGCCACACACTCAACTCCCCACTACCATCAGGTAGAAGGTACAGGAGCCTGAAGACTGCAACGCCCAGGTTCAGGAATAGCTACTTCCCCACAGCCATCAGGCTATTAAACTCAACTCAAACAAAACTCTGAACATTAATAGCCCATTATCTGTTTATTTGCACTTTATCTGTTTTGTATATCCATGTGTGTATATATGTATACAATGGTATATGGATACTCTGATCTGTTCCGTATTCATGCCTTCTATAATTCTGTTGTGCTGAAGCAAAGCAAGAATTTCATTGTCCTATCTGGAACACATGACAACGAACTCTCTTGAATCTTGAATCTTGAATCTTGAGTAGACCAGAGGGGCTGAATGACCTAATTCAACTTCTATTCCTTATGACCTTATGACCTTATGCGATATGGAAGGGTGAGGATATGAGGAAGACAGATCAATGCAGATGGTAATAAAGGAAATGCAATTTTTTTTCACTCAGCATGTGACAATAATAGACCAATTCCTATGCCTTAGAGAGACAGAAAAAGCTGGAATAACTCAGCATCTCAGCAACAGGCGGCATCTCTGGAGAGAAGGAATGGGTGACATTTCGGGTTGAGACTCTTCTTCAAAAGCAAGTTCTTTGTTTTGCTATTCCAGTCTGAAGAAGGGTCTCAACCTGAAACGTCACCCATTCCTTCTATGTCCTGCTGAGTTACTACAGCTTTGTGTGTCTAACTTAGGTATAAACCAGCATCTACAGTTCCTTCCTACACAATTCCTATGCCTTTCCTTGCATATATATTTTATAACAATTTTGTGTCTTGAGTGGGGATCTCATCGAAAACTCTCATGTAATGAAAGGCCAATATGGAGTTGATGTGGAGAGGATATTTACAGTAGTGGGAGAATCTAGGACAAAAGGGCCACATCTCAGAATAAAAGGCCGCATCTTTAGAATAGAGATGAGGAGGAATTTCTTTACCCAGAAGGTGGCAAGTCTGTGGAATTCATTTCCACAGGCAGCACTGGAAGCCAAGTCATTGGGAATTTTTAAAGCGTAGATTGATAGGTTATTGATTAGTAAAACTTCAAAGATTATGGGGAGAAGGCAGGAGAATGGGATTGAAAGAGAAAAACAGATCAGTATTGAGCGAATGGCCAAGCAGACCCGATGGGCTAAATGGCCTAATTCCGCTCCTATATTTTATGGTCTGATGGTCTTTATAATGAAAACAAAACACATTTGCTTCAAGCTTCTGCTGTTAGCTTTTTTCACCATAATTAATTACCATCACAGCATCTAAAGAACAGCATTTATTCTTACTACCTTCTTTTGACTGAGATATATGTACAACGTCTCATAATTAGTTTTTTTTTTAAATATTCCTTACCCGTTTACCCTCATGGTCGATTTTCAGCCTCTGTAATTTTCTTCAGTTGTTCAATACGGGTCGGTGCAGGCACATCATATATATATATTTTTTAAATTCAGTTCTCCCTGTGAGACTCGATGCTTAAATGAAGGAGTAGTGAGAGTTTTCATTAGCACTTTGTTCAACCTGTGCTCCCTACAGGCAAATTACTTTAGAAGTCCTGGATTTATCTTTAAACCCAGTGAATACCAGTCACTGATGGTTAAAGTACTCTGGAATGCGAGCTGTCATAACTTTATCTCAATGTGTAAAAGCAACATAAATTATGCCAACATGCCATCCTCAGTTTGAGACTGAGATAATACTATGATTAAAATATTTGGAAATAATTAACATTTATATTAGAAGCTTTACATTTGATATTTGAATGAGCACTACTTTCATTAACACGCATTCACAAGAATTGCAATGCAAGTTTTATATGTCTCTCCATCAGCACCAGTCTAGATATCCCTCTTTTCTGGTGATTCTCTGCTGTTGCCGTCAATGCATGGAGCACAGATTACCTCCATGAGATGATTTTTTGTCATTCGAGTGATTTGGGGCTGAGGGTGGATGACAAGTGGGATGGGAGAAAATTATGTGACAAATGGCATTACTTTGAGATCCTCATCCCGTTGCCAATTTCAACACCCAGTTCAGGAAATTTGTCGAGGGAGGCAGATGGAGACACAAGGAATGGCAGATGCCGGAATCCTGAGCAAAACACAAGGTCCAGGAGGAACTCAACAGGTCAGGCAGCATCCTTGGAGAGTGATTGCCAGTTTCAATGTGTTAATCACACAATGAGATGGAGTTATTGGGTCTTTGAGTTGTACAGCATAGAAAGAGACCACTCGGCCCACCACTTCTATGCCGACTATTGTTCCTATCTATGGTATGGCATCAGTAGCATCCTAATCTTCCCTGTCCCGCCTGCAACAGGTCAGCGAGATTCCTGATGGGCACCCGAAAAAGGGGCCACATCACCCCGATTCTGGCCTCTCTCCACTGACTACCTGTGCGGTTCCTAGACTGTGGAACAGCATCCCTCTTCCCATCAGAACTGCCCCCTCCATCAACTCCATTAAGTCGAGGCTTAAAACTCATCTTTACTCTCAAGCCTTTCTTGACTTCCTCTGAGGGAGGGCAATATGTATGTATTTATGTATGTACTTAATTTATGAACCACTGTTGTATAACGTTAGTACCTCCACCAATGTAAAGCACTTTGGTCAATGAGAGTTGTTTTTTAAATGTGCTATAGCAATAAAAGTGACTTGACTTGACTTGACTTGACTATACAAATCTCACTTGCCTGCATTACTACCATATTCCTCTGTGCCCTGCTCATTCATGTATCTGTCCAAATGCCCTGCTCATTCATGTATCTGTCTAACTAGCTTATAATGCAGGACCGTGTCAAAGGTCAATGTAGACAATTCTACCATCATTAATAGTGAGATTAAACGAGAACATACCAGTTTGAAGTTTGATCTGTATTTTATGAGGAGGAACGTTGAGGGAATACGTGAAGAACCCGCTTCCAACGCATGCGTGTCATTCTTCAAAGCAGCGGCGTGAGGTCACAGGAACCTATAATGACCTAACGTAGTAAGATTATCAAAGATATACCAGTTTTTGATATGATCATAGGAGGGTGGGAGTGGAGGGCACGTATTCCCTCAGCGTTCCTCCTCATAAAATACAGATCAAACTTCAAACTCGTAAGTTCTCGTTTAATCTTACTATTTTACTTCGGAATCACGTGAGTGACGACGTGAAGATTTCAAAGCTCTGTGACCTCATGCCGTGGAACGAGTTCATGCTTCACAACTGCCTTGGGTATTGGGAGAGAGCATCATTAGTAATTTTAAAACACACTTATACAAAGAGTTGTGTGGTATAACGAAAAATATAATTTTTTTAATTGAAAATCATAGCCCTGTAACCTTTCGGGCAAATCATATTGTTGAACGTAGAATGGTTTCCGAACACGATGATGGCTCCAAAAACTGGTTTATTATAAAAACCTTTGGAAAGTCCTTTCGGATGACCATCCTACCATTCTGAGGATTTGGTCTGTGGGTACCTCTAGAATTTTTTGCTGCGGATGTTGCTGCAGCCCTGGTGAAATGAGAGTTAAAACATTAGTGTCTATTCCTGCCATCTTTAGGACATATTTGAGCCACCTTGATATAGTTTAGGTCATGACCCTTTTGTGCGGTTTCTTGTAAGAGATTAACAACGCCATTTCCTGACCTCGAATGCTCTTAGTATATTCTATGTATAGTTGGATGTGTCTTGCTATACACAGCTGTTCGTCATATGGATATACCATAAATTCAAACACTTGACCCGATGAACCTGGTCTGTTTTGTTTAATTAAATCCTGTATGACAAACACCAGTTTCTCGGGTGAGATGATCAGGGAGTCCAGGCTCAGTTTGCTTAATGACTGGACTCGTTGTGCGGTAACTAACGCCATGAGCATAACCATCTTCATGGTCCGTTTCTGAAGTGACAATGCTGTTATGGGCGACCAGCTCCTCAGCATGTTTAGAACGACACCCACCTCCCAGATTTTCGAGTACCTGGTTTTAGGGGGATTTGCATTGAATATGCCCCTCATGAGTTTTGTTACCAGGGGGTGTGTTCCCACCGAGTGTTTCCAGGGAGTATGTTCCCACTCGAGAATCCCAGATGCCGAGTCTTGTTGAATTTTCCTTAGTACCCGATTGATGAGGCAGAACGGGGGAAATACATCACCCTATGGCTTTGTTTACGTAACAATGCCAAGCTGGTTTTAGAATTTTAGTAAATAATCTTGGGGCTGATGTTTGCCCCTTTGGTAAAGCTCTATATTGCCAAAGTTCCCCCCCATCCAGTTAAATTTCAAATACCGTCTGTGATCCCCTCTGATGGGTACTGTATAGTATGCATCTTTTGAGTCAATGCTTGCCATATAGAAACCCAGCTGACACTAATTCTTTAGCAGTAATAAGAGTATCCATCTTAAAATGAACATATTGAACGAATGTGTTTAAGGTTGAAAGGTCAATGATAATCCTGCAACCCCCATCTTTTTTATTTTTAATAAATATGTTTGATACAAATTCTAATTTTTTCATGAATAGTATGCTCAGTCACACCTTTTGTGTACAATCTTTGTAGCACCATGTGGGCTTTAGATTGTTCGGTTTTTGTAAGGACAGATATCTCTTGTTCGGGGTTGTGTGGGAGGTTGAGGCTTCCGCATCTTCCAGCGTGGCCGTCCCTGGCCATACCCTAGGCAAAAAGGCGAATGCTGGCGGAGTATAGGAGCAGGGAGGTTCTACTGACAGTTGTGGACTGTTTCCCCACTACATTTATCCACAGATACTGAGAGGGGATCTTATACAACGTTACAAAATTCTCCTTCCTCGATATTGTTTCCGATGTGGTCTTCCATTGGACAAGCTGGGGTCCCAGTACTGACTTTGCCTCACAAGCTGCCTATAAGGGGGAAAATCCTCTTTTCCTGTTTGCCCGATTTCTCTATCCAATTGACTCTGGACTCTCTGTGGGAGCCTTGCACAGGCTTATGCGTTTAATATCCTGCCACTAGATCATAATATCATGAGCCACCTACCTTTTTTATGGTCTTGCATGTGATTTTACACCATTCTTTAACTGGTAGGCTGCTGGGGTAATATTGATTTCTGCACTGCCACTAGTATGAGCCACATTTTTATGGTCTTGCATGTGGCTGGTATCGTGCTCCAAAATAGGCCTTTGTGAGCCCCAGTGTCTTGGCTTCGTCATCCAGTTTTTTGACTTGTGCGGTCAAGTCTTGTCCAAACAAAAGGGTTGAGGTATTTGCGGTTCTTTGTTTGCAAATGGTAGCATATTAGGGGTCCAGTGCTGGCTGAATGGCAGCCTTCCGCATGTAGTTCAGCTCATATTGCACATTGCAAAACAGAGCTAGTGCTTCTTGATGGTCTTTGGTTAGCTCTGTTTTGTCCAGGGTGCGGGTGTATGCTGTGATCCCCGCCGTCAGTCCCTTTAAGGTTTTCTGGATCTTGAGGTCCTGGTTCCTGATGTTCCTCCCCATATGCTGCCAAATGCATTGGTTTACACTGGGCACCTGTAATGCCTCACAGTTGCCAGGTGGCAGATGTCTGGCCAGTCTCTGTAAATATTTCTTGTTGGAGTTTGTGGCCAGACATATAGTTAATACTATTGCCATCCTGGGATCCAAGTCTACCCCTGTTTGACTTGGTTTAAAGTAATCAGCCACCATGTCCAGCAGAGTCCCTGCTGTTTTAGGATCATGGGACGCTGTATTACCAGGCTCTGGCCCATCAGGGTCCTGCCTACTCTTTTTTATAGAGTTAGAGATCTCTAGGGGTCCCACACGGGGTACCCATGTGGGGCTTACCTCCTGCCCACTGTGGCTAGTCTCCACATCCATGTGACTGCTACTGTGAAGGAGCTCCTTTTTTCCCCCGCTGTTTCCGTCCCCCGTACACACGGGCACTGGTTTGCGTGTTTCCCTCCACATGGCACCTGTGCTGGCTGCTGTCATGCTGCAGCCACTCGTACCGGCTTCCTCCAGCGGGGGCTAGCGGGTCCACGCCGTCTCCGTACATCCGGTGCCCTGGACCCATCTAATACTTTTTGTAGGTTCTTCGCTGTTGTTGTAGCGCTGGGGTCTGGATTTACGGTTTTGGTTGGCGTTGGAGGTCCCGCATCTTCCAAGAAGGCCGGCCTGGGCCATGGCCTCCTGCACACTTGTCTTTTCTTCTGCGGACCCCTCTTCCAGGTCAGCCCAGAACTGACCCGCAGTGCTCCCCTCTGATGGGGTAGAAGCACTGTGCAGCCCTCAAAGAGGTACTGCTGTGGGTTTATCATAGGGCCCACAGTGACCCGACTCCATCTCCCAGAGTCTGTCACGTTGGAGCAAAGCTCCATACACCGCTTCTTCCCGCTCCAGCGCTCTCGGGCACTGGCCGCCGGCGGTTATTCAAAGTCGGACTCCTCTGAGTCCACGACCTTGTTTGTTTTGTGTCTAGCCTTTCCGCCCGGCCGCGTGGATCTGGCCGGTGCGGAGGCGACATCGGGCACAGCTGATCCCACTACGGGTGATCCAAGTGCCGCTGGCTGCTGCTGGCTGCCCGCTGCTCCACGGTCCTCCTTCTCCAGCTTTGTCCATACTGCCCTTCCGTGGAGTGGATATGGCCGGTGTGGAGGACATCTGGCACAGCTGATCCCATCTAGCCCACCAGCTTTGTCGCAGCCCGTTGTTTCTGCACCTGCAATCAGCATGGAAATACAAAGAAAAACCCGCAGCTCTTACCTGCAGGTCCAAGTTAAAATCGTTGCTACGGGTGAACGTCGTTCCACCCCGTCTGCTGCCGTTATTGACTGGTCAAAAGTCAACGGCCCCATTTGAATAGTCTCCCGCCCGGCCGTGATGTTCTGGCCGGCGCGGGACCAAAAGTCGGCACTGCTCTTCCCATTACGGGAGACTAACGTGCCTTTGGCTGCTGCTGCCGGCTGCCTGCGATTCCGCTGTCTTCCCCAGCCAGCTTCACTAGCAGCATTTGTGGACACCACTTTGTCCAGCTTCCCCTCCTGTGGAAAAACCCCAGTACGGGGAAACATTAGTTTTGCTCCCTCCCCCGCCCGGCCCGCTGCGGGGGCGAGTCGGGAGTGAAAGTCGGGCACAGCTGTTCCCGTTACGGGAGATTAACGTGCCTTTGGCTCCTGCCTTTGGTTGCTGCTGCCGGCTGCCCGCGACTCCGCGGTCCTCCCCAGCCAGCTTCACTAGCAGCATTTGTGGACACCACTTTGTCCAGCTTCCCCTCCTGTGGAAAAAGCCCCGCGCGGGAAAACATTAGTTTTTTGCTCCCTCTCCCGCCCGGCCAGGCCCGGTGCGGGAGCGAGTCCGGAACGAAAGTTGGGCACAGCTGTTCCCATTATGGGAGTTTAGCGTGCCTTTAGGCTGCCGCTGCCGGTTGACCGCAACTCCGTGGTTTTCCCCCCGCCAGCTTTCCCGTAGCCTTCATGGATCCGGTCCATGTTTCCACCTAAAGGTTAGTGGAAAGGAACGCAGAGTCTTCTTACCTTCTGTTCCTGACTTTCAAATTCTGGAACGCAGAGTCTCCTTACCTGCTGTTCCTGGTTTTCAAATTCTCCCGCTAGGGGAACGTCGTTCCCCCTTGCTGTGACTTGTTGCAATGCGTGTAGCGATATGACACGCATGCGTTGGAAGCGGGTTCTTCACGTAGTCACTCACGTGACTCCGAAGTAAAATCTTCTTGGTTGCCTCTTCAAAAAAATTTGTGAGACCCATTTTTACACTGACAAAGCAATGCTAAATATCCTTACATCATACAGCACAGTGGAGCAGCGAAAGCGTTGCTGCCTTACAGTGCAAGGGACCCAGGTTTGATCCTGACTATGGATGCTGTC
Source organism: Leucoraja erinaceus (assembly GCF_028641065.1). Lineage (NCBI taxonomy): Eukaryota > Metazoa > Chordata > Chondrichthyes > Rajiformes > Rajidae > Leucoraja > Leucoraja erinaceus. Next base: position 19,480,526 of record NC_073379.1, on the reverse strand, counting down.
TGTACCCAAAACGTCACCCATTCCTTCTCTCCAGAGATGCTGTCTGGCCTGTTGAGTTACTCCAGCATTTTGCGTCTATCTTCTGTGCAAACTTGCATTTGCAGTTCTTTCCTACATACATAATTTTCAATGTCCAGTATGGAGCAAAAACTGAGCAGAAAAGTTTTGATACAAATTTACAGATGAGAACGGATGGGGTTGCACCAATAATCTTTAGTTTCCATATTTAAGTATTGATTCACTTACATTGGAGGCAAAGTTCAGAGGGTTAATTCCTGGGCTGAAGAGGTTGATGAATGAATGGTTGAGCAGATTGGGCCTTCACTCATTGAAAAGTTGAAGAGTGAGAGATGATCTAACTGAGTTAGGCTGTCACAAAATAATTAGCACAGTGTCACTGCTGAGAGGCGGTAAAGATTTGACCTACCTCTTAATTTATGATTCTTCCAACGACCAGTGAGATAAATTAAGTGGCAGTTAGTCAAATAAGTTTTTATATTTAATCTTCCATAATATGATTGGGTATTTGTTGCATATGATTGTGGTCCCCTTTACTCAAGTAAAGACCGAGTGTGCATTTTGCAGAATCAGATCAGTCATCAAATGTCAATCCTGAATTTCCAGTAATTTTAATTCTCCAGAATATAAAAACAAGGAACTGCAGATGCTGGTTTTCAAAAGAAGACACAAAATGCTGGAGTAACTCAGCGAGTCAAGCAGCATCCCTGGAGCACATGGATAAGTGATGTTTCAGGTCATGACCCTTCTTCAAACCCTTCTTTAAAGACCTGACCCAAAATGTCACCTATTCACATTCTCCAGAGATGCTACCTGACCCGTTGAGTTATTCCAGCACTTTGTGTCTTCTATTTTAATTTTCTATTCTTTGATCTCTTGGCATCTCTAATTACGACCTCCTACACCCTTTTAATAACATTCAATGCAAGCTTGAGGAAGAGCACCTCATCTGCTGTCTTGACATGTTGCAGTCACTTTAACAGTTTTAGACCATCAGGTATTCCAGACTTGTTCCTCACGTTTCCAGCTCTCGATTACTTGTATCTCTGTCCTCATGTAGTGTTTCAGATTCACAATGTCTTCTCCTTTTCCAAGGATATATTTGTCAATCACAGGGCTTTTTCAACCCTGTACGGCTGGAGAAAAACAGAAATGTAGAAAATATATGCAGGGGTAGGTCATTCGGCCCTTCGATTCAATATGATCATGGCTGATCATCCAAAATCAGTACCCCATTCGTGCTTTCTCCCCATATTCCTTGATTCCGATAGCCCTAAATCTAACTCTCTCTTGAAAACATCCAGTGAATTGGTCTCCATTGCCTTCTGTGGCAGAGAATTCCTCTTGTTTTGTGTTGGAAATGTTGGATATGTTGAATATGTTGGAAATACTCAGCAGAACTGGGTTCCATTGGTGGGAAGAGTCATAGTAACAAACAGCACAGGAATGGATGTTTTTGACCCACGTTGTCCATACTGTCTATGGAATCCATCACTGCTAATCCCATTTGCCTGCATTAGGCCAATTCCTTTCCATACCTTTCTTATCCAAGTACCTGTCCAACCATCTATCTCTAAACTAAACTAAACTATACAATAATAGTGATTCTAGTTCAGAGCTTATTAGAGGTCGTGGTGTTTAATGGCTGTTGGGAAGAAGCTGTCTGTGAACCTGGACGTTACAGTTTTCACAGATGTGGCCTGGCCTACTGAGTATTTCCAAAATCACCTATTTTTAGTTTACATTTCTATTGTCTATATTTGTTTTGAATTTACATCTCCACCTAAATCATTCACTCATGCCTCGAGTTTCCATCCCCACTTACTCTCAGCCTGAAGAAGGGTTTCGATGCAAAACATCACCTATTTCTTTTCTCCCGAGATGCTGCCTGACCCACTGAGTTACTGCAGCATTTTGTATCTATCCTCATGCCTGGTTTGTGTCCTTTTCTTCTCTTTCCTTCTTTGTGTGCAACTGGTTTTATCACTAACATTTCCAGCTCAAATAAAAATATAATTTCTGAGGAATTACCTTATAAAGGTTTTTACAGTTATGAGGTGCATAGTTGAGATAGATACTCATATTTATTTCCCCCATGGTAGTGTAGTCTAAAAGTGGTGGGAACAGGTTTTGTTTTTAGCTTTAGAGATACACAGTGGAAACAGGCCCTTCGGCCCATCTCTCAGTAGATGCTGCCAGACCTGCTGAGTATTTTCAGCATTTTGAATTTGATCCCATTGCTAGTAGCGGCAGTGTTTTGCTTTTAAATTAGTGCACAATTAGAAGAGCAAATACAAAATAATGTTGATGCAGTTAATTGGAAATAGGAGGGAGAAGGCAAACATGAAACAGTTGGGGGAAATAGTCAGCTTGAACGTATAAGATGCTGGTGAGGTCACACTTGGAGTACTGTGATCAGTTGTGGTCACCCTGCTAATAGGAAGGATGTCATTAACATGGATTAAGTACAGAGAAGATTTATGAGGAAGTTGTCAGGTCTCAAGGGCTTGAGCTCAAGTGAGAGAGAGCAGGTTAGGACTTTATTCCTTGTAGTGCAGGAGGCAGAGGGGTAATCACATAGAGGTCTATAAAATCATGTGATGAATCGTTAGAATTAATGCACAGTGGTTTTTACTTAGGGTAGGGAATCAAAAAACAAGAGGACAAGTTTAAAGAGAGAAGGACAAGATTTAATACAAACTAACACACAAATGTGGCATGGTGGCACAGCGGTAGAGATGCTGCCTCACTATTCCAGAGACACGAGTGCGATCATGACATCAAGTGCTGTCAGTACGGAGTTTGTACGTTCTCCCTGTGATCACATGGGCTTTCTCCTGCAGTTCCAGTTTCCTCCCACACTCCAAAGACGTACAGGTTTGTAGGTTAATTGGCTCCTGTAAATTGTACCTAGTGTGTCGGATAGTGCTAGTATAGGGGATGATTGCTGGTTGGCATGGACTCGGTGGGCCCAAGTGCCTGTTTCCAAACTGTATCTCTAAAGTCTGAAATCTAAAGTCTAAAAACCTAAGGGACATCTTTATCACACAGAGGGTGGTGCGTATATGGGGCGAGCTGCCAGAGGAGGTCGTTGAGGCAGATATGGGACGAGCTGCCAAAGGAGGTAGTTGAGGCAGATACTACAGCAGCATTTAAAAAATACTTGGACAGGTACATGGATTGGAAAGGCTTGGATGGATAAGGGGCAAATGTACACAAATGGGATTGGCTTAGATGGGGCATTTTGGGTGGACTGGACAAGTTGGGCTGAAGGGTCTGTTTCCGCGCTGTAAGACTCTATGAATCTAATGTAGTCCACTCTAATATTATGTGAAGGAAGGAACTGCAGGTGCTGGTTTAAACCGAAGATAGACACAAAAAGGTGGTGTAACACAGCGGGTCAGACGGCATCTCTGGACAAAAGGAATAGGTGACGTTTTGTGTCGAGACCTCTGAAGCGTCTGAAGAAGTGATTCGAATGAAACGTCACTTCTTACTTTTCTCCAGAGGTGCTGCCTGACCCGTTGAGTTACTCCACCTTTTTGTGTCTGTAATATTTTGTGATTGGACAAGATCTGACTGCCTCATCAATGTTTTGCCTTGTTGTTTCTATGTTAATGGGGGGGGAGAAACTGCAGAATGCACCAGAAATGACTTAATGATACCATGGTACACAGATAGAATTTGGCAGTGAGAAATGAACAAGAAAAACTAAAAATAATCCTGGAGAGAAAATAAAGTACTGCAGAAAATGAGAACAATGGAAAAGACAAACAATAGAAAGGAAAAATAAATGACTGTAACTTGTAATGACACATGAGGACGTGTCTGGAATAGATTCTCATGTTTACTTGTTCCAATTGCTATCAATACTGCTGCTTACAATGTGCCATCTTCCCTCACCCTATGAGTCTTTCCTCTATTTTCCCAACAATGTACTTGCCCACAATGATTATCAGAAACTCTTATTCTCCAGCGGCAGCTCCTCTAGATATATCAGCTCTCCCATATCTCAACAATCAAATGGTCAGCTCAATACAGCACGGTGGCGCGGCGGTGGAGTTGCTGCCTTACAGCGCCGGAGACCCAGGATCGATCCTGACTATGGGTGCTGTCTGTACGTAGTTCTCCCTGTTACAACGTGGGTTTTCTCCGGGTGCTCCGGTTTCCTCCCACATTCCAAAGACATGCAGGTTTGTGGGTTTATTGGCTTTGGTAAAATTGTGAATTGTACGGGGCGAACGCTGGTCGGCGCGGACTCGGTGGGCCAAAGGGCCTGTTTCTGCGCTGTATCTCTAAAGTCCAGAAGTCTAAAGCACCATAATGGATGCATCCAGCCACAGGAAGGTGTACAGTTCATTGTCGTTGTGAGCTTAATATCATTTATACTAGTGCTTTACACCAAACAACAATGCCTGACCATGGAGAGCACATTTGCCAAAGTTTTCTGCAGCTGCCGCCTGAAGTAGATTGTAATTTTAAAAAAATGTACCTTACTTGAAAGGGGTGGTGAGGCATGCTGGGGGAAATCAAGGGGAATTGACGATTGGTAGTGAAGGTAAACATCACGGCATCTTCCTGTAGGCCGGGTATAATGCCACATCCAGTTCAGTTTCAGTTGGTTTATTGTCACTTATACCGAGTGAGGTACAGTGAATTTGTTGCGTGCTATCCTGTCAGCGGAAAGACTATACATGATCATGCATTGTCCATGTGTGTAGGTTGGTGTTAATGTGCGGGTATCGCTGGTCGGTGCGGACTCAGTGAGCCGAAGGCCCTGTTTCAGTGCTGTATCTCTAAACTAAACAAAATATGCGGGGACAACATCTGCTCTACCACTATGGTTAGCGGGTCACCACATACACTGAGAAAGGTTTCGGCCCGAAACGTTGCCTACTTCCTTCGGTCCATAGATGCTGCCGCACCCGCTGAGTTTCTCCAGCATTATTGTCTGCCTACGATTTCCCGCATCTGCAGTTCCTTCTTGAACAGCTCCTGGATGAAGCTGTGAGCTCCTTTGTTGATCGGATCTGAGACAGAGTTGAAATGCAACACACACTGATCTCTTTATATGCAGGAGAGTGCGCCCTTTTCACAGTGGCTCCTATTTCTAAATGCACCACAGGACAGTAAATAAGAAAGAAACTTCTAATTTTGCAGAAAAGGACACAAAGTACCGGAGTAACTCAGTGGGTCCGGCAGCACTCTGGAGAACATGGGTAGGTGATGTTTCAGGTCAAGATCCTTCTTCAGACTGATTGTAGGGTGGGGTGGGGTAGTAGAAATTAGTAGGTCAGGCAGCATCTACTATCAGAGAAATGGATAGGTGACATTTCAGATCAAGGGCTTTCTTCAGACTGGCGGAGCCGAGGGTGAAAAGTGAGGAGGGGCAGAAAAAATCCTGGCAAGGAAGAGGTGGATACAGGTGATAGGGAAGGGTTGGCAGGTAGGTGGAGAGGGCAACAAAGGAGCGAGGTGAAATAGAGTCAGAAAGGTGGCAGATAAGGATGGAAGAAGAAGGATGAAATGTAAAGAGTTACTTTATGGTAACTCAAATTTCACGACACCAATTGGTGTATGTGACAATAAATGTCCTTTGTCCTTGTCCTTATTATAACGTGCACCGAGATACAGTAATGATCTTTTGCTGCATGTTATCCCGTTAGCAGAAAGATAATACATGATTACAATCGAGCCATTCACTGTGTACAGATACAAGATAAGGGAATAAAGTTTAGTGCAAGGTAAAGCCAGCAAAGTCCGATCAAAGATAGTCTGAGGGTCCCCGATAAGGTAGATAGTAGTTCAACACTGCTATCTGGTTGTGGTAGGATGGTTCAGTTGCTGGATAACAGTTGGGAAGCTGAGCACAAGACAGGACTTGCGACACTCAAAAGGGCCTGTCCAACTTAGGCGATCTTTTAGGTGACTGCCAGCGACTGTCATAGTCATAGCAGGTCGCTGTAAAACCGGCGATTGGAGCCCCCCTACGACAATGTCTAAAACAATCTACCACCTAGTCGACGTCAAGCTACCACAAGCTACCGACAACTGGCAATCCATTAGGACGTCCAACTACGACAACCTACGACAAGCTATGACCATGAAGACAACTGAAGACAATTCAGTCGCAGGTACCCGTCGCCGGTTGACGAGGGTTGACGTAGGTAGTCACCAATGGAATTCACTGAAGTCAACACTGGCAACAACCTACTTCACCTGGCGACAACCTACGGCAGCACCTACATCAGGAGAAGTCAAGCTACGCCCATCGCCGACTGTCCCCAAAAATGTTTGAACATGTTGAAAATCCAGCGGCGACCAGGAAGACACTACGATTCTTTGGGCGACTGAGGAAACTACTCATGACCATGCAGTCGACACCCCAGCAACCATGTGGTGACAGCTTAGTTTCCTGTCATCGCCTAAAAGATCACCTGTGGTACAAGCTCTTTAGAGTCCATGGGTGACATGGACCGAATGGACAGAACAACCTTTTTTAATGATGTTGATCTCCATGAAACATAGAATCATAGAAACATAGAAATTAGGTGCAGGAGTAGGCCATTCTGCCCTTCGAGCCTGCACCGCCATTCAATATGATCATGGCTGATCATCCAACTCAGTATCCCGGACCTGCCTTATCTCCATACCCTCTGATCCCCTTAGCCACAAGGACCACATCTAACTCCCTCTTAAATATAGCCAATGAACTGGCCTCAACTACCCTCTGTGGCAGAGAGTTCCAGAGATTCACCACTCTCTGTGTGAAAAAAGTTTTTCTCATCTCGGTTTTAAAGGATTTCCCCCTGATCCTTAAGCTGTGACCCCTTGTCCTGGACTTCCCCAACATCGGGAACAATCTTCCTGCATCTAGCCTGTCCAACCCCTTAAGAATGTTGTAACTTTCTATAAGATCCCCTCTCAATCTCCTAAATTCTAGAGAGTATAAACCAAGTCTATCCAGTCTTTCTTCATGAGACAGTCCTGACGTCCCAGGAATCAGTCTGGTGAACCTTCTCTGCATCTATGGCAATAATGTCCTTCCTCAGATTTGGAGAGCAAAACTGTACGCAATACTCCAGGTGTGGTCTCACCAAGACCCTGTGCAACTGCAGTAGATCCTCCCTGCTCCTATATTCAAATCCTTTTGCTATGAAAGCTAACATACCATTCGCTTTCTTCACTGCCTGCTGCACCTGCATGCCTACTTTCAATGACTGGTATACCATGACAACCAGGTCTCGCTGCATCTCCCCTTTTTCTAATCGGCCACCATTTAGATAATAGTCTGCTTTCCTGTTTTTGCCACCAAAACGGATAACCTCACATTTATATGAATGTGATTTTGTGATGGAAATGCTGAGTGGAGGATACCAGCTGAGTGTGCTGATGATTTTAGCAACAGCGAGCAGTGTCAGAAGAGATGAAGCGGTATTGCATACATCTACATTATAATCTCTTCAGAGTGTGGAGCAGTGAGTGAAATACACAACCTCCTGCCTGTGCTCCCTTTGGCTTCCAGCTTTCATGATCTGCTGAAAGGAAGGAATGGAGTTTTTAAATAAAGGTACTAGTCTAAGTTGGGTCCCAGGATCACAGAAGGGCTGGTCATCCAACGCAATATTCCACCTCTCCACCAATTCTAATATTGGTGGTCAGTGGGGGGGGGGGGGGGGGGGGGGGGGGGGGGGGGGGGGGGGGGGGGCTTTCTGGAGCACTAGTATGGGTGTGGTGGGCTGAAGGGACTGGTTTCCAGAGGGCTAGTATGCCAATTGTGCGCCAAATGGATTCTTGGACTGGCGTCTCAGTCAATCATGCCTGTTGTGCTGGCAACTCACTCACTCACGGCTGGTAGTTGACTCACAGCTAATCCTTGAAATTCTATTTCAAGCAGGGTATAAGGCCACCTAATTCAAGTGCAGTTTCATCCCATTTGAAGTAGGGTGCAAAGCCACTAAAGACTGCGAGTTGTGACCTCTCCTTTCTCCATCTTGCAGAGACTGAGCCACACCCATATTTCAGGGTTTTATAACCCCTCCCCCCCCCCCCCCCACTCCCTCCACCGGTAAAGGTGTGGCTTTCATGGAGTGATTGACAGGAGAGAGATTCTCAACTTTAAAAAACAACTAATAACACTTTTATTTTTCATTGACGGGAAGAATTCTCTGCACCTGCTCAGGGGGGGGGGGGGGGGGGGGGGGGGGGGGGACTGAGTAAGATGGCCAAAAATCACAGCCGTAAGTGGTAGCGTTTTATCTAAAATCAATATACAGTGCAAACAGGAATTAAGTGCATTTGCAGTAGTACCTTTTAACTTCAAGCAAAAGCTCCCAAGCCTCCATTTGCAGTAAGTAGTGCCTTTCAACTTCATGCCACCATTTGCATTGAGTGGTGTCCTTCAACTTCAAGCCACACCCAAGCCACACCCAAGCCACCATTTGCAGTAAGTAGTGCCTTTCAACTTCAAGCCAAAGCAACCAGGCCACCATTTGCAGTAATAGTGCCTTTCAACTTCAAGCCAAAGCTCCGAAGCCACCAGAACCAATAGACATTTTTACAAGCTTTAGAACCAATAGACATTTTTTGGAAGCTTTAGAACCAATAGAGACACTTTTTGCAAGCTTTCGAACCAATAGAGATTTTTTGCAAGCTTTAGAACCAATAGACATTTTTTGCAAGCTTTAGAACCAATATACATTTTTTTTGCAAGCTTTAGAACCAATATACATTTTTTTTGCAAGCTTTAGAACCAATAGACATTTTTTTTGCAAGCTTTAGAACCAATAGAGACACTTTTTGCAAGCTTTAGAACCAATAGACATTTTTTTGCAAGCTTTAGAACCAATAGACATTTTTTGCAAGCTTTACAACCAATAGAGACATTTTTTGCAAGCTTTAGAACAAATAGACATTTTTTTGCAAGCTTTAGAACCAATAGACTTTTTTTAAAGATTTATAACCAATAGACACTTTTTTGCAAGTTTAGAACCAATGGACACATTCTGCAAGCTGTTGAGAACCACTAAGGGCACTTACATTTGAGTAGACATGTGTTCAGTGTTATTCACAGCTCAGAGAAACATGACCCTCTGCCGTCCTCCAGCTTGCAGACACTGATTGAGGCACAACACTTCCTGGTTTTATAGTTCCTCCCCTTGCCGCCAGCGGGGGCAGCAGAGAGAATGGGGAATTTTGTAAAAACATTAATATATCTGTCATTTTTAATCAACGGGAAAAATCCTCGGCACGTATGCGGCGGAGGGGGGCTCTGAGCGAGGTGGCCAAAAATGATGGCTGTAGGTGGCGGTGTTCTCTCGTAAATCGCAGCAAAGAAGGCCAAAACCGGTCAAGAACAGACTTTTAGTAATATAGATTGTAACACACATACGTAAAAGCAAGCAGCTTCTGGCATTTAAACCTTCAAAGTACATTTACATTTGTATTCTGGGTCTCATTTTCAAATGATGCACCCACATTCTGGGAAACTATGTGAGTGTATCAGCCTGTCAAAGGCTCATGAAGGTACTTCTGCAGATCACCACCTAATGCTAAAGTTACGGTGGTGCAGTGGTAGAGTTTCTGCCTCATAGCACTTGCAGCACCAGAGTCACGGCTTCGATGCCGACTATGGGTGCTGCCTGAACGGAGTTTGTACCTTCTCCCCGTGGCTGCGTGGGTTTTCTCCTGGATCTTCGGTTTCCTCTCACTCTCCAAAGACGTACAATGGCTTGGGTTTGCACACATGGTATAAGTGTAAATTGTCCCTAGTGTGTGTAGGCTTGTGTTAATGTGCGGGGATCGCTGGTCGGTGCGGACTCGGTGGGCCGAAGGGCTTGTTTCCACGCTGTATCTCTAATACAGGTGTCAGTGGTTATGGGGAGAAGGCAGGAGAATGGGGTCAGGGGGGAGGAGGGTGAGATAGATCAGCCGTGATTGTATGGCAAAGTAAACTTGATGGGCTGAACGGCCTAATTCTACTCTTTTATGACCTTGTGAACTAAACAAAACATACTTTCCTGAATGGTGTGGCAGAAGGAACAGCAATGCTCCTGAATTCTAATGACCTGAAATTGGACCTTCTCCATCACGGAACTGCATCAAGTTGCTCAGTGTTCGTTAGCTTCATGTAATGAAGATCTGAGACCCTATGTCAGGGGATGTGATTTAAGGCCCTTCTGTTCTGGGATTGATCCCTGCTCCAGTTCTCCTTCTGTGCCCTGCGTTCCACACCAGCAGGTCCTCGCTCTGACCCTCCCGCAGCTCCGGGCCTCTCTCACCCTCACCTGCAATGGACCCCAACTTTACTTCATTTTACTGCAGATCCATACATTCAATAAACGGTTCATCCCCTACCTGAACTCACGACCTCTAGTTTCCTTCTCCCCTGAGTCTCAGCCTAAAAGAAGGTTCTCAAGTTGAAACATCAGCCGTTCCTTTCCCCCAGAGATGCTGCCTGACCCGTCGAGTTACTCCAGCGTTTTGAGTCTATCTCCAATTCTGGGTAAATAGGTTCACGTCTGAATTTTTGATTATTGTAAAAAAATATTGGGTATTGGTTTATTGTTGTCACGTGTACCGAGATACTGCAAAAACATTATTCTGCAAGCATCCATATGTGGAAACAATCAACCCATTTACCCCTTCCCAGTTCTCCAAACAGTCTTAGTGTCTCCGACTACATTTTATCTCTATTTGCTTTGTTGTTACCTTCTCCCAGCTTACAGTGATCTATTCTACATTTTCCTTGAACTTGATTCCCTCCATCCTGTTTTCACACCTTACTCCTCCTTATCTACAGTATGTATCTCCCTCTCCCCTGACATTAGTCTGAAGAAGGAGGAGATGCAATTTTTTCCATATCGTACAGTATCTCCGTCCGCACTGCGGCTTAACATCGAGGAGATGGAAGCGTCTGCTGGAAACTGATTTTGGGAGCCCTTTGCCAGAGATCGACCTCTGTGCTTCAAAACGGGATCCTGTGGAATTTAACATCATGGAGCTCGCAGTCCCTGGTTGGAGACCGACTTCGGGAGCCCCAAGCGCAGGAGCTTCGACCACCCTGACGTATGAGCTGTGATCGCCCCGACATGGGAGCTTTGACCTCCGGCTGGAGGAGCTTCGATCGCCCCTAAGGATGATTCAAATGCCCAGACTGCAGGAGAAAAATGAGGGAAGAAGATTGCCTTCCATCACAGCGAGAAATGTGAGGAATCCACTGTGGTGGATGTTTAATGTTGACTTTTATGTAGTTGTGGGTCTTATTGCTTTTTTTAGTATGGCTGTAGGGATATCACTGTACCTTAATTGGTACATGTGACAATAAAAGACCTTTGAACCATTGAAACCTTTAAACCAAAACATCACCCATTCCCTCTCTCCAGAGATGCTACCTGTGCCGCTGAATTACTCCAGCATGTTATGTCTATCTTTAGAATATAGTATTAGAACTGCTAAGAAAATGCAAATAAAAAGGTTGGGGTAAAAAACCCACGCCACAATTTTCTAAATTAACTCAGGAATAAAAATGTGTTTACTGTGGCTCAAATATTTATGCTTTCAATTTGTAGCTGTTAAAAGTAGCTCAGGTAATAGAATCTGCATAAAACAACAGAAAATTGTGAATCTGTGGAGTTCTCTGCCACAGAAGGCAGTGGAGGCCAATTCACTGGATGTTTTCAAGAGAGTTAGATTTAGCTCTTAGGGCTAAAAGAATCAAGTGATATGGGGAAAAAACTGGAACGGGGTACTGATTTTAGATGACAGCCATGGTCATATTGAATGGCGGTGCTCGCTTGAAGGGCCAAATGGCCTACTCCTGCACCTATTTTCTATGTTTTCTAAAATAAAGTGGGTCACATTATTCAAACCATTGTCATGATTTAATTGAAGGCAGAAACCTTACACAACCTGTGTCAGAGTAGCATTCAGAAAACATTGCAAAATGAAATTATTATAATACTTATCTAAAACGCCTCCAAAGCTGAACAAAGTAAGGGGTATCTGTGCTTGTAGTATGACATTTGATTCATTATTTAGTTATGGGTCATGCACAGTTATAATCTCAGGTTTATGAGTAATGTTGCATGATTTGCATCTTACTGCAATAGATAAATTAGCTTTCCAAAGCAGTAAAACTAACATTATAGAATGACCCTGTTTAAACCAATCTACCTTAGCCACCTCATCAGATACTCTAAGCAAAATTAATCGTCTTCTCAGTCAAGAAACCCTTTAATGTGCAAAGAGTCGTATATTGGATTTTTTTTGGCTGGATTGTTTCCAGTCAAATTAAATTGAATTAAGATGATATCTCAGATCATCCTAAAAATGAATTATGTATATTTTGTACTTGACCCTCAGTTAGGTTAAGACGCTTGACAGAAAACAGCACAGCAATGGTTCCCCAATGGCCAACTTACTAGGAATTGGAGTGATTCCCTACAATATATATGTTTTTAATTTCAGGTTTCTACCAGCTGCAAAGTGTTTGCTTGTCAACTGACAACTTCAGGAAGCGAAGCAGTAGTTTAGTTTAGTTTAGATTAGAGATACAGCATGGAAACGGGCCCTTTGGCCCACTGGGTCCACGCCGACCAGTGATCCCCGCATATGAACACTATCCTACACCCACTAGAGACAATTTTTACATTTACCAAGTCAATTAACCTACATACCTGTACGCCTTTGGATTGCGGGAGGAAACTGAAGATCTCAGAGAAAACCCACGTGGGTCACAGGAAGAATGTACAAGCTCCACACAGACAGCGTTGTCAGGATCGAACCTGGGTCTCCGGCACTGCATTTGCTATAAAGGGCCTGTCCCACAGGCATGCGACCTGCATGCGACCTAAACGCAAGCTAACGTGGTCGCTTGAGCTGTACGGCATGCGGCAAGCGGGAGCAAGTGGAGGTCGAGTGAGTGACACGGCGTCGAGGCGGCTGTGGATCGGCAGGCCGTTGCCGCGTGGAATTTTTAAACACGGTCAGTTTTTCGGAACCCCGCGCGATGTCGGAACCAGCTTCACACAACTCCATACGGCTCCGGTGATCGAAGTGGGACCGACCCCGCGAGGCCGTACGGCTCAAGCGACCATGTTAGGTCGCGCTTGCCGCATGCAGGCGCATGCTGGTGGGACAGGCCATTAAGGCAGCAACTCTACCACTGCGCCCAGTACACACACCCCAGTCTACAATGACGGCTCCGAAGTGGAGATGATCGAAAGTTTCAAGTCCCTTGGAGTAAATATCACCAGGAATTTAAAGATAGACACAAAATGCTGAAGTAACTCAGCGGGAGAGGCCACATCTCTGCATAGAACGAATGGGTGTAGTTTTGGGTCGAGAACCTTATTCTTACCCAGCAATTTGTTCTGGACTTGCCACATCGAAGCTATGTCCAAAAAAGTACACCAATGCCTCTGCTTCCATGGAAGGGTTAGGAAGACTCCAACAACCCTCACCCACTTGTATTGGGGTGCATCACAGCATGGTCTGGGAACAGGTCCATCCGAGACTGCCCTATAGGCAGGAGATACAGTAGCTTGAAAGCACATACTGTACCTCCAGATTCAAGAACAGTTCCTTCCCAGTTGTTATCAGGCAACTGAATGTTCCTCTCATCAGCTAGAGTGCGGTCCTGAACTCCAATCAACGTCATTGGAGACCTTTGAACTTTCTTTAATTGGACTTCATCAGACTTGAATGTTATATCTTTGCATTAAATCTTGTACCCTTGATCCTTTATCTGTACACTGTGGACGGCTCGATTGTATTCATGTATTGTCTTTATTTTGTCTGAACAGCTAGCCAACAAAAGTTTTTCACTGTATCCCAATATATGTAACAATTATAAACTAAATTAAACTAAACTAAACAGCTATGGGTAGGATGTTCAAGTTATCTAATTCAAATTAAACATTGCATGGAGTTCTAATGTAAACATTTCATTCATTGTCATTGAGGATCCACTTTGATTAATGTGGCTGTGCAACACTCCCTTTAGTATAATTAATATTTGAAATGTTACATCCTGTTAGATTTCAATCAGGATTTATGCCAGAATCAAATCCCAGTTCAATAACATCTAATACCATATCAAAAGAAATTCATTTTCCATATGATCTTACAAACTACACAAGGTTTTGTCCGGAGAAGATGATTTAGCTTTGTTTATTTAATTGTTACGGGTACTGAGGTACAGGGAAAAGCTTCTGTTGCATGCTAACCAGTCAGCAGAAGGACAATACATGTTTGCAATTGAGCTGCCAACAGTATACAGATATACGATAATGGGAATCATGTTTAGAGCATAATAAAGTCCAGTAAAATCCGATTAAAGACAGTTCAAGGGTCTCCAATGAGGGAGATGGTAGCTCAGGCTTCACTCTCTAGTTGTTGATATGATGGTTCAGTTGCTCTATAATCTCTTGGAAAACTGCCCCTGAATCTGGAGGTGTGCATTTTTGCACTTCTGTACCTCTTGCCTGATGGGAGAGGGAAGAAGAGGGAGTAACTGGGGTGAGACTCATCCTTGATGAAGCTGGTGGCCTTGCCGAGGCAGTGTGAAGTGTAGAAAGAGTCAATGGAAGGGAGGTTGGTTTGTGTGATGGTCTTGGCTGCATCCACGATTCTCTGCAAAGTCATGTGTTTTTAGATGGAGCTGTTCCCAAATAATGCTGTGATAATTTATGCTGTGATATTACCACCAGGAGCGCCAAACGATTGGCAGACCTGCCAACAGTCTGTCTGTTTTCTCATCTTTATTAACATTTTTTTAATGCGTTTTAAAAGTTTGTGTAGATATTCTCTGGTTTATTTTATGTGTGTGGGGTGTGGGGGGGGAGTCAGGGGAAATCTTTTGTCAGATTCTTACCTTGCTGGAAATGCGATTACTTTCAGGATCGTATCTCCGGTCGCTCTGCGGCCTTGCATCGATGGAGCTGATGGCCTCCTTGGACTGACCTTGGGGCGTGGACTTAACATCGGGGTCGATCCCTCACCTGGGATCGCTCTAACCATGGCCTGCTGACTTACCATCAAGCTCGCAGTCTCGGGAGAGACTAGTCGGGAGCTCCAACATCGCGGAAGATTCAACTCGCCCGACGCGGAGTCCGATCACCCGGCACGGGGGAATTGACATCCCCCCCAATGCAGAAGCTGATCGCTCCGACGCGGAGGGACCACCGCCGGCTACGGGAGTCAAGATCGTCCCGTCAACGGAGGGCTCGAGGCCCAAGACCGCGGGAGAGCAAACAAGGGAGGAGATTGAACTTTTTTTTCGTCTTCCATCACATTGAGGAATGTGGAGGAGTCACTGTGGTGGAATTTTATGTTAAAATGTGTTTTGTGTGTTCTGTTGCTTTTTATTTGAATAACTGATTTGGCAAATGAAATTTCTCATATGCTGTAAAACATGCTTGACTAATGAAGTATTATTGTGATTGAGATTGTGATTGTGCTTCATCCCGATAGAATGTTTTCTACGGCACATCTGTAGAAGTTGGTGAGAGTTGTTGGGGACATACTGAACCTCCTAAGCCTTCTAAAGAAATAGAACCGCTGGTGTGCATTCTTGCCCATTGCTTCAATATGGCTGGTCCAGCACAAGTTGATGGTGATATTTATTCTGAGCAACTTGAAGTTTACAACCATCTTAACTTTGACGCCGCCAATGTATACGGGGGTATGTGTACTGCTTTGCTGCCTGAAGTCAATCACTTTGGCTTGCTGACATTGAGAGAAAGGTTGTTGTCTTGGCACAAGATTATGAGGTTCTCAATCTCGTTCATGTACTCGTCTCATCATTATTTAATATCCAGTCCACTGCAGTGAGGTCGTTCACAGGCAACTGAACCATCCTATCAACAAGATAGACACAAAATCCTGAAGTAATTCAGCGGAACAAGCAGCATCTCTGGAGAGAAAGAATGGGTGACATCTCAGGTTGTGACACTTCTTCAGACCGATGGCACGACATCACCCATCTCAACGCTTTCACTCCCCTTACCTACTCTAACCTCACCCCCTCTGAACGTACAGCCCTCCATTCACTCTGCTCCAACCCTGACATGATAATCAAACCTGCCGGCAAGGGAGGTGCCATGGTAGTCTGGTGCGCTAACATCTACTGGGCCGAGGACAGGCACCAACTCTCAGACACCTCCTCCTACGTATCCTTGGACCATGATCCCACAGACAAGCACCAGGTCTTTTTATTCAATTAAGTCTCAAGAAGGGTCAATTTAAACCAGCATCTGCAGTTCCTTCCTACACATCTGATCAATAAGTAGGGAAGCTACTCTCAACCTCGTTGGAGACCCTCAGCCTATCTTTAATTGGACTTTACTGGACCTTATCTTGTACTTTATGTTATTCTCTTTATCCTGTTTTGGTACACTGTGGACAACTCGATTGTAAACATGTATAGTCTTTCTGCTGACTGGTCAGCAAACCACAAAAAGCTTTTCACTGTACCACGTAACACATAACAATAAACTAAACTAAACTAACCAATATCTTTTAGCATTCAGCTGAGTGATTTTGTTAAAAATTCTTTAACTCTTCCACATTTCAATAGATTATTTCCTTTCTCTAGAGAAAGCAGACAAAAGCAATTCTTTGATTTTATATCAAAGTCACATGAGTGTCAATATGTCGACGTATGGTGCGGGAGTCGGAGAAGTTCGAAATTGCTCTGCAGGTAAGTTAATTTTGTTTTTAGCGGGCTGCTGCGGTACAGGGGGCCCGGAGTAGCTGTCAGGCGCAGCCTCTGTGGCTGCCGCCGTTGGAGCTCCGAACGGGAGCAGGCGGCGGATTTGGAGGCCGCCGTGAGGGTCCGTAAGGAGTTGGGATTCAATATTGCGGCTGCCGGCGCAGCCAGGTCAGCGATCGCTGCAAAAGATTAGCAGCAGCCGGTGGTTTAAAAATAGCCATGGCCAGGAAAGCAACCGCCAGGTAAGGTCAGCTGCAGTAGTACCTAGCAATTTTAAACATAGATGCTGCCGGCTGAGTTCAGCTTACGCTGTAGAGCAACATATGGCAGCCATCAATAGAGTTGGCAGGTTGTAATAGCTGTTGCCGTTCGGTCACGTTTTTGACTATCCTAGCAGATAGGATACAAAGGTCATGTTTAATACTTTGGCAATATAACGATGGATATTATCATTCCAATAAAGTTTAAATTGAAATTGAATTAAACTGAATACAAAAGACATTTATTATCACATACACCAAATGGTTAAGTGAAATTTGACTTGCCATTGCAACACAAAATGGGGCTCCACTGGAGCAGGCGACTGTTCGGAGCATCTTACGGGCAATACCTGTACAGATTAATGCTCTGAAAAAGAGTCAGCCATAGGCCTGAGGAGGCAACGCCTGGTTCAGGGTTGCGTTCTATTTCCTCCCCTAAAAAACTCCATTCAGGCTCCAGAAAGGAGCTCCTGGCTTGGGAATCCTTTTTTGAGCTGTGTCTATCAGACACCAGGGGGAACAACACCTGCTTCAGGGTGGCATCATGATAATTTCCGCTCAGTGGAGGGGACTGTTGGAGATTCTTTTACAAGAGACTCCAACTGTGGATATCGAAAGAGCAGTTGAATCTCTGATATAATGGGGGTATGCTTCTTTTAATCATTTGAACAAACTATTCCCCATGTACCGGAGGCATTAACAGGCGGTTCAAGCCATGTGCCTGTGACAACACCTGGCAGGGTTGTATTTCTCCCACTCTGTCGTGGGGTGTATCGGAAAGAAGTGACTTTGATTATGATGCCAGCTCATCCAGGTCATATGGGGGCCATAGGCCTGAGGTAGCAACACCTGGTGCAGGGTTGCACTCTATTTCCTCCCCTGAAATACTCCGTTCAGGCTCCAGAAGGGAGCAATGATTTGGAGTCACTAACAGGTGCAACCTGTTTGGTAAGTACAATAAATAATGATGATTTTTACCGACAGCCGAGGACCGCGGCAGAGCGGAAAGCCGACGGCCACTTCGGAGTCGCTGGCAGCGCCGATCTGCACAGCTAGTTCCGATTCGGCTCCTAGAGGGAGCAGCTTGGCAACCCCGAGTTGGGGCAAAGCCAAAGCCAAGTCTGTGAGACAAGTCCTGTCGGACGATTCAGGACAAGAGGATTATGTCCCCACATCCATGGCAGATGTGACTGACTGTTTATCTCAATTGGAACATCTGCTGGATCAGATGGTGGCATAATATATGCTCCATGATACGGAGGCATGCACAGGCACTTCGAGTCATATGCCTGTAGCAACGCCTGGTTCAGGGTTGCACCATTTCTCTCACTCTGTCGAGGGGAGTGTCAGAGATCAGTATGGAGCTGACTCCGAACATAAGTATGTGCCTGAATCCCATGCTTTAATGCATGATGTACGAGAGTCGCATAAAGAAGAGCTGCCAGCTCTTGCCTCTAAATTTGCTGTTCCCTCAGGGACAGGCAAGCCACTACAAGAGGAGTTGGCCAGCAGCATCAGCTACCTAATATCACACCAGCTGAAAGAATGGCAAGCATGGGGATGAAGATGTGGTCAGACAAGGTCTGCATATGGAACTTCGCTGAAGCTCCAACAAGCAGATCGACCTTGGTTCAGAAATACTGGCAGGTAAGGTCTCTGTATTAACCTCCGTAAAACTCCGAAATGCAGCAGTCTGTCGGCCCAGGTTTGGGCATGGGCTGTCTAGTATATTTTCACTGTCTCTGGAAAAGATCAGGTTGATGCAGAGACATTGGCAGGGTGCCTTGCATAGTAAACTCTGTAAGTTCCAAGTAGGAACAGCTTGGTTACCCATTGGTAGACCATCATGGAACTGGCTGGCCATATGGGTCATATTGACCAGGGAAGCACTGCCTCAACTTCTGTGATTGAGGTTATCAGGCTGCTCAGTAGAATGAAGTAGTTGATGTCTCCCTCAACACATGTTTACATTTATGCTTAGTTAGTGGAGTTGCCAATTCGTTGGAAACATCATTGCCATCCTCTGTGGGATAGGCAGCTACCAGCAGGAAGGCGGTCTGGCATATAGTATTTTTATCTGACCTGTAGGTTCATGTTGTGAATCAAAAATGTATTTATAATAATCTGTAGGCTCTCAATACCAGTATTCCTGATTGAGTGCCTGGTCGAAGAGATTGTGCTTCGCACACCGGCGACTCAGACATGTGGTTTCAGTCGGAGGACTGTGAAGCAATTCCTGGTACAGGCTTGCATTATGCTAAATTCCACTCTGAGGAAGAACGCTGAGGATTCGTGGTGACTCTAATAGCCAAGAGTTGACAGGGAACTCGTATTCCCACATCAAGTGGATACTATGTTTTCAGCTCTAGTCATAGGGTTCTGATTATATGTTATCAGCAAAATGTATGAATAACTAGATAATGCATCTTACGCGGCAAGAGAAGCCAAAAATGTTCCGTCCATATGATCAATAGAGGAACGGTGGTTCCAAGTGTAATCAGTGACATCTCACAGAGGATGAGTAGTCTACCCAAGAACAAGAGGGTTATATTTCTGATGGTCCTCAATATTACAGAAACATGGAACATGCCAAATCAGGTTAGGATTTGGCTAATCTGATCATGTGTTTAGTTATCCAGTTTAAGATGGATGATTGGCATTCAGCAATTTAGCTGATTTAGAGAATCGATCTTCAAGATGCATACTTTGCCATATCTATACACACGAGGCACAGATTATCTGGTGTTTTTGATAACAAAACCCGTGGTGAAAGCTAATTCTGCCCTACTCAGATCAAAGGGCATTGTGTCATCAAGTTTTTAGATAACATGCAAAATTTGCAGCTGATAAAACTTAGGGGTTTATCAGTAGATACCTCTTACAACATTAAGGATGAGGCAACATGAAATATAATAATGCCAACTTTGCTTATTCATTCAGGCTATGGTTAGGTGGCTGAAGCAGCTCCTATTTACTCGATCACGAGTGATGGCTGGGGCAGCCTGTTTTGTCGGGCAGCTAGCTCTGCACGATTATATGGGAAGTTTTGTGAACAAAATATGTGAGTTACTTTTAAACGGAAGTAACAAAGGTTTGTGTGGCTTTCAGTTTGGGCTTAGAGAAGCGTTTATGTGATAGCACAATTAACACTGCTTTTGCTGCTTTGTCATTCTCTATAATCCCATGTGGGTAAATAAATGGTTGTTTATTCTCCCGCTGTTCACTAATGTTATGCAGGATGTCTTTTATATGACCGCTCTAAAACCCTACACTCATTGTAGTGTGCAATGTATATCAGTAAATTATTATGCAAATATTCTTCTACTGTATTCCAAATGGGAGCAGTATTTTTTAAGTTTATTATGCTTTTAGCAACAACATTTCAGCACAAACAATAGTCTTTACTCAATCTCTGGCTTGGTCTCTGGGTCATAACTGACATTAGGGTAGCTTGTTATGGGAATGATCTCATAAGCAAAATGGGCATGATTGCATACATTTGGAGTTGACAGCATACCCACCAGAGCGGAGATTGAGGGTGTTGTTAGGTATGCAAGTACACTGAGCTTGCTAGTACCTATGAGATGAAAAATAGTTTCTTTATTGTTAATTAATAGTCTCTCAAGAGATTGCTGATGGCTCATTATCAGCCATTAGAAGGGATAGTTCGCTTTCATCATACAGCAAGAGGCTTACATAGTGCGTGTTAAGAAGTTATACAATTTAGTTGAATATGTCTGGATATTTGCAGATAGAATTCTGAACTGTGTTGCATGAGTTATTGTCTAACTCAATGTCAATTGGGACTATGCTCCGGTTATGAGCAATGGCCATGTATGCAAGTTAGCATTGTGGTATTAATAACCCATGTCTTTCTACCATTAATGGTTTATCTGTTTAAGTGTTTCACGCACAGATTGGGTTACTGCATGAAACCACAGAGCTTTGAAGGATTCATGTAGTCACTCACATGACTGATATAAATTCGAAAGATTAAACAAGAACTTACTGTTTGAAGTTTGATCTTTATTTTATGAGAAGTTGAAGTGAGGGAATATGTGCCCTCCACTCCCAACCCTACTTCTCATAAATATCATTCAGTATTTCTAAGGTTGTTAATCTTTCTATAGCTTAAGTTCAGCAATTAGTCTGTGGTTTCATACAGCTGCTCTGAAGGTTGCCAAGCATGTGGGCTGGTGGGCTTCATGTATTCCCTCACACGGGGGGGGGGGGGGGGGGGGGGGGGGGGGGGGGGGGGGGTGTCTGGAGCACGAGGATGGGGGTGGGGGGCTGAAGGGAGTAATTTCCACGGGGCAAGTATGGACATTGTGGGCCAAATGGATTTCCTGGGGTGAGAGCGCAGTCACTCAAACCTGATGTGCAGGCAGCTCGCTCACGGCTGGTGGGCAAGCAGTTGACTCACGGTTATAACTTGAAATTCCATTTCAAGCCGGGTGCAAGGCCACCAAATTCAATTGCAGTTTCATACCACTTCAAGCAGGGTGCAAGAACACCAAATTCAGGTGCAATTTCATACCACTTCAAGTAGGGTGCAAGGCCACCAATTTCAAGTGCAGTTTCCAACCACTTCAAGCAGGGTGCAAGGCCACCAAATTCAAGTTCAGTTTCATACCACTTCAAGCAGGGTGCAAGGCCACCTAATGCTAGTGCTGTTTAATGCCATTTCAACCAGGGTGCAAGGCCACCAATCTCAAGTGCAGTTTCATACCACTTCAAGCAGGGTGCAGGACAACCAAATTGAAGTGCAGTTTCATACAATTTCATGCAGGGTGCAAGGCTACCACATTCAAATGCAGTTTCATACCATTTCTAGCAGGGTGAAACCACCATATAACCACCATAAACCGACACAAAACACCACATAAACACCACACTCACAGTTCAGTAGACATTCAGTGTGTTCAGTTAATTCACAGCTCAGACAGAGTCCTAACCTTTCCCTCTCCCATCTTGCTGAGACTGAGCCACACACGCAATTCTGGGTTTTATAATCTCTCCACCCTCCAACCGGAAGGGGTGTGGCCTTCATGGCGTGATTGACAGCAGAGAGATTCTCAACATTTTTTTAAACACTAATAACACTTTTATTTTTCATTGATAGGAATAATCCTCTACACTGGATGAGTGGAGAGGGACTGAGTAAGATGGCCAAAAATCACAGCCGTAAGTGGTAACATTTAATCTAAAATCAATGTAAAGTGCAAACAGGAAGTTGTCACGTAACTACCACCCACAACCTTTTACAGTGCAGCATGTCAAAGCAGTTTCCACCACCAACAACCATTTGCAATGCAGCATATCAAAGCAGTTACCACCACCAACACCATTTGCAGTGCAGCATGTCAAAGCAGTTACCACCACCAACAACCATTTGCACAGCAGCATTTCAAAGCAATTACTACCACCAACAACCATTTGCAGAGCAGCATTTCAAAGCAGTTACCACCACCAACAACCATTTGCAGTGCAGCATTTCAAAGCAGTTACCACCACCAACAACCATTTGCAGTGCAGCATTTCAAAGCCGCTACCACCACCAACAACCATTTGCAGTGCAGCATTTCAAAGCAACCACATTTTTATTTTCAAACCACATTAAGGGCACTGACAGTTGAGTAGACATGTGCTCAGTGTTATTCACAGCTCAGAGAGATGTGACCCTCAATATGTCAATATTTTTAAAACATTAATAACTTTTTATTTTTCTTCAATGGGAAAATTTGTCCTGCACAGGGGAGGGGTCTCTGAGTAAGATGACCAAAAATCACAGCCGTAAGTGGTAACATTTAATCTAAAATCAATGTAAAGTGCAAACAGGAAGTTGTCACGTAACTACCACCCACAACCTTTTACAGTGCAGCATGTCAAAGCAGTTTCCACCACCAACAACCATTTGCAATGCAGCATATCAAAGCAGTTACCACCACCAACAACCATTTGCACAGCAGCATTTCAAAGCAATTACTACCACCAACAACCATTTGCAGAGCAGCATTTCAAAGCAGTTACCACCACCAACAACCATTTGCAGTGCAGCATTTCAAAGCAGTTACCACCACCAACAACCATTTGCAGTGCAGCATTTCAAAGCCGCTACCACCACCAACAACCATTTGCAGTGCAGCATTTCAAAGCAACCACATTTTTATTTTCAAACCACATTAAGGGCACTGACAGTTGAGTAGACATGTGCTCAGTGTTATTCACAGCTCAGAGAGATGTGACCCTCAATATGTCAATATTTTTAAAACATTAATAACTTTTTATTTTTCTTCAATGGGAAAATTTGTCCTGCACAGGGGAGGGGTCTCTGAGTAAGATGACCAAAAATCACAGCCGTAAGTGGCAGGATTTTTTCAAAAATAATGACATAGAAAAACAGGAAGTGGTCAAGATCTTACTTTTAGTAATATAGATAGCCCACTGAGACTGTATTCAAGTCGCCAGGTTTTGGAGGCATTCTCAAAATCCAAGCTGCAGCTGGCCATAAAGGCCCCTTGTCCAGGCTGCAGGGCCTCCAGCGGTCAGGTGAATCGGGCTAGGCAGCGAACCATCATCCCTCTCCTCACTCCTGTCTCCCTGTCATTACGAAGTTGAGATTCTCGGGCGGCACAATTTGTCACTCTCCGCTGAAATACTCAATGATTCAAGGATAATGTGCAGGGAATGCAGGTCGGCGTGGTCTCAGTGGGGCGAAGGGCCTGTTTCCGCGCTGTATCTCTAATCTAAAGTATTTATGACTCAATGACGCACGCTCCTCTGGAGCAGAGGATTTACCTAATATAATTTTAAGAGGGTTTTTAAAGCCATGTGTAAAACTACACAATGTCACTTCTATTTCCTGCAAGACATGTTAGTTTATAATTCATGACCGAGGAGATATTGCAGGGAACATTTCTATTCCCTCCTTAAATTAAGGGAGATTAAAATTATAATTAATTTATTCTAAATCATGGAAATATTTTGTGATGAGATTCCGACTGACCCAAAA
Organism: Leucoraja erinaceus; assembly: GCF_028641065.1. NCBI lineage: Eukaryota > Metazoa > Chordata > Chondrichthyes > Rajiformes > Rajidae > Leucoraja > Leucoraja erinaceus. The sequence continues at coordinate 19,456,522 of NC_073379.1, read as the reverse complement.
TACTGAAGAATGGAAATAAAAAGTCATTTATATATGGCAACAAACGTCATATGTAAATTGGTGTTTTTTGTTATCTCTGTTTAATGTTCAATGTAATTATTTCCTCTTTTGCTTATTAGCAATCTATTTCAATGATGCTCTGTGGTATTAGGGTATAAATAATGCATACATATCTAATTTGCCAATCACCTCTATAACAGAGCTTTGGATGACTTTAAATGAGATAGAGCAATAAACCGAGGAATTAGTTTTAAATATCCTAGCCAGAACGCAGTATTGTTTTGAGAGTGGTATCTCAGAGTCATAGTGTCATCGAGTTACACAGGTAAGAAACTGGCTCTTTGGCCCACCTTAATGGGCGAGTCACATTAGCCTGCATTTGGCATGAGTTGGATTTGTGGGAGGTGGTCTTGGAGGGGAGGACGCTTCGCAAACTGTGGAGCATCCTGGACAATACAGCTCACCCCCTCCATGGCACACTGGTCAACCTGAGGAGCACCTTCAGCAACAGACTGGTTCCACCAAGATGGAGCACAGAACGCCACAGGAGATCCTTCTTCCCTGTGGCTATCAAACTGTACAACTCCACCCCCATCTACCGTGGGGTAGACTGAGACCCCTCCCCAATCTTTGCACATTCCCCAAGCCTTTCCGCTCGTCAATTTAATTTCATGTTTCATGTATTTTGTGTTTTTATTACTGTTGGCAGATCAATTTCTCACCTGGGATAAATAAAGTTATATCGTATTATATCCTATCTTATCGTATTTAGCCCATAGCCCTCAAAAGCCTTTCTATCCATATATCTGTTGTGCTCCTGCAAGTAAAAATGTCATTGTTGCGTTTTGCAACATATGACAATAATAAAACTTTTGACTCTTGACTTAACTATTAATTCTTAAGTATTGACTTGATCCTTGATCTGTTCAAGTGTAATTTAAAAATTGTGATAGCACATGCTTCTATAGGTTCTTCTGGCAAGCTCATTCCAGATATAGACTACCCTCAACTCTATTGTAGGACATATGTTGCTTTCCTGAAGTTATAGTAGAGTCTCATAATAGAAATGTAGTTTTGTACCCTTTGTGGAAAGATATGTTACTATCCTTTAGAATGGAGCATCATCTATCACTTTTCATTTGCTCATATTTCCTTCAATAATGACAGAGCTTGTCAAAAGTATAACTCTAGAAGGAGTATGCAAAATTCTCCACTGTAATGGTCTCTGAGCAGTATTTCACAATAGGCCAGGCTATCCATCAGCTGCACTGGTTTAAAAGTCCAAAAATGCCAAGGAAATGTATATGCAATATTCCTGATGATCATGACAGAAATAGTAATTGGCATTAAAATGTGTTCTATTTTTGCATAGTTTATTTAGTTTAGAGATACAGCGCGGAAATAGGACCTTCGGCCCACAGAATCCGCGCCGACCGGCGATCTCTTCACATTAACACCATCCTTCAATAGAGACAATTTATAGAGACAATTTTACCCATACACCGCGCAAATTAACTTACAAAGTGTACGTCTTTGGAACGTGGGAGGAAACCGAAGATCTCGGAGAAAACCCACACGGTCACAGGCAGAACGGGCAAACTCGGTACAGACAGCACTTGTATGTTGGATCGAACCCTGATCTCTGGCGCTGTAAGTGCTGTAAGGCAGCAACTCCACCGCTGCATCACCGTGACCACCCATGTAATATTTCTGCACTTTCTATTTGGAAAGATAGCATGTAGTACATTTTTAGTTTACAGGGTGATCGCTGATTGGCGCGGATTTGGTGGCCTGTTTATGCGCTGTATCTCCAAAGTCTAAAGTTTAATACACCATTCTCCCAGACTCATCTCATGCACAACCATGAAGAATGGTTAGACGACATTTTGGGTCGGGATTTCTAGTCATACTTGCAGCTGATCAGGCTAAATTTGTGTCAGGAGTTGACAGGTACATCTGTGGATATCCAGGCTTTCTTTGTTTGCAAATGTAGTGCAGCTCCACATGATCTACACCCATTTGACATTTCCTTTGCTGTTCGGACAAGGTTGTCACGGCTCAAGTTACACTGGGCTTCTTTCGCTAATGATAAGAGAGCTTGTTGGGATATCTCGGATTGGTGAAATTATTGCTCTTTGCTTCCCAGTCACCATTGGAGAAATAGATCAAGTTAGTGGAGACAAGAATGGCAGCACGATTATTTTGAATGTTTAGCTGTCATTGCAGAACAATTAATCATGCCCAACATGACAACAAATGGAGCTGAAAACTTGATGATAACTTCCAGTGTCTTATGTTGGACTGCAGCAGAGGCATTTCAGGATTGTATAAACAAAAAAAAAATATTGCTTTCCTCATTTTAGGATTTATTGGGGAAAAAAAAGGATGTTAAGAAGGGAAACTATCAGTTTCCCCATAATTATTTAAAACTCCAGCTGAACTGTTGGTAGGACACGGACTGGTTTATTTTTTCGTTCACAGTTACAGCATGGATACAAATATTTGCCCAACTGAGTCCATGCCAACCATTGACCACACGTACACACTAGTTCTAAGTTATCCCGCATTCTCATCCACTCCCTACACGCTTTTTAAAAATTTACATGGGCAAATTAGCATACAAACACGCACATCTTTGAGACATGGGAGGAAACTTGAGCACCCAAAGGATACCCACGCAGTCACAGGGGGAATGCAGAAATTCCACACAGACACCGTTTGTAGTTGGAATTGAACCTGGGTCTCTGGCGCTGTGAGGCAGCAGCTCCGTCAGCCATGCCACTCTGCCTCCCAAAGTAGGAAGAAACAAAAATGATGGACATCAAATGCAGTCGGCTGGGGTTTCCTTTCCAGAGCGGGTGCAGATGTGATTCACCAGGATATTGCATACCATCGGGGCATTTTCATTATAAGGAACAATTGGGAATGCTGCGTTTGTTTCTTCCGGAGCGGAGGAAGCAGAGGGGTGACGATAGAGGTGTATATAAATATGAGGATGTAGATAAAGATAGTAAAAATAATTTTCCTATAGAAGAGGGCATGGGCTTAACGTGAGATGTAAGAGGTTTTCCAGGGTCCTGAGGGAGTGTGGGGGGGTCGCAAGGAGGTGGTGGGAATCTGAATTGTACTGCTTGATAAGGTGAATGAGGCAAAACACTCACAACATTTAAGAAGCACCTAAGCAAGTCCTTGAATCACCAGGTCATTGAAAACTAGGGACATAATGCATATAAATGGGCGGCACAGTGATGCAGCGGTAGAGTTGCTGCCTTACAGCCATTACAGCACCAGAGACCCAGGTTCGATCCCGACTATGGGTGCTGTCTGTACAGAGTTTGTACATTCTCCCTGTGACCGTGTAGTTTTTCCCTGGGTACTCTGGTTTCCTCCCACACTGGTGTGCGTAGGATAGTGTTAATGTGAGTGCTGGTTGGTGCGGACTCGATGGGCTGATGGGCCTGTTTCCTCACTGTATCTCTAAACTAAACTAACCTAAATGGGATGTGCAGATGGATATAATGGGTGGCATGGACATGGTCAGCAAAGGGACTATTTCTGTATCAGCTGACTCTATGACTCTTTTGACCTTTGGATAGTTGTGGGATCAAACCATATCGGGAGAGGTCAAGTTGTCTTTAAATGGCTCCTGACAAGCAATGTAGAAATAAGGAACTGCAGATGCTGGTTTACACAAAAGGACACGGAGTGCTGGAGTAACTCAGCGGGATAAACATCAACTCTCGAGAGCATGGAAAGGTGACATTTTGGATTGGGACATTTCCTCAGACTTACCACAAGACTGGAAAAAAAGGAGTTTTGGATGAGCTGACAAACTGAAACTTATAGGCTCTAGTGAATGAAAGACCAAATAAGGAGAAATTTCGAAAAAGAAGATAGACACAAAAAGCTGTAGTAACTAAACGGGCCAGGCAGCATCTCTGGAGAAAAGGAATAGGCGACGCTTTGGGCTGAGACCCTTCTTCAGACTCAGTCTCGACCTGAAACGTCACCTATTCCTTTCTCCAGAGATGTTGTCTAACCCGCTGAATTAATCCAGCTTTTTGTGTCTATTTTTGATTTAAACTAGTGTCGGCAGTGCCTTCTTACACATTAGTAAAATAAGAACTGGCAAAAATGAACTTGACTGGCGACCTTCCCTACTGGAATTACGATATCCCTCAAAATCTTTTAATGCTGAATTCAAGTCAGGAAACTGTTTGGCCAATTCATAATGGCAAGTGTTGACTTCAGCTTAAACAGGAAACAACTGGGCTGTGAATCAAATTGTGGCGAACATTCCATCTATTATAAATTGGACTGAAATCTTGTTGAAACATCACACATCTGAGAGAGTTCAATCAGTCTCTGATCCATCACAGCAGGAGGTATAGCTGTCAGGATTAATAACAAGTCAATTAGTCTGTTGCTTTTGTTATAATACTTTTACAGGAGCACTCTTTCAAAAAATCATTGCAGTGAACAAGTTAGCCCTTGGAACGTATAGTTCCATTGAAACAAACCCCTGAAAATGAAAAGGCTGCATTGATAATCCTATCCAACCTGCCACTGCGTGTATTCTATTCTTGGTTTGCAGTGGGCCGCCCAGTCCAGTGATATGATGTTTTCTGGCACTTAAAATGATCAAGAGAGTGCAGAGGGAAACCATTCTGTCCAGGAGCTACTTTAGGCGCTTTGAAGCCAGGTTGTTTTTTTCACCTCTGGCTCATATTTATCATTAATACGGTCAAGGACTGGTTGTAATGAGATTCAGGCTGCCTCTGGAAGCTGTCATTTTTGGTGAGTACATATATTTGAAGAATATTTCTAAATCCCTCCAAACATCGATCATGAATAGATTACCCTGTGACAGCAGCAGGAATTAGATGTCCTCTGCACTTCATTACCAGGTACTTTATATTATAATTCACTTTGAATTGAGAATCTGTTCCACCTCTCTGCACTGTTGGATTAGAGTGTGGTGTGATAGTGCATCTTCAAAAGGCAGATATATGGGAGGGCACCAAGAATGATGAAGGAGGCTGAGAGAATAGGTGATGAGGAGCAATAATGTAAATTTACGTTCTCATTCAGTCATTGTGAACACAACTCTGAATGAGAGGCGATAAAATTGCTGATTTTTGGCTTATGATCGGACATGATCATAAGTAATTTCACCTTGACCCGAACGCTTAAAATAAGTCAATTCAAAAGTTATAGAAGAAAGAAGAGACACGTACTAGGACAATGAAAGCAGCACTAAGATTGGAGATAAAGGGTGGCACAGTGGCACAGTGGTAGAGTTTCCGCCTTACAGCACCAGAGCCCTGGGACTGGGTTTGATCCCGACTACTGGTGCTGTCTGTATGGAGTTTGTACGCTCTTCCCGTGACCTGAGTAGGTTTTCTCTGGGATCTTCGGTTTCCTCTCACACTCCAAAGATGTACAGGTTTGTAGATTAATCGGCTTGGTATAAACATGTAGATTTTCCTTTGTGTGTGTAGATAGTGACAATGTGCGTGGATCGCTGGTCAGTGCGGACTCGGTGGAAACAGATACCTGTTTCCCTATACCTCTAAATTAAAATAAACTAAAACAGAAAATGAAGGAAATTTTCAGCAGGTTAGGCTGCATCCGTGTGAAAAGAAGCTGAGTTAAAGTCTATGTTTTCATTTTGTTTCTTTGTTTCTTTTGAACAGAGAATCTTCAGTTTAGTTTAACTTAGACATGTTGCGTGGAAACAGGCCTTTCGGTCCACCGCTTCTGTGTCGACCAGTGATCCCCGTACACTAGCACTATTCTACACACTGTGAACAATGCATCATTTTTACTGAAGCCAATTAACCTAAAATCCTGAACATCATTGGAGTGTGGGAGGAAACTGGAGCAGATGGAAATAACCCACGTGGCCACAGGGAGAGCGTACACACTCCGTACAGACAGCACCCATAGCCAAGGTCAAACCTGTATCTCTGGTGCTTTATGGTTCCAACTCTCCTGCAGGACCATCATAGCACCCCAATCTGTTTTATTTAACTCTGTTTCTCCTCCAATAGATGTGGCCAGACCTTCTGTGTAGTTCAAAGATTTTCTGTTTGTATTTCTGTTGATGGCAAGCCCCTTAGCAGCATTGATATGCAGAGGGATTATCATAAACAGGTCCATAGCTCCTTAAAAGTCACAACCCAGGTAGATGGAGTTGTAAAGGTATATGATGTGCACGTCTTCATTGATCAGGGCATTAAATATAAGAATCAAGAAGTCATGATGCAGCACTATAAGACTTTGGTTAGACCACATAGAAATATAGAACATAGAAAATAGGAAACAGGTGCAGGAATAGGCCATTCGGCACTTCGAATCAGCACCGCCATTCAATATGATCATGGCTGACCATCCAAAATCAGTACCCTGTTCCTGCTTTTTCCCCATATCCCTTGATTCCGTTAGCCCTAAGTGCTAAATCTAACTCTCTCTTAAAAAACATCCAATGAATTGGCCTCCACTGCCTCATTTGGCAGAGATTTCCACAGATTCACACCTTTCTGGCTGAAAAGGTTTTCCTTCATCACAATCCTAAATGGCCAAGAACTGTGACCCCTGGTTCTGCTCCGGAACATTTTTCCTGCATCTAGTTTGTCCAATCCCTTAAGAATTTTATGTTTCTATAAGATCCCCTCTCAGCCTTCTAAATTCCAATGAATACAAGCCCAGTCAACCCATTCGTTCCATTGTTTCATCATTTGTCATTTAAAGTATTCCATGCATTTGTCATCATCCCATTACAGGAAGGATGTGTAATTTTAATAAAGCTGCAGTGGACACGTACCAGAATGTTGCCTGGATTAGGTGGTATTAGCTACAAGGAGAGGCAACCTTTCAATGTGCAAACTAATGTGGATTGTTTTCTCTGGAATGGAGGTTGAGGGGGGATCTGGTAGAAGTATATAAAATTATGAGAGGCATGGATAGGATAGGCAGTCAGAACCTTTATCCCAGCATTGGAAATGTCAAAGCCTAAATGATGTAGCTTTAAGGTGAGGGGAGCAAAGTTCAAATGTGAGTGTAAAACACAAAATGCTGGAGTAACTCAATGGGTCAGGCAGCTTCCCTGGAGGGAATGTATCAGCAATGTTTCAGGATGAGATTTGATTAAAAAATTGTCAGTATGTCCTCTAGAGATACTGGCTTGAGTTACTCCAGCACTTTGTGTTTTACTCAAGATTCCAACACTGGCATTTCTTTGTGTCTCCAGTGTTTAAATGAGATGTGTGGAGTAAGTTTTTTAAACAAAGAGTGGTGAGTGCCTGGAGCACACTGTCGGGGGTGATGGTAGAGGCAGATAAGATATACCATTTAAGTGGCTTTAAGTAGGCTTATAGATATGCAGGCAATGAAAGGATATATACCATGTGTGGGCAGCTCTGGTTATGAAACTCCATGATTAACAAGTAGGATTCTGCATGGGAAGATCCTGCAACAAACAGATCTTTGTGTTACGAAATGTGGGAGAACAATGCCTGGAATTTGAGAAGCCAATACTAATAAACGTTGTTGATTTCAAAAAGGCATTTAATAGTGTACATAGAGACACCCTGTGGCAAATTATTAAAGTGTATGGCATCCCAGAGGCTTTCATCAACATCTTCAAGAACCTTTACGAGGGCTCCAGTTGCTGCATCAAGGTTGATTCAGGAAACACAGAATTATTTGACATTGTCACAGGGGTAAGACAAGGTTGCCTTCTATCCCCCTTACTGTTTATTGTCACGATCGACTATGTCATGCGGAAGACAATGAACAACCCTGACTTTGAAATACTGTGGAGAACAGGTAGATGCCTGACAGACCTAAATTTTGCCGATGCCATTGCACTACTAGCAGAGTGGAGACACACCCTTCAAGAGATGACAACCGCTCTGGAGATTGGAAAAGTCGAGCTCTTCCAGTGCGTAGTCCTCCCTACAGCCCTCTATGCCAGAGAGACATGGAAAATCAATGTGACGATGAAAAATAAATTGGATGCATTCCAACAATGCTGCTTGAGGAAGATCCTGAAGGCCAGCTACAGAGACCACATCACAAACGAGGAGATCTATCATGAAACTGCAACAAAGCCTCTCAGCCAGGACATAGAGGCACGCAGGATGAAATTTGCAGGACATGTACTTAGAATGTCACTCGAATGTGCAATGACATGGCAATGACATGGCAACCTGACAGAAGAAGGAAAAGAGGCCGACCAAAACTCACATGGAGGCGAATATTCCAGAAGGATTTGGAAGCCAGGCACAGAGAGGGATTTGGAAGCAGGCCAGGCACAGAGAAACGCAAGCCTAATGAGGAAGGAAGACGTCGCACATGACCGAACAGAATGGCGAAAGCTTGTTGCTCAATGCACTCAACAGTGTCGGAGGAACTATGTCTAAGTAAGTAAGGCAGATAAAGTAAGTTAGCTTGGCATCATGATCTTGGCATGGACATTGTAGGCCAAAGGATTGTAGATCTGCTCCTGGATTTCATAGGAAGGATAGGATTTGATGATAAGGATAATGGAATTGATGTCTTTGTGGTCAAGTTTGCAGATTGACGAAGATAGGTGGAAGGGCATGTAGTGTAGAGGAAGCAGGGAGTTGCAGAAGGACTTGGACAGGTTGGGAGAGTGGACAAAGAAGTGGCAGATGGAACACAGCATAGCAAAGTGTGCGGTCATGCACTTTGGTAGAAGGAATAAAGGTGCAGGCTATTTTCCAAATGGAGAGATGATTCAGAAACCAGATGTGCAAAGTGAGTGCTGGTGCAGGATTCCCAAAAGATTCATTTGCAGGTTCAGTTGGTGAAGAAGGCAAATGCAATGTTAGAAAAGATGGACACAAAATGCTGGAGTAACTCAGCAGGCCAGGCACAGAGAAAAGCATAACCAGCATCCTGTAGTTCCTTCCTACACAAATACAATGTTGGCATCCCTTTTGAGAGGACTAGAATATAAAAGCAAGGATATAATGCCGAGGTTTTATAAATCGCTGGTCAGATCACATTTGGAATACTGTGAGCAGTTTTCGGCCCCATATCTGCAGTAGGATATGCGGGCATTGGAGAGGGTCCACTGGAGTTTTATGAGAATGATCTTGAGGATGATTGGGTTAGCATATGAGTAATGTTTCAAGGCACTGTACTCATTGGAGTTTAGGATCTAATCTAAACCCGAATATTGAATGGCCTAGGTAAAGTGGATGTGGAGAGATGTTTCCAGTTGTGACAGTGTCCAAGGTTAGAATTCACAGCCTCAGAATAAAACTTTTAGAGTGGAGATGAGGATGAATTTCTTTAGCCAGAGGATGGTGAACCTTTGGAATTCATATTCACAGATGGCAGTAGAGACCAAGTAATTGGGCATTTTTAAAGTGGAGATTGATAGGATTTTGATTAGTAAAAATGTCAAAGAATACGGGAAGAAGGCAGAAAAATGGGGTTTTTCCTGGGAAAAATCTATCAGCCATGATTGAATGGTAAAGAAGGCTCGATGAGCCAAATGGCCTAATTTTGTTCCAATATCTTATGATCTTAGTTTAGTTTTGTTTATTATCACGTGTACTAAGGTATAGCAAAAAGCTTTTTGTTGCATGCTATCCAGTCTTCATGATTGCCTGAAGGAGGAGAAGCAAATTTAATAGGGAGGGAATAAACTAGAAATCTAGGCTGAGAACACGAGGAAGTTTAATATAAAGGCTGTATAACAGAGCTTGTGAATGGGTTGGAGGTTTGAAGGTTTCGTCAAATGAGGAAGTGTCATAGTACCTGTTGATCCCTCTGCTGACCACTGAGGGTGGCATAGACTGAATTGTCTTGTTTTCAATTATTTAAAAAAACAAAAATCCTACTTGTTATTATCATTTGTGTTACCCATTGGGTTACCTATTTAGGTGCTGATGGTCTTCTTTGTCTTTGCTCAGTCTTAGGATATTTTCCTCATGCTGAGCCTTGTTTATCATGATTACAGTAAAACCCAGTTTAACTTACTCCTGGTTCCTGTGTCTTCTCTGTGATTTGGTCTACTCATTCTTTAATATTGTTATAGGAAGGGTCTCCAGGTTTACACAAGGAACTGAAGGGAGGACATGTGTGAGGTGAAAGAGTGCTGCAAAATCTGCTTACATTCGTGAGCTGATAGTTTAGTTTAGAGATCCAGTTTGGATACAGGCCCTTTGGCCCACTATGTCCATGCTGGCCATTGATCACCAATTAACACTAGTTCTATGTCAACCCAGTTTTGCATTCTACATACCAGGGGCAATTTACAGAAGCCATTTAACCTACAAACCTGCATGTCTTAGGAATGTGTGAGGAAACAGGAGCATCCGGAGAAAACCCACACGGTCAAAGGGAGAACGTGCAAAGTCTGTACAGACAACACCTGTAGTCAGGATCAAACTTGGGTCTCTGCCACTGTAAGGCAGTAAGATAGGACTGCCCAAATTGCAATTGCATCTTATCTACCTGTGTCCTGGGAGTTAAGTGCAATTATTAACACCTGGATTAATAAGTGTCCAGCTTCAACCTTTTGCAACATTTTTCATCAGAAGACTTTTCCTCACAATGTTTTTCCTCACATAGTGCCTGGGTCTGCTGGAGGTTAATTGTTAACACACATTATAATGTGTGTGTTGTGTATGTCTGTGTGTGACATATATATATTTATATATATATATATGAATATGTATATGTGTACATATACATATGTGCGTGTGTATACATGAATGTACAGACCCTGAAGAAGGGTCTTGACCCAAAACGTTCCCCATTCCTCCTCTCCAGCGATGGTGCCTATCCCACTGAGTTACTCCAGCATTTTGTATCTATATATACGTATATACATATGTACATAATTAGCCTACAATCCCATTAGCTTGCATTCATTTGATTACTTGAGGGAACAAAATGATTGTGTTCATTTTCTTTCCATCAAGCAAATCTTAAAGCCCAAATTCTTAATTATCCAATAAAAACATTTAAGACCCAGCCTTTGTATATTGATACACAAATTACCATCCCCAACCCCATCAGGCAAATAAACGTTTTAAGCCTATTTGCACTTGCCCACGCAAACAGTGAATGACCTATGAAGCCTCACACTCCTACAACTTCAGTAATAAAAATGATGGAAAGCATGCATTTCAGACAGCAAGTTTACTCATTGCATAAAATACCAAATTCACATTTTACTTAAGTATACCAGTCTCTGCATTTCAGTTTTCTTCCTGATAATTAACATCAAATCATGTTCAATAACAACTAATTGGCCCTTTTGGAAACACCTTATTAACCTACCAAGTACGCAGAGGGAGCAAATCACATCACAGTGAAACAGCTACAAAACAATGGAACGCACTAAGGAGGAGGTTGAAGCTAACCTTTGAGGAAATAGTTGTGTCATCAGGAGTCCTTTAAAGATTGTAATTAAAACTAACCTTTATTTTGCAGATCATTGGTATGTTTACTTGAATACTAAATACTGGTAATATCTGTCTTGTTGATTTGGATCTGTGCCTGAACCCTGCAAGGGATAATGTGGGAAGGATCTGCAGATGCTGGTTTAAATCGTGGAATTCTCCAGCACAGATAGCAGTGTAAGCCACGATATTAAATAATATTCAAGAAGGAGGCAGATTTAATTTTTAATGCCAAGGTATCCGGGGGTATGGGGACATGATTGGAACCAGGGCAGGGAAGCGAATGGTAGAAAGGAACTGCAGATGCTGGTTGAAACCGAAGAGAGACACAAAACGCTGGAGCGGGACAGGCAGCATCTCTGGAGAGAAGGAATGGGTGACCTTTCTGATGAAGGTTCTCGACTCGAAACGTCACCCATTCCTTCTCCCCAGAGATGCTGCCTGTCCCACTGAGTTATTCCAGCATTTTGTGTTTGTCTTCCTCATAAAGGATAAATGACTGTGTAATGTAATGATGTGTCCTTCAAGTGAGACATTATTCTGTGACCCTATGTGTCCACTCACGTGGACAATAGCAGACTCAGGGTAGAGTTTCAAAGAACATCCTGGCTAATATATTATCCCTCAATTAACATCATTAAAAAAAAAAAACAGATTAATGGGCTGGTATCACACTGCTTTATATCAGAGCATGCTGTGTGCAAGATAATAGCCATATTCCCTATATTAGTGAATATACAGTGCCTGGCATTCTGTATTGGCTGTAAAATGGATTTTGGATGCCGTGTGATTGTAAAGACGTTTTATCCCACTTTGGCTGAACATATTGTTTTTTTTTTAATGTTTTCCCCACGCTGTTGCTTCAGATCATCTCCACTTACTGATCACGCCAACCCTCTGCAGTCTTTTGACAGCCCGTGTGAAGGAAGCAAGGCTCGTGTAAGTGTTGCAGTAGAAGGATTTGTAACCATTTTAGAGACTGTCAGAGGAGGAGAGACATGTTGATTTTACATTTTCCAATTTAAAATTCTGCTCGTAACATCGTTTTTAGTCTGGGGTGATTTCCTGGGAATGGCTGCTATCTCCGCGCAACATTTTAATTGGAGAATGTAAAGTAAGTGTTTCTCCTCCTGTTTGATAATCCCTGAAATGATTGTGCACCCTGTTAACAGTAACTCCAACGCCGTGTCAGATTTCACTAACATTGCACGAAAGTTGTCGAGCCAAAGTATTATCAATGAGCTGCAGAGAGACAGGATCTCTATGGGGAAACATTTCCAAAAACAAATCGCTGCACTGATTTCAAATCTTTTATGTTCTGTCTGTCACATGAAGAAAAGCCTTCCTATTACACCAAAGCTAAATTAACAATCTAGTCATGATTTGAGACACAGGGTAAGGAAAACAATTAGCCTGCTGCATCAGAGACTTCAAAATGGGAAATAGACAAAAAAATGCTGGAGTATCTCAGCAGGACAGGCAGCATCTCTGGTGAGAAGGAATGGGTGATGTTTCGGGTCGAGACCCTTCGTCAGATGCCAGCCTTTGGTTTATGGATGGTTTGAGGAAATGGGGTAAGTCTGTCTTTTGAAACTGATAAGCCATGGAAATGGAATACCCATCCAATCAATCTCTGCATCTCATGAACTATGTGTCATAAATCAAGCATGCTGTGGTCAGGGCGGCATGGTGGAGAGGCGGCAGGGTTGCTGCCTTACAGCACTGGAGACCCGAGTTCAATCCTGACTACAGGTGCTATATATACGGAGTTTGTACTTTCTCCATGCGTGACCTGCATGGGTTTGCTCCGGGATCTCCAGTTTCCTCCCACACTCCCAAGACGTGGAGGTTTGTAGGTTAATTGGCTTGGTTAAAGAAATTGTAAATTGTCCCTCGTGTGTAGGATAGTGCTAGTGTACTCGGTTGGCCGAAGGGCCTATTTCCGTGCTGTATCTCAAAATTAAACTAAACAAAATAATCTCATTGCCATTGGCTTCCATGCCCGGTGAATCTAAACTTCTGTGGACATGCATTCCCTGTCACGTGCTAAAGTTGAAACATCCCTGCGGTTTCTTTGCCAACATTTCAAGGCATGAATGGTGTCCAATTATGGACAAACAGGTCGAGAAGAATCTCAACCTTTTCTCGTAGGTGTGTGACCTGGGTTTGAGTGAAGGCTGGGTTTAAAACTTAGGAATCTCCAGCCAATCCTCTTCAGAGTGTGTCAACTTCAAATCATTCATTTTACTTCGGAGTCACATGAGTGACTATGTGAAGAACCCACCAGGACGCATGCGTGTCATATCGTCTAACGCATTGTGTACGACTGGCAGGCTGAACGCGATTCTCCTGCTAGCAGTCAGACCTGAAGGTAAGTTTTTTAAACTTTTTCCAGGTTTTATCTTCCTGCAGGGACCTTAGAGGTCCTGTAAAGCCCGGGGCGAAGTCCGGAGGGACAGAGGCCTGACTACCAGGGAACCCCAACTGCATACAAGGACCTCAAGACCCCGCAGCAGAAGATTTAAAACGGGACCTGCAGGTAAATTCTTTACTCTCAGGTTGTTTAAGTTCTATTTCTGTGAGGATGTGTTACAGGAAAGGAACCATGGACCAAGTCCAAATGGAGACTGACTGCGGAGGACCGCGGGAGTGCGGGCAGTCAGCAGCGGTTGGCTACACCTGGACCGCTAATCGATCATCAGTCTCTGACCTGGCACATGCACAGTCGGAATAGACACCACAGACTGGCGGGAAAGCCAAGCAAAAAGTCGGACAGGCCCAAAGACTCGGACAAGTCGGGCTGTGAACACTCACCGCCTGCGGGAGCACTGTGATCGCATATCCCGCATGGAGCGGTTGATGGAGCAGATGCTCCAATGTGACATGCTCCGGTATATGGAGTCTAGTCACCATGGGGTCCTAGGATGCCCAATGCAGCACCTTATTGAGGGCTGCATAATGCATCTCCCTCGACAGAGGGGAGCATTAGGAGTCACTTCTGGGCTGACTCTGAAGACAGGGGTTTGGCTGAAGATACCACAAATGTGCTGGGGGTGCAGGAACAACACAACCAGCAGCAGGAGCTCGATGAGGGCCATCGGACTCAAGAAGGCCACATCATCACACAAGACCTCACATCTCCGGCGGCAGCACCCCTACGCACCAACCAGCAAAACACGATGCAGTGAAGCTGGTGAAAGCTTGAAGGCCGTACAACCAGAACAAAGGTCTTTTTTAGGCCACAGCTCAGAACGGCCTTACTGGAAGATGCGCCAACCCCGTACTCGAGCTCCTCTACCTCACAGGAGCAGAAGCGCAAAATCATGCACACATGGTTGAGGCAGCTCCTGGGTCAGGTTGCATAAGTCCTCCCATTCAGATAAAGGTATGGAGCCACATCGATGATGTCTCCTGTCACGGATACAAGTAGGTAATACTTAAACTGGTTTAAATATTTACACTGGTTTGGGATAACATAAGATTAGTTTATACTGCACAACAGGTATGGTTGGAGTTGCCTTCCAAGGCAGGCTCACAATATGGGATGTGGACTGATCATTTTCAACAGCCTCAACCCGCATGTGCAGTATAGACATTTCTGAATAACTTCCATGTGATCATTTCCTCTCACAGGGTTGAAGATATTTGAAATTTAACTGGATGAGGCAATTATACACTCAGTAGCGTTGCAAAATGGGCTAACTTCAGTTTCCAGATTATTTACCAAATCACTACAATCAGTGCTTCGACTGCACAGAGCTAACAAATAAGTGGCATGGCCAATCTGTATGATGTTGAACATACTGTATTTTACTAAATTAGCCTTATCAGCCACAGCTATATTTGCTTGCATCCAGGCTCACTCAACAGTTGCAAAAAATACAAGGCATATTAGTAGCGAAGGGTGCATTCTCGCTACACTAGGGAGGAATGTTCTTTTATGTCTTCCTCCATTTGGCCTCAATAGACGGGTCTTGCAAAATTCAACAAGATTCCCGCTTCCAGGTTTTCATAGTGCCTGCCTGGGTTATATACCCATGGTTCCCGCTGATATGGGGAATGAGCATAAAACATTACATGGTTATTTCCAGACAAAAAAAATGCTGGTTCAGTTATGATGTTGAAAATATTCTCTGCATGATATAATCAATTCATACTTACAGACTCTGAGAAACCGTTTCCTGCGGCTTGGGTTGTCAAACCATAAGCATTAGGAGTGCCCACTGCAGATTGCAGATGGCATCAAATTGCTGCAAACCGCATAGGAAATGGGAAGTATTGTTTATTCTTAACGTTAACTCGGCACGGATGACTGACACATTGAAATTCAGTTTTATGGGATTATAACATTGTTAAAATTCCATTTAGTGTGCCTGAAGTACCTCCTCATCATTTGGCTGCGGAGAATATAAACCACTCTGTCCGGTCTCACACCTCTGACGTCTAGATTATGAAGGGTATCATCAACTAAAAACCTCCTAGGCCTAGGGACGCAGAGATATGGGTTGTTAACATCGTGCTATGTCACTTCGCCGATAGGCACCAGCAACATCCCTGTCCTTGGTCAAACTCACGTACTAGTGGTTATGCCATGGCGCTGAGTACAGCACCACGGGTCCAGTCATTGCTACACTGGATAGAATGATCATAACATGTTATAATAACATGTTTTGTTTATGATTAGTCAAGCAGAGTGTTCAGGGACACAGACCAAACTAGATGTTGCATATCCCATGGACCTTGGGTTGCATGTGATCACGCATCTACACCAGTATGTCAAGGTCCCTAAGAGCCTCATAGACTCTGACTAGCAATATTGTTAGTTACATAAAACCTCATTAGAAGGAATCACTACAAACCTTTTCCGGAGGGTTAAATGGGTCTGGCATATACAGGAGTGTACATTGAAATTGGGTCTCACTCTACCAGGACCGCTATACCTCAGCAGCAGGGTTATGGACCACATCCTAGCGGCTGCAGGATGGTCAAACTATTAATCTGTACAAATATTCAGAATAAACCTATTGCCAGATCGGGCGTATTCGCCATCTCTATTTTAGGTATGGTTCATACTTCCTCCAGGTTGAGGGAGGTTACGATTCCCACTATTGTTCATTTATAGCATCAACATGTCTATATCTATGTCATGTCTGAATGCAATATTAATGTTCACTCATCATTGGCCCACTGATGCTGTGTGTGATGCCTGGACTCGTTTCCACGGCATGAAATCACAGAGCTTTAAAATCTTCACATAGTCACTCATGTGACTCCGAAGTAAAAGAGTAAGATTAAACGAGAACTTACCAGTTTGAAGTTTGATCTTTATTTTATGAGGAGTAACGTTGAGGGATACGTGCCCTCCACGCCCACCCTCGATCATAAAATTCAACTGGTATCCTATTTCTCTAATCTTACTATGTTCAGTTCATTTACTGTTATCTGTGATTTCACACCGCTGTTTTGAAGATTGGCACGCATGCGTCCTGGCGGGTTCTTCACATAATCCCTCAACGTTACACCTCATAAAATAAAGATCAAACTTCAAACTGGTAAATTCTCATTTAATCTTACTATTTTGTTGTTAAGAGCTTTCCTTCGCATAGAGACAGATTAAAATTAATTGTGGGACTGGTCAATTAGAAAGCTGTGAGGCCATCCACATCCTATTAAAGCCTGTATATATCCAAAAACATTAATTCATACAGGTCCTCCACTGATTTTCCATCAACCATGGTTCCATAGCCTTTGCCAGATTATACGTTTAGCCGGACCAACAGTGGTCCCGTCATAATAATTCAACATTACAACCTCTGACCCACTCCTGTGTCTCTAAAACACCAACACCATAGGCATCACAGAGTTCCTGCATGGAACCACCATGGTTGAGTAATTTCAAAAGTTCTGCCTTATCTTGTATCAAAGTGGACGATCTTATGCCTGACATTCTTTATAATGACAAATGTATAGGTTTATTGGCAAAGTATTCACATACAAGGAATTTGCCTTGGTGCTCCCTCCGCAAGTGACAACATGACATACAGTGACAGTTAGGAATGACAAATAAAACATTTGGGGGAGGGGGTGGGCAGGATAAATGTACATATCTGAATGGTTTAAGAAACAAATAAAAAGCTGGAGTAACTCAGTGGGACAGGCAGCATTTCTGGGGGAGGTTTAGGGTCGAGATCCTACTTCAGACTAGTCAGGGGAATGGGAAACAAGAGGTGTAGATGATGATCTGGAGAGATATAGAACAATGGATGAAAGATATGGAAAAAAGTAACGATGATAAAGGAAACAGGCCATTCATTGGTAGTTGTTTTTTGGGTGAAAACGAGAAGCTGATGTGACTTGGATGGGGGAGCAAATGCCGGGGTTACTTGAGGTTAGAGAATCAGCATCGTATGTGTAAGCAGCCAAAGCAAAATATGAGATATTAGACAGGAACATGGATAAGCAGGTTTGGAGGAATATGTGCCAAATGCGGGCAGGTGGGACTAGTGTAGCTGGGACATGTTGGCCGGTGTGGGCAAGTTGGGCTGAGGGGGCCTGTTTCCACACTGTATGTCTCCTTGACTCAATGGGTGAGGCCGGGGTTGCCATGGGAATCAGTTATAGTGATCATTTAGCCGAGGGTTAACAGGAGTTGTGAGAGGAGAAGGAAAGTGGAACAAAAGCTCTGAGATGTGGTCAGTTAGAGAGTGAGTACACTGACAAAAGAATGTGGAAAGTGTCCCACGAAGAGCAGTTGGACATTTGCAGTGGATCTGACTATGTTAAAGGAGGGAAAAAATATTGAGGTGTTTTGAGCCTTGACTTATCGCAGTAATGGCTGGTTTTGATGTTGGCAAGGAAATCAAGTTTCCTTGATACTATGGAAGGAAATTAATCAGCCAACTGGCATAAAACACAACGTACACGAAACATGAAATTAACTTGACAACTGAAATTATTGGGGATGTGGAAAGATTGGGAAGGGGAGAGGGAGTTGTTGAGGGGAGTCAGTCTCAGATGACCCCACGACAGAAGGGGGAGTAGTTGTACAGTTTGATAGCCACAGGGAAGAAGAATCTCCTCTTGGCGTTCTGTACTGCATCTTGGTGGAACCAGTCTGTTGCTGAAGGTGCTCCTCAGATTGACCAGTCATGGAGGGGGTGAGCTGTATTGTCCAGGATGCTCCACAGTTTGAGGAGCATCCTCCCCTCCAAGACCACCTCGCATGTGGTTGAATTTGATGGGCTGAAAGGCTGCAATGAGCCCAAACAGAAGAAGTATCGTTGTTCCTCAAGTTTACATCCTAACTGTAAAGGAGGCCACAGACAGAGGCAGAGTGATACGGTGGCGCAGAAGTAGAGTTGCTGCCTTACAGCGTCAGAGACCCGGGATTGATCCTGACTATGAATGGTGTCTGTACAGAATTTGTATGTTCTCCCCATGACCCACGTGGGTTTTCTCCGATATCTTCAATTTCCTCCCACACTCCAAAGACGTACAGGTTTGTAGGTCAATTGGCTTTGGTATAATTGTAAATTGTCCCTAGTGTGTGTAGGATAATGTTTTCTATGTTTGTGTGTGATGATCACAGGTCAGTGCAGACTCGGTGGGCTGAAGGGCCTGTTTCCGCTTTTCTATCTCTAAACTAAACTGAACTAAGATGCCAGAGTGAGTATGGGAGGGAGAATTGGGTGTCAGGTATGAAGGATATCAGAGTGATAGATTCATAGACTTAAACAGCACGGAAACAAACCCTTCAAAACACATTCATGCTGACTATTGGTGTTGGCAACGGCTTTGGCTATTTATTGTCACATACTCTGAGAGACAGTTTTAAAGAAAGGTTAGTTTGTGCATCATCCACTTAAATGATGCTATATATGAATATAATCAAGCCAATTGCAAGTGCAACTAAGATGTCTATCTGAACTGGTCCCATTTGTCTCCATTGGCCCGTAAACCTCTTGGCCTTTAATGAACTGAATGCAAGTATTAACCCAGCCAGCATTTGTCTTGTTTTTTAAATGCAGAGGACCTCAAATGCAATGCATTAGATTGAGATGTGTCAGTGGATTGTTGCTTTGTTTGGAAGGACCACTTCGGCTCCTGGATGGCAGGAAGGGAAAAAAAGAGTGTGGCATCTCCTGTGTTTATATGATTGGTACTGTTACCAACTCACAGTCTGGTGAGCAGTGCCTGCGAGCAGGTCTTGATGCCGAGATGCTTGATTGTCCTCGACACGTCTGATGTGCATCCATGAAGAAGTTGTTTAGCTTAGTTTCGGGATACAGTGTGGAAACAGGCCCTTTGGCCCACCGATCCACGCCGACCAGCGATCCCTGCACACCAACATTACCCAACACACACTAGGGACAATTTACACTTATACCAAAGTCAATTAACCTACAAACCTGTACGTCTTTGGAGTGTGGAATGAAACCGAAGATCTCGGAGAAAACTCATGTGGTCACGGGGAGAATGTACAAACTCCGTACAGACAGCACCCGTAGTTGAGATCGAACCCGGGTCTCTGGCACTAAGAGCGCTGTAAGGCAGCAACTCTACCCCTGCATCACCGTGCTGCATTGTTGCTGAACCCTGCCAGACATGGGCCTGGTGTGGCAAGCTTGGGTCTTGTGGCTGGGCCAAAACAACCCTTGCCCAGCAAAAGAGCGCAGCGGTAGTTTTGCTGTTGTACAGCACCAGAGTCCCGGATTCGATCCCGACTACGGGTGCTATCTGTACAGAGTTTTGTATGTTTCCCCTGTGGCTATATGGGTTCCCTCTGGGTGCTCCGGTTTCCTTCCACATTCCATAGACACGCAGGTTTGTAAGTAAATTGGCCCTCTGAAAATTATTCCCAGTGTATCGGATAAAGCTAGATTACGGGAGATCACTGGTTGGCTTGGACTCGCTGGGCCGAAGGGCCTGTTTCCACGCTGTATCTATAAAACACAAATTCCCCAAGAAAGGCTTTGCCTGCTAGCAAGCATGCCATTAGGGAACTTTCAAACCATTATAAAAGAAGTGAATAATTAAAATTGTTGAAAGTTGCGAAACAATAAAGTAACAAATCCCATGAGAAAAATTAAAATCATAAATGCTATCACAATTACAAAATAATGTGACAATATAATTACAATATTCATACCTATCTTCCTTGCAACTATAAAATCTCTCTGAAAGTAAAGAATTCGTAAACTCTGTGCCAGATTGAAATTTGATTCCAAACCTGCCAGCACCCAGGAGAATAGGTGTTGGCAGTTCTAAGCAGAACTGCGATTAAAACCCAGCAAAATCTGGACTAGTGTTGGAACACATGAAGGACATGATTTTTGGTGCAAGATTTGTTCAGAAATACACAGAGAGAGTGTCTTTCCTTTGCTTATCACTGACGCCAGCATAGTATCAGTTGAAAACTGCAAATTTAAAGTGTGCTTTTTAACTTACACCATTTGTGGAAGAGCTTACCAAATGTGGACTTTAGAAATGCAGCATGGAATCAGGGCCATCGGCCCACTGAGACCGTGCCGACTAGCAATCACCAACGTACACTAACATGTTCTTACACACTGGCGACAATTAACAATTTTTACTGAAGCCGATTAACCTACAAACCTGTAGGAAGGAACTGCAGATGGTGGTAAGACTGAAGATAGACACAAATTCCTGGAGTAATGGGCCTGTCCCACTTAGCCAATTTTTCAGGTGACTGTCAAGAGTGGAACACACACACATCGCTTCCTTCACCAGCCCGTTATGCACACGGTGCAAAGCCAATGCGATGAACAGGAAGTTTGGCGCTGTAATTACAATACAGTGCATGGGAAGGGTCACGTAGGTCCTTTAAAAGAGGGGGGAGAAGGGGAGAGAAGGGGGGAGAAGGAGTGGAGACAACTTTTAAGAAGCCAGAGATACACGGCTGTGAAGGTCGGCGGACATTAACCGGTCGGTTATCCTTGGTTATGAAAACTACTGCTTACATTCTCTTTCCCCAAAAGCCAATGAAATTCATCAGTCAGCACCGGCTACAACCTACGAGAACATATGACAACCTCCGACCTCCTGGCAACCCACTACCACTGCACCTATGGCACGAGAATTCTCGCCACTCTCCATGGCAGCTTCATTCTGGTCGCTGCTAATTTTTCAACATGTTGAAAAATTTGTGGCGACCATAATGAGGCCGCGACTAGTTCCCAGAATGTGCGAACACCTCACGACCATGAAGGCGACTCCCCGGCAACCACCGCGAACATGTGGCGAAGGCATAGTCTCCTGCAGTCAACTAATAAGTCGCCTAAGTGGGACAGGCCCATTACTCAGGAAGCATTTCTGAAGTAAAAAGATGGGTTTGCATTGGAACAGATGGATCTGCAGTTCTGTCCTACACATTTTGTCTGCACCACTGCAAAATCTCCTTAAGGTAGGCCTACTTTGGAGAAGTTCTCCCCCTGCACCCATCCTTTTTCTCCAGAGATGCTGCCTGTATTACAGAGTTGCTCCAGCATTTTCTGTTACCCTACATCAGAGGTCAGCAACCTTTTTTGCATAGAGGCCAGGGCCCATGTTTGTGAGCGGATGGCAGGCCACATCTATCACCATAGTTAATAAATAGAGGTAATAACAATACATAATAACTAACTTAGTAATTTGTAATAATACATACTAATAATACATAAATTAGTAATAATTCATATTAATGCACAGTTTTCAATTAGTTTTCTGCAGTTTCCAGATTGCCTGCAAGGTCCAGGACTGGCTGTAACGCCCAGGTCGCCTGCCTCGGGACTAGCTGCAGTTTGCAGGCCACCTGCGTGCCCCGGGACTGGCTGCAGCGCCCAGGTAGCGAAATCCAATTGACAAAAAATACGCCTGTGGGATGGATAATTTTGGGTTATTGGCCGGATCCGGCCCTTGGGATTTGAAGTTGAGGGTCCATGCTGTTGTGTGCCTTGAAAGTATAAATTAAGTGGAATCATGGGCATGTTAAAAGCAAAACCAAAGCAAAGGTTTTGTGTGACTCAAATAACCCCACAGCCTTCCGTCAACATGTGTAAAATTAATCTATATTGAAATGCAAAAGAATTCTAAGCAAAACATGAAGTGCCATGAAACTCAATGGGTCGGCCAGCATCTGTGGAGGGAAATAGACAGATGCAGTAGTTAGAGCTGCTGCCTTACAGTGCCAGAGACCTGGGTTCGATCCTGAATACGGGTAGTGTCTGTATAGAGTTTGTACGTTCTCCCTGTGACCGTGTGGGTTTCCTCCGGGTACTTTGGTTTTCTCCCACACTCCAAAGATGTACAAGTTTGTAAGTAAATTGGCTTCGGTCAAATTGTTAATTGACCCGAGTGTTTAGGGCAATGCTAATGTACGGGGTGATCGCTGGGCATGCGGACTCAGTGGACCTGTTTTCACGTATCTCTAACATCTGAAGTCTAAAAATCTAGTGGGATCCTTGTACAGCCTGATGGAGGTAGTGGGTAGAAATTTGAGTTGAGAGAGGTGGGGATGGGACAAGACCTGGCAAGCGATCGGTGAATATACTTGAGAGGGGTTCAATTGATTGATGAGTGGACAAAGGTTAGAGATAAAATAGAGAAAAAAGGGTGTCAGACAATGAGAAAAGAGGAGGAACAAAATATAAAGCCAGAGGGAAGGATGCACGTGGAAGGGGATAACAGCATCTGCAGTTTCTTGTGTCTGCAAACAAATTCTAGACAGATTGTTATATTTATAAATTTACATTTATCACTCCATTTGGCAAGTTGTGATGTGCTGACTCTTTCAACATTGGTGGCCACCTTTAATTCTTGCTATCGGCAATATTCAAATGCAGTGTGTTTGAAGAGTTGCCTCAATCTGTTTGAAACTCTAACCATATTCTATTCCAATGCCGTCCTCATGCAAATATTAACACACATCAAAGGTTGTAAGAATCCTCTTCATTCCCATAACATTTTGAACCACTTCACGTGTGGTCATGTTCAGACTTATATAAAAGAGTTTTAGCTAACCATGACAGGAACTTGGTTTAGAATCATATAGCATGGAAACAACTAGCCCAGGCTGACAAACATGCCTCATCTGCACTAGTCCCACCTGCCTGCGTTTGGCCCAAATCCATCTAAACCTATCTTATCCATGTACCTTATGCTTCTTAAAAAAAGCGATCGTACCTGCCTCAACTACATCCTTCGGCAGTTTGTTCCAAACACCCACCACCCTTTGTGTAAAAAAATGTACCCTTCAGGATCCCATTAAATCTTTCCCCCTCACCTTAAAACTACGGTTTGTCCTCTGGTTCTCAATTCCTCTGCTGTGAACAAAATAATCTGTGTGTGTTACCTAGCTCTTCCTTTCATGAATTTGTACACCCCTCTTCCCTCCTTCTCCTCCGCTCCAAGGAATAAAGTCCTAGCCTCCTCAACCTCTCCCTAAGGCTCAGGCCCTCGAGTTCAGTCAACATCCTTGTAAATCTTCTCTGCACCCTGGTGCACCCTGCAACTTGGCTTCACTCAGCTAATGTGAAAGCATTGCTTACTCTATGGGATCATCTCGTGAAAGTAGAACTCGCAGTTCACAGATGAACACAGACTTTCATTTCCTTATTAATGTCACCCAGAGAGACTTGATCCTAAGAATGAGGAGCAGAAATAGGTCACAGTCTTTCAGGCCTGCTTCACCATTCACTTTGAAAATAGACACAAAATGCAGGAATCACTCAGCGGGAAAGGCAGCATCCCTGGAGGGAATGAATGGGTCAAGACCCTTTTTCAGTCTCAACCCGGAACGTCACCCATTCATTCTCCCCAGAGATGCTGCCTGTCCCACTGAGTTACTCCAGAATTTTGTGTCTATCTTCGGTTTAAACCAGCATCTGTATTTCCTTCTTACACACTTCTCACACAGTTCCACTATCCTGGTGATATAGTGCTATTGCTGGAATGTTACTTCGATCCACCATAATGAAAACTGATGCAAGATACCTGCTAATTGTATGATGCCTTCTTGTTATCTATGATCAATTCCCCCAGCTCTGTTTGCAGAGGCCACAACTCACAATGATAACTCTGTCTTTGTGCCTATTTTTAGATATCTAGATATCTAGTTTTTTTTTCCTTCCTTATTGCTGTCTAATCTTTTCCTTTTGCTGCTTTGTATATTATTTCCAACAGGGTCACAGAGACGCTTTCAGTTACATGTAATATAATGCAACCTTTCCTTTTAATTTGGATGAAAACTGCAGATGGATGCCTCTTGTGTTAGTGATGGGCAAACGTAACCTATTAGTGAACCACGTCTGCACCCTTGCCATTGTCCCCTCATCCTTCCTGTAATGCTGTAACTGTGATGGTGTACAGTTGTAGAAACAATGCCTTGAACTCGAATGGGGGAAAATAAAATCCACGAGGGTGTTACAGACTGGAGGTTTTAAGGTCACAATGTCATAAGGAATACAAGTAGAATTAGGCCATTTGGCCCATCAAGTCTACTCCATCATCCAACCATGATCTGTCTATCTCTCCCTCCTAACCCCATTCTCTTGCCTTCTCCCCGTAACCTCTGACACCTGTACGAATCAAGAATCTATCTTTCTCTGAGTTATAAAGAGAGGCTGCAATGGGCTAGTTTGGTTTTTCCCAGAATGTAGAAGGATGATCTTATAGAGGTGTGTAAAATCATGAGAGGA
This sequence comes from Leucoraja erinaceus, assembly GCF_028641065.1. Taxonomy (NCBI): domain Eukaryota; kingdom Metazoa; phylum Chordata; class Chondrichthyes; order Rajiformes; family Rajidae; genus Leucoraja; species Leucoraja erinaceus. The sequence continues at coordinate 19,431,381 of NC_073379.1, read as the reverse complement.
ATAGATCGGGTAGGTGATTAGGCGAATAGTAGGTGATTCGAGGACCAGAGGACATAGTGGACATAGTGGACATAGTGGACATAGGTTTAAGATGAAGGGGAAAGTTTCAATAGGAATCTGAGGGATAACTTTTTCACACAAAGGGTGGTGGGTGTATGGAACAAGCTGCCAGAGGAGGTAGTTGCGACTGGCACTATTCCAATGTTTAAGAAACAGTTACACAGGTTCATGAATAGGACAGGTTTGGAGCATGTGGACCAAACACGGGCAGGTTGGACAAGATTCACTGGAATTTAGGATGAGAGGGAATCTTATAGAAACATACACAATTCTTAAAGGATTAGATGGGCTAGATGCAGGAAAAATGTTCCCCATTTTGGGGGGGTCCAGAACCAGGGGTCACAGTTTGAGAATAAGGGGTAGGCCATTTAGGACTGAGATGAGGAAACACGTTTTCACCCAGTGGGTTGTGAATCTGTGGAATTCACTGCCACAGGAGGCAGTGGAGGCCAATTCACTGGATGTTTCCAAGAAACGTTAGATAGAGCTCTTAGAGCTAACAGAATCAAGGGACATGGACAGAGAGCAGGAACAGGGTACTAATTTTGGATGATCAGCCATGATCATATTGAATGTGATGCTGGCTGAAAGGGATGAATGGCCTACTTCTGCAGCTATTTTCTATGTTTCTTTGTTTCTAGATTAGCTGGAGCACGTTGGCCTGCATGGGGATGGGCTGGGCAGAATGGCCTGTTTCCACGCTGTATCATTCTATGACTATGAATCTATGAGGGATGCCCTTATAGAGGTATATAAACTCACGGGAGGCATAGGTAAGGTGAATAGCCACAGTCATTTCCCAATGGTGGATGACTCAAAAGCTCGGAGGCATAGGTTTAAAGGGAGAGAGGAGGACATGAAGAAGAACTTGGGATGGAACCAGAACAAAAATTTACATCCCTATTTTACTAACTGTTTCAAATCTACAAATGCAATCTAGCTGGTTGTTATCCAGCTCAGTCCACATGGTGCCGTTCAATTTACATTGGACAACACCAGTAGACGGTTTTGGGTATGAGGTGATGGGGTTACAGGATAAAGTGAATACTTTGTCATAGATTCGATGAAATGGAGGAGTCTCCATCAATGTTTTAGAAACATAGAAAATAGGTGCAGGAGGATGCCTTCGAGCCAGCATCGCCATTTATTGTGATCATAGCTAAATCAATAACCCGTGCCTGCCCTCTCCCCATATCCCTTGATTCCTCTAGCCCCTAGAGCTCTAATAGAAACATAGATTTTTTAATTAATTTTTAATTATTTTCTTTTTATTAATTTTTTTTTCCTTTGAGCGCGAACGCAGTCCCCCACTACCACAAATTTTGCAGTCAAGTATCCCGCATTTGGGGACATCGCAGGCGTCAGCACACCCAAAGTGCAATGGGATAGCCTCGTCCTGGGAGAACTGCCTTTTTTATCACGCTCTCTCCCCTGCCAGGTAAGTAACTACATGTAACAGGTGAGGAAATTTCTGGTTCCGTCAAAACCTCACTTGGTTTATGAGATGACTACGCACTTCAACTCTGGATAAATCACAAATCAAACCAAACCAGTGCAATCTGCAATGTGTGCCTATAACCTGCTGCTTCATGTGTAGATGACAATAAAGGAATCTAATTCTAATCTAATTCTAATTCTAGTCTGGAACAAGCAAGGTGTAACAGCTTCTTGTATCTTTTGCCTTGCTCTGGGCGGCTCAGTGGCACACCCTTGCAGTATCAGAAATCCAGGTTGGATGCTGAGCGCCTGGAGGAAACCCACATGGTCACTCGGAGAAACTCCGCGCAGACAGCACCCGTAGTCAGGATCGCTCCCGGGTCTCTGGCGCTGTGAAGCAACAACTCTACCGCTGTGCCGCCGTGCCGCCATTTCTATTTACTGTATACTTTCCCCTTACATTTGGCTTTCCAAAGTACAACACTTCATCCCTGTCTGCATTAAACTTTATCTGCCGACATTTCTAACCAATGTGAATCCTGCTGAATCCTTTGATAACCTTCCTCACTATCCACAACTCTGCTAGTTTTTGTGTTGTCTGCCAACTTAATAGCCAACCCACCGAAAATTCTGCCCATATACATAATATCATAAACAAGTGAAGAATGTGAAGATGACACAGTTGCCATATTGTAGGAATGAATAAGCACACAGAATGGTGTGGTTTAATTCTGCAAATCTTTGAACAATGAGCTGCTGTTCCACTATAAGGAAGGACAAGATATCTAAAGCTCCGAAGATAGACACAAAATGCTGGAGTAACTCAGCAGGACAGGCAGCTTCTCTGGAGAGAAGGAATGGGTGGTGTTTCGGGTTGACACCCTTCTTCAGACTGAAAGTCATGCGAAAGGGAAATGAGAGATATGGACAATGATGGAGAGAGATATAGAACAAATGAATGATAGATATGCAAAAAAGTAACAATGATAAAGGAAACAGGCCATTGTTAGCTGCTTGCTAGGTGGGAACAAAAAGTTGGTGTGACTAGGATGGGGGAGGGATTGAGAGAGAGGGAATGCAGGGGTTACTTGAAGTTTGAGCAGATGTATAAAACTTTTCTGTTAGACCACATTTGGAATAATGTGTCCATTACTGGTCACCACATCACAGGAAGGGTAAGGATGCAGCAGACATTCACAAGAATGTTGCTGGGATTAGAGTATTAGCTAAGGAGAAGTTGGATAAACGTGGATTGCCTTCCCTGGAGCCTAGGAAGCTGAGGGGAGACCTGAGAAAAGCATGCACTGTACAATTATGAGAAGAATTGATAGGGTAGATAGCCACTGTCATTTTTTTCCTCAGGATTGAAATATCTGCTACCAGAGGGCATAGCTTTAAGGTGAGAAAGGGAATGTTTAAAGGAGATGTGTAGGAATTTTTTTGCACAGAGTGTGGGGGGTGCCTGGAAAGTACATCCAGGGGGTGGTGGTGGGGGGGATGTGGAAACAGATATGCTTTAGAATTAAGAGATATCCCGCACTATTCAAAGGAGTGTTGGCAGACACGCTGCTTAAATCAGCATTGCGGTCAACACATTAATGGTGGACACAGAATGCTGGGGTAACTGGCAGCATATCTGGAGAGAAGGAATGGATGACGTTTCGGGATGAGACCCTTCTTCAGACTGATGTCAGGGGAGGATGGGACAGAGATAGAATGTAGCTGGAGACGACAGTAAGACTAGTGGGAGAACTGTGAAGGGGGAGGGGATGGAGAGAGAGGGAAAGCAAAGGCTATTTGAAGTCAGATAAGTCAATGTTCATACCGCTAGGGTGTAAACTATGCAAGTGAAATATGAGGCGCTGTTCCTTCAATTTGCGCTGGGCCTCACTCTTACAATGGAGGAGGCCTAGGACAGAAAGGTCAGATTGGGAATGGGAGGCGGAGTTATAGTGCTGATCAAACGGGAGATCAGGTAGGTTAAGACGGACTGAGCGGAGGTGTTCAGTGAAACGATCGCCGAGCCTGCCCTTGGTCTCGCCGATGTACAGACGTTGATCGCTGGAACTGCGGATACAGTAGATGAGGTTGGAGGAGGTGCAAGTGAACCTCTACTCCACCTGGAAAGACTGTTTTGGTCCTTGGATGGAGTCGAGGGGGGGCGGTAAAGGGACAGGGGTTGCATCTCCTGTGGTTGCAGGGGAAAGTATCGGGGAGGGGTGGTTTGGGTGGGATGGGACGAATTGATGGTGGACCTGTTCATGTGCTGTACTGGTCTATATTCTATGTTGTCTGCATCATCCTTAATGAGAGGGAAGAACCAATATGAATTTCCCTGAGACAAGTGGTTGGATCTAGAGAAGATACAAATGTGGGGAGACAGGAATATGGTTTGTGTAGGACTAGTGCAAGGAAGTTCAAGTTCAAGTTCAAGTTCACATTTATTGCCACATGCTCCAATAATGGTACAGTGGCATTAGATTTTCCATGCAACCACACAATCAAAAAGAGCACAATACACAATGGAATATAACATGAACATCCACCACAGTGGAATCAACATTCTTCACTGCGGTGGAAGGCAATAACGTTCAGTCAGTCCTCCTCCTTTGTTCACCCGTGGTCGGGGCCATGAACCCTCCGCAGTCACCGCTACGGATGTCCCGATGTACAGGCCCACTCGCCGGGATGCTCAAAACTCCGACATCGGGACAGACGGACGCTCTGCTGCTTGGAGGTCCCGAACAACTACAACAAGACCACACTGGGCATCGATTGATGCTTGATGTCAGTGTGGTCTTGTGGGGTTGTTTAACCTGTTTCCATGCTGCATCACTCTGTGCTTTTATAACAAGTACAACGTTTTGGTGAAAATGTCTGTTTTCCTGAGCGTTCCTTTACAATGTATGCCCGCACACTTTGTGCAGATAAGCTATTAGCTTATTGGAAGGAAAATAGTGTTGTAACTCATTTGTAACAAGGAAACACTGTCTCGAATACTCAATCTGCAGTATGGACATGAAGCCTCAGCATGTATGTAGGTGTTCAAGATCTTTGGTGTATGTACACCATTCCTTCATGCATTTGTGAAAACACTATCTTCTGTCTGCTGCCTGCGTGCAAAAAGGAATTGTTCGTATATTGCCGGAAAGGGCCAATGTGACATATTTAAGAAATACCCTTATACATTAATGTATGAATGAATTTAGATGTTCATTGTATTCCTCAGCCAAGATAGTAAACAGATTACCTGGATTTTATCTCTTTGTGGTTTGTGGGAATAGTTTTGCATTAATCAACTGCTGCTTTTCCTGCACTACAACAGTGACTGCATCTCAAGCCTACTTTGTGGTTTGCAAACACTTTAGGTGTGTTTTAGGAATGCAAATCTTCTGCTTTTTGGACATTGAAGCTGAAAAATGGAGAAACAAGTTTTGTTCCCCACCTTAGGCCACTTTGCAGTAGCTAACGCACATGGAATCAAAGTTCATATAGAATTTATGAATGCTAAAATAAAGTTTTATGTTGCTGCTATCTTTTATCGGCATAGATAATAAAGAAGGCAATAAAAATACAGCACTTGATGAATCCTGTTATATTTTATTCAAATGTACAAAAAATGGGGACAATGCCATAATCTAACACACACACACGCAATGTAAAATTGCTCGGTAATTGAACATGATCCACACATAGGGTTCCTGCTGATTTAAATGTAGCAAGAAATGCTATACTGTGCACAACACTGAGATCTAAAGCAGAACCATTAATTTAATTTTTTAGTTTAATTTGGAGACACAGTTTGGAAACAGGCCCTTCGGCCCGCCGTGCCCATACAACCAACCTACACCTGTACACGCGTTCTATCCCACATGCTAAGGCCAATTTACAGAAGCCATTTGAGCGACAAACAGGTCTTTGAAATGTGGGTAGAAACTGGAGCACCTGGAGAAAACCCACGTGGTTACAGGGAGAATGTACAAACTCCGTACAGACAGCACCCATAATCAGGATCAAGCACGAGCCTCTGGCACTGTAAGGCAGCAACTGTGCCGCTACGCCTCTGTGCCGCTAATGTTGAGACAGATGCAAGCCTGACCGAAGTAACCATGCAATTATATGCAGACATCCATCAGGCAGTGGCTAGGTTTCAGACAGCATTATTTTTCATTTCCCGATCCCAATGGATTTCATCCCAGAGTTATCAAAGAAATATGTAGGAAGGAACTGCAGATGCTGGTTTAAACCAAAGATGTACACAAAACACTGGAGTAATTCAGCAGGTCAGCCAGCATCTCTGGAGGAAAAGAATATGTGACGTTTTGGGTCGCGACCCCTTCTTCATGCATGGTTGAATTTCGGGCTATAGAGACTTCTAATTAGTTTTTTCTCCCTGAAGCAGAGAAGGTTCAAGGAGGGCTTAATAGAGATGCTCAAAGTAATGAAGGCTTTGATAGATTGAGTAAAGCAAGGCGACTTCCACTGAAGGGTGAATTGGGAACTAAAGGACAATGGCATTACATTATTGACTAAATGGAGAAAGTGCAGAATTCATTTACCCATGCATTGAGAGTTGGAATTCACTGCCTCAAAGGGTATTGCTGGAGGAAGATTAAGTAGCAACTTTCAAAAGGAAATTGGATATATTCAGGATGGGATAGGTGGGAAGGGGGTTGGAGAGAATGCAAAGCACTGGGACTAATTTGGCAGCTTTATCAAATGGTGCAATATATCAACGACGCTCCTGAATTGTACTGAGTACTTCATAGAGTACTAAATGATTCCATGAGACATTAGTCATGACAGCATGGCTTCTTCCCACTTGTTTTTAAAGTGCACGCCTTAAGATTCTCTCTGGTTGATTTTAACTGGTGTGAGAGGGGAGTTGGAACAATGAGCTGCCAAATTATGATTTACGAGAATGTTGCCAGGACTAGAGGGTTTGATCTATTGGGAGAGGTTGAGGAGGCTGGGACTCTATTCCTTGTAGTGCAGGAGGATAAGAGGTGATCTTATAGAGGTATATAAAATCATGAGAGGAATAGGTTGGGTAGATGCACAGAGTCGCTTGCCCAGCGTGGGGGAATCGAGGACCGGAGGACATAGGTTTAAGGTGAAGGGGAACAGTTTTAATAGGAATCTGAGTGGTAGCTTTTTCCACATAAAGGGTGGTGGGTGTATGAAATGAGCTGTCAGAGGAAGTAGATGAGGCAGGGACTAACTAACATTTAAGAAACAGGTACATGGATTGGACAGTGAGTCTGACGAAGGGTCTCAACCCGAAATGTTACCCATTCCTTCTCTCCAGAGATGCTACCTGGACCGCTGAGTTACTCCAGCATTTCGTGTCTGCCATGGATAGGACAGGTTTGGAGGGTTATAGGGTAAATACGGGCAGGTGGGAATAGTGTAACTTGGACATGTTGACCGGTGTGGGCAAGTTGGGTCGAAGGGCCTGTTTCCACACTGTATTACTCTATGATTCTATGAATTAGTCAGGATTGACGATTCCTATCTAGAAATGTGGCTGCATGTGTCTGCATCTCTCTGTCGAACAGGGATAGGATGGAATTTGGCCCTGATGCTGCCACAGATAATTGGACTTGTGGCATGTACCGCCCATACTCTGACATGACTAATGACCATTTGAGCGAGGTACTGAAGCAAACACAATCCGTGAAAGAAAGACTTGAAGTTATATCGTACTTGTCAGGGTAGTAAAGCATCATAATACCATTAGAGCAGAGTGAATCATTTAACAGATCTCACTCACTGGCCTTCACATAGTTACAGCTTTATTTTTCTGTAACATTAGACTGGTCCAAATTCAGGGAGTCTGAAGCCAATCTGAATGAGTACGCCACTGTCATGACTGATTTCACCAGCAAGCGCATGGAGGAGTGCGTGCGGGAAAAGAAAGCCTGGATGCTCCCTAACCAGAAACCATGGATGAACCGTGAAGTACATTCCCATGTAAAAGGCCAGGTCCGCTGCATACAAGTCAAATGATCCTGAGTGGTTCATGAAAACTAGTTATGATCTTTTTCAAGCCATCAAAAATGCCAAGATACAATATTGGGACCACCATGAATGTTAGTATAATCCTTCGATCAACTACAGACTGTACCAGGATCTGAATAGTATAACTGGCTGCAAAGTGGTCATGCAACATCAGATCAGACTGATGAACATAATGCTTTCTATGCTCGCTTTGAGTAGAACGTCAACGAGGCGATGACAACCATCCCTTCAAACTGAAGCGCGCCTCTTCCCTGTTGTAGGTTAGATCGGCCTTCCTGAAGGTGAACCCTTGGAAAGCAACTGGCCCGGATGGAGTCCCTGGCCATTTCCTCAGGAAATGCGTGGACCAACTATCAGGAGTGTTCACGGACACCTTTAATCTCTCCCCTTTCCGTTCTGAGATACCCACCTGCTTCAAGAAGAGCACTGTAATCACGGTACTGAAGAAACGCAAGATCTAATGCCTTAATGATTATCGTCCAGTGGCCTTGACATTCACCATCATGAAGTGCTTTGAAAAGATTGTTGTGGAACGCATTAGATCCAGTCTACCATGTCATCTTGACCCACTACAGTTCTCCTACCACCACAACTATCCACGGCTGATGCCATCTCCCTGGCCCAACACCTCTCTCTGAAAAAGAATGACACCCACATCAGACTACAGCTCTGCTTTCAATCATATTATCCCATCCAAGCTCATCTCTAAACCCGTGGAACTTGGAGTCTTCACTCATCTTTGTAACTGGATCCTCGACTTCCTGACCAACAGGCCCCGAGGATAGGTGACAAAACATCCTCTACATTAATCCTCAACACTAATGCTCCACAGTCCCCTTCTTTACTCTTTGTACACCCACGACTGTGCAGCCAGTGTACAAATCCAACTCAATTTACAAATTCGCAGACAACACCACCATTGTGAGCCGGATATCAAATAATGATGAGACGGAGTACAGGAAGGAGATTTGAAACCTTGTAACCTGGTGTCCAGACAACAACCGTTCCCTCAATGTCAGCAAGATAAAGGAGATAGTGATCGACATCAGGAAGTAAAACAGTACACATACTCTGATATATATTGACGGTGCCGAAGTAGAGGTGATTGAAAGCTTCAGGTTCCTAGGAGTAAATATCACCAACAACCTGTCCAGCTCCAGCCATATTGAAGTAATGAATCAGAAAGCACAGCAATGCCTCTACTTCCATAGAAGGCTTAGGAAGTACAGAATGTTCCCAACAACTGCGACCAATCTCTCCAGATGCGCTGTAGAAAGCATATTATCGGGATGCATCACATCATGTTTGGGAATAACACCATCCAAGACTTCAGGAAATTGCAGAGAATTGTGGATGCAGCCCAGCCCATCACACAGACTATGCTCTCTTTCATTGACTCCATGGCAAGGCGCTCAGTATAATCAAGTCTCATTCCTGTCACTCCGTCTTCTCTCCTCTCCCATCAAGCAAGCAGTACAGAAGTTTGAAAATGCACACCTCCAGATTCAGGGACAATTTCTTCCCAGCTGTTTATCAGGCAAATTAACCATTCTATCACTAATTAGAGAGTGGTCTTTACCGCATTGGAGACTCTTGGACCATCAAGCAATCAGTACAGAATTGTGCACCAAACATTACACCTTTAGTCTTCATCTGTTTTCAGGGATTCTAATCATGTTCAATAGTCAATTCAATAGTCAATAGTTTACTGTCATTTGGACCCCTGGAGGTCCAAACCATTGCAGCCATCACTAATTAGAGACACAACATAATTTAGTTTTACTAAACATCCATCACATTGCTGTGATGGAGATCTCTCCACTGCACTCCCCCCCCGATGTCTTCAAAGTCAAAGCCCCCGGCTCGCGATTGTCCCGCGGCCATTTTTACAGGTCTCTATGTTTGTGCACCAAACATTACTACCTAGCTCTTCACCCCTGCAACTCACTGTGGATCGACATTGCAGGATTGAAAAGCGGTCTCCCCCCAGGGACCCGGGGCTCATCCGCAGACCCGCAGTTACAGCCTCCGCATCAGCAGCAGCAGCAGCAGCAGCAGCAGCAGCAGCGCTCCACCACCGCTCCCCCCGCTCTCGGCACCAGACTGTTGGAGGCCGCTCCTCATAGCCCCAACGACAACTGAGACCCGACAAGAAAAGGTCAGGTCTCCAGTGCAGGGAGAGATTTTTCACTTTACCTCGGTGCTCCCACCCACCCCCACCCCCCCCCCTAACACACACACCCCAAAAAAAATAACAAAAACTACATATAAACTAGACAAAAAATAATAAAAAACGCGGACGGGCTGCAGAGGCCGCTGCTGACGAGAGTCGCGCCGCCTACCGGTGTAATTTCCCGGTGTAACCGATGTATAGTCTTTCCGCTGACTGGATAGCACACAGCAAAAAAGCTTTTCACTGTACCTCGGGCACATGACAATAAAACTAAACTAAAGTGCACTAAACTAAGATCATCGACCAGCGCAGAAAAATGCCCTCTGCCCACTAGCACCAGTGATCTCTGCACTATCCTGCACACATGTAGAAATTCATGTAACCTGGTTATTAGGCAGCGTAAGTACAACCTCATTCACAGAGGCTGCAAAGAAGGTGGGTCTGGGAAGTGCAAATACCATGCTGGTATTGTGAAAGCTATTCAATAGTTGTAAGGGTGAAGGTATGAAGATGGGGGCGGCTATAGTGGAGCAGAGGTAGAGACCTGGCTTCGATCCCCACTACGGTTGCTGTCTGTACGCAGTTTGTATGTTCTCTCCATGACCGCGTTGGTTTTCTGCAAGATCTTCAGTTTCCTCCCACACTCCAAAGACGTACAGGTTTATAGGTTAATTGGCTTGGTGTAAATGTAAATTGTTCCTAACGTTTGTTGTATAGTGTTAATGTGCAGGGATTGCTGGTCTGCGTGGACTCAGTGAGCCGAAGGGTCTGTTTATTAAACTAAATTCATGTTAGAGGCAGACCAAAGGTTCTTTTGTTCTTTTTTTTATCTATCGTGCAAAAACTAACATGAAGGTGCACAACATGAGAGCAGTGATATTTCTTCTCACATGAAAATAGCTTCTATAGATTCCCAAAGAATGAAAGAGAGTGGTATGGTTACAGATGATTTTTCCAATGCTCAAGTACTCTGCTGCAAAGCAAATTATCTGGTTATCTGCAGATTATTGATAGCCGAGGAAAATAAAACTTCAGTGGCAAGCGAAGGAAACAAAATCTCGTTTCCATTTCAGATGGCAATTGTGAAGTGGATTGTACAAGTTTACCCAGAGATAAGGTCAGCATGGTCGACTTAGTGGATTTATCCCCACCCTGAGCTGAAGTACACTTTGACATTTACAGGAGATGTGCTTCAATATTGCCAGTGTCAGGGGCTATATTCCAGGTGGAAACACAGCTGTTTTGGGTTTTGCAGGAACACAGCACAAGCTTGCGACATGCATCTGAACCACATACAGATATAAATCTGAGCTGTTTCATTTTGTCAGGCTACAGGAAACAAAATAAGATTTTCTGCGGTTGTAAAGAAGGAACAGCTGCAGTAAATCCATCATTTCACTTTGAACATTTACAATTGCATTAATTTATCCTGTATCCGTACACTGTGATTGCAATCATGTATAGTCTTTCTACTGACTGGATAGCACGCATCAAAAAAGCTTATCACTGTACCTCGGTACACATGACGAGAAACCAAACTAAACTTCAATGAATCAGGCAGAATAACCTACTGAATGCATTCATTTTATTTGTGTTATGCTTTTTGTCATTAAAGGTTGGTTTCCATTCGAGTATTAGCCAACAACATGGGCACGTGAGCAAGAAGATGTGCAAATGTCCCTCCGCTACACTCTCAGAACTATGTTTCAGCCATAACTCTGTCAGAGCCTTCCTCATGATCCCAACTGCTGGAGCATTCCATTGTTAATACCTGTCAAACAAAGACTAACTCAGCGGATCATACACATCTCAGGAAGAAAGGAAGAGGTGACTTCAGAGTGTCCTATTCCTTTCCTCCAGGGATGCTGCCTGACCCGCTGACTTACTTCAGCTTTTTGTGTCTGTCTTTGGTTCTTTAATGCCCCGTCCCATTTTTTAGCATGTTGAAAAATTTTCCACGAGTAAAAATTGGTCGGCATGGTTCTTTTGAACTCGTAGTGCAGTGGATTGGGTTCGCTATGTAGTTATAGGTAGTCAAGTGTGGCCTCCGCTCAATTCGCCAGAACAGACTCCGCGTGCAGGGCTGATAAAGTCCCTCAACTCACCGAGGGTCCGATACCCGTCGGCTACCATCACCTGGTTTGGCTCGCCAGTTGAAGCGGTTTTCCAAGGTGTGGTCGCTGCCGCATGCTGACAGCTTCTTGGAGCCACAGGTGAGAGCTGGGGGCCAGGTGGGGACCAAAGGTGGACGGACTACCCTCAAAGGAGCACAACATGTCCTCCCACCAGAGGTGCTATCCCTCTCTGAGCACTCCCATACACCCCAACGCTGACAAAACCACACAGATCTGTAATATCTCTGCAATCCCATACCAAAGCCTCCCATTGAGATATTTGTATTTATTTTTATTTATTTTTATTTATTAGAAGCAAATGTACAAGTTTAGATCAAACGGCATATAAAATGATACAGTTAATGTACAGCTTCAATTTTAACTTTTTAGCCTTAAAATAAAGGAAAAGAAAAGAGAAAGAACAGGAGAGAGAAAAAGTGAGAGGTGCAATGATAGGAACCCTAGACTACCAAAGTGGTGTAGCCAAAGAGTGGGTAAATGAAAGAAAGAAAAAAAAAAAGAAGAAAAAGAAAAAGAGAGAGATAAGTGGTGATATACCTGTCTCTCATCCCACCCCACCCACCTCACCCAATCCATAGTTGGATTTAAATCCAAAGTTGTGTTGCACCATATTATCCTTGTAAGAATTCGGTGACTGGTGTCCATGTCTTGAAAAAATGATCTGTTTTTTCTGCCAAGACAAGTCTAATATTTTCAAGATGTAGTGTCTCGGACAAGTTTGTAATCCACATCTTAACAGTAGGGACTGATGTGTGTTTCCAAAATTTAAGTATTAGTTTTTTTTACCGTTATCAGGCCATAATTAGGGAAACATCGTTGAAATGGTGTTAGCTCAGAACAGGCTTCTGAGGTACCTAGAGTGATCAGTTCAATGTCGGGGTCCAATTTTATTTTAAGTGTTTTAGAAAAAATTTCAAAAATTCCTCTCCGGAAATTATGTAACTTTATACAAGAGGCAAAGGAATGGGTTATAGTTGCTTCCTGAAGGAGACATTTATCACAAATAGGAGAAACATTTGGGAAGATCTTATTCAGTTTAGACTTTGAATAATAGAGTCTGTGCAGTATTTTAAATTGTATTACGTTATTAAATTGTATTACGTTAAGAGAACAGTTGTGTATGTATAGAAGGCTTTCCCCCCATCTGTCTTTTAAAATTGTTAGGCCAAGTTCATCTTCCCAAGCTCTTCTAATTACTTCTGATGATGGGGTTTGTATATTTAAACGGGTATTATAAAGGTATGATATTAATTTGTTTGAATCCGAGTTTCTATTCATACATTCGTCTAGTGTGGCTGGAACCATATATTGATAGTTTTGGGTATGTGATTTCTGATAGTCTCGTATTTGAAGATATCTAAAGTATTGGCTACCTTTCAGATGATATTTCGACTGTAATTCTGGAAATGAGAGAAGAGTTCCCATCTCATTAAGATTACCCAGTTTTTTAATTCCTAATCTTTCCCAGTGTGTGAATGTCTTGTCTAAGATAAACGGTTTGAACGAGGGTTTGTTGGCAATTGGTGAGAGAAGAGATAAATGTCTCAGTTTAAGGGTTGACTTCACTTGTTTCCAGATTCATAGGGTACTATGGATAATCGGATTTTCTCATATAAGTCAAGTCAAGTTTATTTGTCACATACACATACGAGATGTGCAGTGAAATGAAAGTCGTCCATTATCGTTCTATGTGAGTACATTATATTAAACAGACATCTCAAATTGTTTAACGAGTGTCTCTTGGGTATAAACCCAGTTTGATCAGAATGTATTCATTATTTAACGTATTTACTTAGTTTTCTTGCCAGGGTTTTATCTGTAATTAACAGGGCAATTGCTCTGTATGATCCCGGCTTTTCCAGATCTTTATCTTTTTTGGGTATCAGTGTAATAGTTGATTTGGCTAAGGTTTGTGGTAGTGTCTACCCTTTAGATGCATGTATATAAAGGTTATGTAAATGCGGGGAGATTACATCATAATTTTTGAAATAAAATTAATTACTAAACCCGTCTGGGCCTGGGGTTTTGCCATTCTTCAATGAATTAATAGTTTCTTTGATTTCTTTCATTGTAATCTGTGCTCCTAATTCTTCACGTTCCGCCACATTAAGTGACGGAAGATTACAGTTATCAAGGAAGTTTTTAATTTTTATCATTTCTGCTGATGTTTTGGATGTATATAAATTTTGATAGAATTGGACATCTATCATTAATATATTTTGGAAGTATGAACAGTTCACTTTTTTCTGATCTAATCTTTTGATCCTTTTCCACTTTTCTCAACTGACATGCAAGTTTATGCGGTTTGTCACCGAATTCAAATTTTTCCTGCTTAGTAATTTGAAATAGCCTGATAACTCTTGCGGTGTGAATTCGATTTAGCTTGAATTTTAATACTGCTATCTTATTATGTTTATCCATAGAAGGATCTATCGCATTTTCTGAATCCAGCAGTCTGATCTGTTCTTCTAATTCCAGTTGTTCCATCCTGTTCTTTTTGTTTTGATATGCTTGATATGAAATGATAGAGCCTCTAATAAAGGCCTTAAAAGATTCCCATAATAACAAAGCCGAAATACCTGGCGTATCATTTGTCTCGAAAAGAATTCCATCTGTTGTTTAAATATTCACTGCAAACTGAGTTAGATAATATTTAGCATAGAAAACATAGAAAATAGGTGCAGGAGTAGGCCATTCGGCCCTTCGAGCCTGCACCGCCATTCAATATGATCATGGCTGATCATCCAACTCAGTATCCTATATCTGCCTTCTCTCCATACCCCCTGATACCTTTAGCCACAAGGGCCACATCTAATCCTCTTAAATATAGCTAATGAACTGGCCTCAACTACCTTCTGTGGCAGAGAATTCCAGAGATTCACCACTCTCTGTGTGAAAAATATTTTCCTCATCTCGGTCCTAAAAGATTTCCCCCTTATCCTTAAACTGTAACCCCTTGTTCTGGATTTGGGGATTTAACCACCAGAACTTTTTTTATTGTACATTCCTTCTAGTTTTAGGGAGAAGGTTAGAGGGGAATGTTCGGGAATAATACTATTGTGGCGGTCCCTGGGGGGTAGGCCATTCCTTGGATCATTTGGGATTTGTTGTAAATGGTATTAATTTTGTGTCCACCAGAAAATAATCAATACATGTATAAGTTTTTTGTACGGATGAATAAACGGAATATTATCTTCCGGATGAATTTGCAATCCTCCATATGTCTGTTATATTTGTATTTTTTATAGATGTATTTAGTAGTTCGCTGGATTTTGATTTTGTGTTATATCTCTTTTGTTGTGAGGATTTATCCAAATATTGATCCAAAACACAGTTGAAGTCTCCTCCAATTATCAGGTTTTGCTGGGTGGAGCCTGAGATTATATTAAATATTTTATTTAACAATTGTGGATTATCAATGTTGGGAGCGTAGATATTCACCATAGTAAATGGGGTAGAATATATCTCCCCAGATACTATGATGTACCTACACTCTTTATCTGTTATGGTGGCTTTAAGTTTAAATGTTATACCTTTACGAATTATAATTACGGTACCTCTGGCTTTGGAGAGAAAGGTAGAGTGATATATTTGACCAATCCAGTTAGCCTTCAGCCTGTTATGAGCTTGATCTTTGAGGTGCGTCTCCTGTAAAAATATTATATCAGCATTAATCGATTTTAATTGGGCTAGAACCTTACCCCTTTTAATTGGCTCATTAACGCCCCCTAATATTCTAACTACAAAATGTGATTCCTCCAGTTTTCTTCAGAGGGTCGTCTTGCATTAGAGCTTACATGGTTTCCCTTGTTTCAAATGAGGCAACCCAATATATAAAATCAACCTTCTGGTTACTGGGTGGGTGATCCCAATTTCAAAGCCCTGCAGGTGTATCACAAGAAAAAGTGCCTTGAGAAGAGTAAATAAAAAAAGTGCTAAATAAAGTAAATCATTAAAAAAAACAGCATTTAAAGACACTGTGCGTGAAGCCCATCCCCTGGTGGGATATTTCATGTGGGCTTCCATAGATGTTGATTACATTTAGCTCCGCCCCTTACAGAGTAATATTAAAAAAAAGGGACTAACCACCAAGATATTATGTAAAAAGAAAAAATGGAAAGCAGACCGTAAATAATTTCAACCAAGAGAGTTAAATTTCTTCTTATAACTTGCATCTAAGTGGGCATTGACTTGAATTGAAAAATAGAGATATAAAATTTCTTAACTTGCTTGTTGATATTAGTATGTTAAATACATAGCCGCTTAAAAATCGTCAGGCTTGAAGGGGTTAATTAGAACCTCCAGCAGTCTCACAGGCAGAACGACAACTCTCTCTCTCTCTCTCTCTCTCCTCCCCTCGCAAACCGCCATCAACAGCCCGACCGCTTCTCTCAGTCTAATACTCTTTCTAAACATTCTCACTTCTTGCTACAACTTGCCCAGTACCCATCTTCACTTGCTTGACCCCTCTTCCTCTATTAGACCTACCTTCTAACTTACTCTCTTCTCTAACTGTCTTGCCCTACCCAAGCTCCCTTAATAGTCCACACTGAATCCAGCTTCCAATAACCCACTGTGTTCCCATCTCACATATCCTTCCTCTACCCCCCTTGCCTCCCTAAATCTTGATTCCCTTTCCCCTCCTCGACCAACTTTCTAACATATTCCCTCTCGCAACCTGCCAACTGCTGGAAATTCCAACCCCCCCCAATCGGATAGATATTAACCATATTTTAAATATAAACAGATTAATTGACTGTTACCTAGATTTAATAAATCTTATAACTATTAGGTTAAAATAAACGGCTTAGTACATTTGTTAGTATTTTATGTGATTATCATAGATTTAATTATATAATTTGTTAGTGTATTATATAATCACCATACGTTTAAATTGTTTTCAAAGCAGTTGTTCAAGAGATCAAAGATGGGGACCTTGAACAGTCTCCCTGCATACATTCAAATCTATCTCTGATAAGTTAGTCTAGACTTAACTGTCTGTGAACCTGTCGGCCATCTTATATGCACATTTTTATATATATTTTTTTTAAAGCACATTATATCAGTCTACCCCTTATAAATACATATAAAAGGGGGTAAATTAAACACACGATATAACAAACAGGTTCAGTGAAGGTTCAGTAAGCCATAGCCATGCTAGTACTCAGTTCGAATCAATTCATTTTCATACAGAGCTATGCCAAATATTACTTATCTACTTCTCCTTTGTTATGCCCTTTTTTTAAACCTTGCGCGTATTTAAATGCATCTTCTGGGTCGATGAAGAAATGCTCCTATTCTCTGTATGTGACCCTTAGTTTGGCAGGATACATTAGCCCATATCTTAAGCCTGGAATGTCTCTGAGGATAGCACGCGACCTGGTGAAAAGTGGTTGCTTCTTGACAACCTCTGCTGGATGTCTCCGAAGATTCTTATATTTTCTCCTTCAAACATCAGGTTTCTTGCACTTGCCACTTTCTTCATGATATCTTCAAGAACTGATGGGTTGTGTAGTTTAAGAATAATTAGGTCTTTATTCTCTGGAGCGTAGAAGGTTAAGGGGGGACTTGATAGGGGTCTTTAAAATGATGAGAGGGATAGACAGAGTTGATGTGGACAAGCTTTTCCCTTTGAGAATAGGGAAGATTCAAACACGAGGACATGACTTCAGAATTAAGGGACAGAAGTTTAGGAGTAATATGAGGGGGAACTTCTTTACTCAGAGAGTGGTAGCGGTGTGGAATGCGCTTCCAGTGGAAGTGGTGGAGGCAGGTTTGTTGGTATCATTTAAAAATAAATTGGATAGGCATATGGATGAGAAGGGAATGGAGGGTTATGGTATGAGTGCAGGCAGGTGGGATTAAGGGAAAATAATTGTTCGGCACGGACTTGTAGGGCCGAGATGGCCTGTTTCCGTGCTGTAATTGTTATATGGTTATATGGTCATGGTGGAGCTCCAGTTCCTGGTCGGGCTCTATGAACTCGATGTGCCTGGTCAATTTTAGGTTTCTCAGGCAGTTTAAATACCTGTTGAAGTAAATCGGCAGTGAAGACCCGAGAATCTTTTCCACTTTCTTTCCCTTCCTTCACTCCAACGATTCTTAAGTTTTGGCATCTAGACCGAGCTTCGAGATCTTGGCATTTGTCGGTCATTTTGGTCATTTGCCCAGAAACACGGTCTAGATCTTTCTTCAGTTTTTGTGCTATCTGAGAGATGTCAGTAGTAGTAGCCTTGAGTTCGCTGATAGCGTCGTTTTGTTATTTTGCGGTGAGGAGAATGGGTTCCAAATGTTTGCTGATATCTTCTTTGACCCTTTTAATTTTTCCTTTCAAAGCGGAATTTACCTCTTCGATTCAAGCTTGTAGAGTCTCAATTTTTTTTTAAATCAAATTTTGTTTCTAAATTTCCAAGTTTTTCAGTCAAAATTTTACCATAGCCAGTCTTGCGCTTGCACTTCCATGGTAGAAATAAGTCCTTCTTCCTCAGATTCTTAAGAAGTTTATTTCTCTTGCAGAACCTGCCTTCGGGTTCTGTGTCTGCTCTGA
The DNA here is from genome assembly GCF_028641065.1 of Leucoraja erinaceus. Taxonomy (NCBI): domain Eukaryota; kingdom Metazoa; phylum Chordata; class Chondrichthyes; order Rajiformes; family Rajidae; genus Leucoraja; species Leucoraja erinaceus. Next base: position 19,413,008 of record NC_073379.1, on the reverse strand, counting down.
GGTGGAGTAGGCAGATTTCTTCTGTGAGTCGGTTTTGACATTCTAAAAATACAGGTATACAGTCGGCATTGCGTCGATTTCTGATGACGTCACTTACGTGATGTCGACATGGCATAAAATCATCGGGATCCAAAGTCCTGTAAAGTCTGAATAAAGATAGTCACAAGGACTCCAATTAGGTATATAGGAGGTCAGGACGTCTCTATAGTTGGTGAGAGGCTGGTTCAGTTGCCTGATAACAGCTGGGGAGAAACTGTGCCTGAACCTGGAGAGACTTCTGCACCTCGTGCCTGATGGGAGAAGGGAGAAGAGGATGTGTCCGGGGTGAGGTTTGTCATTGATTATGCTGCTGGCCTTGCCAAGAGTGCGTGAAGTGTAGATGGAGTCAATGGAAGGGAGGTTGGTTTGTGTGATGGGCTGGGCTACATCCACAACTCTTAGGATGGGTGTCGAGCGTTGGAGAAAGAGCAAGTGAGGTTTACCAGAATGAAACAAGGGAACTCTGTTCAGTGGAAAGATTAGCAAAAGAATGCGACTTTTGCATTCTGTGTTGAGAGAGTTAAAGGAATATTCAATGCAAGTGTTCAGTTATTCAGGATTTGTTGGCATAGTGAAGAGAAACTGTTCCAGCTGGCGGAACAGTTGGTAACGAGAGAACAAACCGGCTAAGGAACTGCGGAGACAAAGACAAACATTTTGTTGTACAAAGTGAGCTGGTATAATCTGGAATGAGTGAAGAACATGAGTGGCATGGTGGCGTAGCAGTAGAGCTACTGCCTTACAGCACCGGGTTCGATCCTGACTACGGGTGCTGGCCGTACGGAGTTTGTACGTTCTCCCCGTGACCTGCGTGGGTTTTCTCCAAGACTTTCTGTTTCCTCCCACACGCCAACAAAATAGAGGTTTGAAAGTTAATTGGCTTGGTATAAAAGTAAAATTGTCCCCATTGTGTGTAGGATAGTGTTAATGTGCGGGGATCGCTGGTCGTTGCAGTCTTTGGGGTGTCGGAGGAAACTGCAGCACCTGAAGAAACCCCTCGCAATCACAGCGAGAACGTACAAACTCCATACAGACAGCACCCAGTCTAGATTGAACCCGGGTCTCTGGTGCTGTAAGGCAACAACTCTACCGCTGTGCCACTATGCCACCCTTTTCTTATGAAAAAAACCCTAATCCAAAATGTCACCCATCCATTTTCTCCAGAGATGCTGCCTGACCCACTGTGTTACTCCAGCATTTTGTGTCTATCTTTGGTGTAAACCAGCATCTGCAGTTCATTTTTATTACACTATTCCTACCTGACCTAAAGCTTCCATTGAATTCTACAATTTTAGGTAACTGATCTAGAAACAACCCTTCTTTTTACATGTATTCATCTTTTTTTTCTTCCTTTACTCTCTCTTCCCTGTGCCTACCTCAACTTCACCCATTTCTCCCATTCCTCATCCACTTCCTTCTATATTCCTTCCCCTAGCTTCCCAATTCACACCTCTTCTATCCTTGTCTCACAACTTTTGCCTTTTCATCTCTAGCATTTGACCAATCATCGACCTATTAAAGCCCTGTGTCTACCTATTACTTGTCTGGCTATGTCCTGCCTCACCTATCTTCCAGCTTTCTTCTACCTCAATCAGTCTGAAGAACGGTTCCAACCAGTAAATGTCACCTGTCCATGTTCCCCAGAGATGCTGCCTGACCCGTTGAGTTCCTCCAGCACTTTGTGTCATTTATTTCAAAGCTTCATCCAGGTAGGTTTCATGGTAGACAATTCGTACTGAGTGATTGACCTCTTAGTCTTCCCGTAGCAGTGGTCCAGATCTTCTCACATCTATCTGAGATGACCACATCCCCATGATCCATTATGTCCAGGGACAAGAATAGTGGGATAGGGTGGAGGGAGGGGGTGCAAAGAGAGTGGAGACGTGGGTAGATCATGGAATAAAGTTATTTTGTGAGCATTTGCTCATCCAAGGCCTCTTCTGTCTTACAGGATGCCTTGATCACAAGAGTATTGGTGGTAATTTCAAGGCACAGGCAGCTCCTCGCTTCATTGTGAGAGGATTTTAATTTAGGAGCAAGGAGGTCCTGCTACAGTTGTACAGGGCCCAGGTGAGACCATACCTGGAGTATTGTGTGCAATTTTGGTCTCCTAATTTGAGGAAGGACATTATTGCTATTGAGGGAGTGCAGCGTAGGTTCACCAGGTTAATTCCTGGGATAGTGGGACTGACGTATGATGGGAGAATGGGTCGACTGGGCTTGTATTCGCTGGAATTTATAAGGATGAGTAGGGATCATATAGAAACATATAACATTCTTTGTGGATTGGACAGGATAGACGCAGGGAAAATGGTCCCGATGTTGGGGGAGTCCTGAACCATGGGTCACAATTTAAGAATAAGGGGTAGGCCATTTAGGACTGAGATGAGAAAAATCTTTTTCACCCAGAGAGTTGTGAATCTGTGGAATTCTCTGCCACAGAAGGCAGTGGAGACCAATTCATGGATTTAGCTCTTAAGGCTAATGAAATCAAGGAATATGAGGTAAAAGCCAGAACGGACTAGTTATTTTGGATGATCAGCCATGATCATATTGAATGGTGGTTCTGGCTCGAAGGGCCAAATGACCTACTCCTGCACTTATTTGCTATGTATATGTTTCCTCTTCAATGCATGCTGTTACTCATTGAGGAACTTTGTAAAAACTCTTTGCTCCCTGGATTTAAACCTCCCCATTGAAAATATTAAGGTAATAAATAATGGACATCTCTGCTACTTTATTAATTTGCAGGGAAATAATCCATCCAATGTTTTCTTCCTCCAGGAATAAAATCTGGACCAAAGCAATTTCTGTGGTGTTGATTAATTGGCATGGTTTTCAATTGGAGGATCTGGAGATATGCCTTGTCCATGCCAAGTATTAAAACATAGAGTGCAACTTATTTCCAGCTCATGGTTGTATGTGTGGCTCCATCTTCAGGGCATGGCTGAAATACAAAGGGATAATTTCTTTGTGTAAGCATCTTGAAGACAGCAGCAGAATTGCTACATAGATTTGCTGTTACAGCAGATATTTCTCCAAGTCATCTATCAAATGCTAGATTAATGCCTCAGATTCTGTAAACCTAAGTACCAGGACATGCACATGACAAATGTCTGTAGCACTCTGTCTAAAATTGCAATAAACTGCTCCTTTATCTTAGTTCACAGATACAACGTCGAAACAGGCCCTTCAGCCCACCAAGTCTGTGCTGACAAGCGATCACCTGTACACTTGTTGTACTTTATCTCATTTTTGCATCCTACACATTACGGGCGATTTACAGAAATTCATTAACCGTCAATCCTGCACGTCTTTGGAATGTGGGAGGAAACCGGAGCACCCGAGGAAAACCAACACTGTCACGGGGAGAACGTACAAACTCCATACAGACAGCCCCCGTAGTCAGGATCGAACCTGGGTTTCTGGTGCTGTAAGTCAGCAACTCTACCGCTGTGCCACAGTATCACCCCTATGGTATGAATGTTGCAGTTGTGCTCCTCTATTTAATGCAGTTCAAACATCACCTTGAAATAATTGAAACAAGATATTTAAGTTTCTTTAGATACATATACCTCTACCCTGTGCGTAGAATTTAAAAACTGCTCTAGATTTTCAGCTGAAGGTGACTTAAGCAATCATTGATGGGTTTGTCATTGGGGAGTCATGAAGTTATTTATAGTAATAATCATAAAGCAATATTACTTAGCCACCTCGCCACGTCAAACCCATCACATGACGGGGCGGCATGGAGGGGCAGCGGTAGAGTTGCTGCCTTACAGCGCCAGAGACCCGGGTCCCGGGTTCAATCCTGACTACGAGTGCTGTCTGTACGGAGTTTGTATGTTCCCCCTGTGACCGCTTGGGTTTACATCGGGTGCTCCAGTTTCTCCCACACTCCGAAGACTTACAAGTTTACAGGTTTATTGGCTTGGTATAAATGGTAAATTCTCCCTAGTGTGTGTAAATCTAGTGTACGTGTACAGGGATCGCTGGTTGGTGTGGACTCAGCGCTGTATCTCCAAACTGAACTAAACTAATATTGTGTTTATGTGAGGTTGAAGTAACAGACATGCTGCCATACCTAAGTAGACATCTGTTACCAGAGATCAATAATGAATAGACAGCAGCATTTACCACTGAATCTTTAATAATAATTCATAATATGATTTTTTTATATAATTAATCTTGAAACTGTTGAATAAGATGATTTGGAACACAGTGATTCACAGGGTGAAAATGTCAAAGACTAGCAGGCATAGCTTTAAGGTGAGAGGAACAATGTTTACCAGAGATAGGCTGGGCAATGTCTATGCACAGAGGGTGAAGGGTGCCTGGAACGTGCTGCCAGGGGTGGTGGTGGAGGCAGATAAGATAGTGGTGTTTAAGAGGCTTTTAGGTAGGCTCATGAGAATGGAATGGAGTCAGGAATGGAGGGATATGAATCATGTGCAGGCAGGTCAGGTTAGTTTCCCTTGGCATCATGTTCGGCACAGACAATGTGGGCTGAAGGGCCAGTTCCTGTGCTGTACTTTTCTGTGTATCAGAAGGAACTGCAGATGCTGGTTTACAATGGAGACGGACACAAAATACTGGAGTAACTCAGCGGGCCAGGCAGCATCTCTGGAGAAAAGGAATAGGTAATAGGAATAGATATCTGTACTTTGTATCTTATATGTTCTAAGATCTATAGTGTATCTGTTTCAAGTAAATGAGAATTTTCTCTCAGTCTTTTGAGAAGTGATAAATTATTGAGAGATTAATTAAGCAGTAACAGACAAGGACAGAAACATTCTGAAGGAACGAACGATATTTCTGAATGCTTTTGGCAGCTGACTCAGTAATCCTTGGTTTTAAACTGGAGGACTTGACCCAGTTTATTGTGAGTTCACGGCCTCCTTGAGGTCCAAATACCGAATGGCGATCTAATTGAAGTTTCTAAACATTGGTAGTTTTGGTGGAGCAGATATAGAGACCTGGAAACAAACGCGCATCATACCAGTTTCTTGAACATAATAAAATAGATGAAAACCCCCTCCAGTTTGTTGAACTTAATAAAATAGATGAAAAAAATGCCAGCAAGGCATTTTGATGTCCTGTCTTTAATGTGCAAATGATCTGGCTATCCTAGGCATCTCAAGCCTAAACTGGAAATTAGGTACCTATGCTTGGTACACAAAAATGCTAGAGAAACTCAGCGGGTGCAGCAGCATCTATGGAGCGAAGGAAATAGGTAACGTTTCGGGCCAAAACCCTTCTTCAGACCCGTTTCGGCCCAAAACGTTACCTATTTCCTTCGCTCCATAGATGCTGCTGCACCCGCTGAGTTTCTCCAGCATTTTTGTGTACCTTCGATTTTCCAGCATCTGCAGTTCCTTCTTGAACACCAGGTACCTATGCTTGTTTGAAGAATAACTTCCAGAAACTTTTTTTTCACACAAAGGGTGGTGGGAGTATGGAACGAGCTGCCGGAGGAGGTAGTACAGGAGGTAGATGAGTCAAGTATATTGCAAACATTTAAGAAACATTTAGGCAGGTCCATGTATAGGACCAGTTCAGAGGGATATGGGCCAAATGCCGGCAGGTGGGACTAGTGTAGATAGGAAATGTTGGTCGGAGTGATCACAGGGAGAACATACAAACTATGTACCGACAGCACCCGCAGTCAGGATCGAACCTGGTCTCTAGCGCTGCAATAGATAATCGACAATAGACAATAGACAATAAATAGGTACAGCAGTAAGCCATTCGGCCCTTCGAGCCAGCACCGCCATTCAATGTGATCATGGCTGATCATCGACAATCAGTACCCCAAGTGCAAGGCAGCAACTCTGCCACTGCACCATCGAGCTGCTCTTCAATGGTCATCAAAATCTCACCTGGTTTAGGAATCCAGATTGGAGCTCAGCCTCAGAGAATTAAAAGATAAAACAATTTCCCACCGAGGGTGCGGGAAACCTGGAACACTTTCCCACCAGGGGTTTTAGATCATGACTGCGGCTGCTGTCTGTAGGGAGTTTGCACCGTTCTCCCTGTAACCACGTGGGTTTTCTCCAGGTGCTCCGGTCTCCTCCCACACTCCAAAGGCATACAGGTATGTAGGTTAAATGGCTTCTGTAAATTGCCCCTACTGTGTGTAGGATAGAACTAGTGTACGGGGGTGATTGATGGTCGGCGCGGACTCGGTGTGCCGAAGGGCCTTTTTCCATGCTGTGTCTGTAAACAAAACCAAGCTGATGAAGTACCCTAAGTCAGTGAGACATTAAAAAAGAAGGTTAAAACTGTTTGTTCCAATAATTATAATAGATATTGAGTTTCCTTTTTTATTTATTTTCATGCCGTGGGTGTTGATTCTTAATACAACGAGGGATGAGCAATAAAAAAATAACCTTAACAGCAACACCCACATCCTGACAAATAGTTTTCACACAATCTTCTTCAAGGTGACATTAATAATGTCTGGATCAATCATTATCTCGTGCTTCCTTGCCCCCTCCCCCCTCCCCCCCACCTGGAATACATTCATATTAGTCTATTATCATAAGAAAATGTTCTTATAATTATTTACATTGAGTTGACGAACCTAAATTATTTGTAGAGAACATTTACAATGAGACTACATGAAAAACATGGTGGATTGTTTTTTTTCCTTTGCTACAATGCAAAAACAGGACAAAAAATTCAAAGAGGCATACGCTTGCGTAGAAAGACCCCCCTGATCACTTGCGTGGAGACTTGTCCCCAATCACTCGCTGTTAGCCTGAAAACAAGCAGCAAATTCAAATAATTCAATTCTTAAAGTAAACAGTTCTTGACCTCTGCTTAAGAGTTGGGCAATGATTAAGAGTTATACCAGGGGTTCACAACCTTTTCCGTCCCATTTACCCCTGGCAACTTTAACAGCACATAACAACATTATTTCACTTATTTATGAACAACTAATGATGAACAGATACCAGAACCAAACAGAGTCAGTCCATGAGAAAAATTATGTACAAAATCAACAATTGGGTAGGTGAAATTTACCCCCTGCGGGTAATTTTACCCCAGGTTGTGAACCCTTGCGTTAGACAATTCTGGTGGGTTGTACTTTAGGTTCTGTCGACTCAATGCAAATAATTTTAATAGCCGTTTCTTATGATTTAGACTAACATGAATGTATTCCTGAGGCAAGGGAGCAAGAACAAAGCGGTCAAATGGATTTCAATGACTTAGCCCCTGCAGGCAACAGGTTGTAATGGATTATTTACTAAATGCCTTTCTAAAATATCCATAATCCAAAGGAACATTTTGTAATAATGCAGGTAAAGATAAAGATTCCTGTTTCTTAGCTTCAATTCAATATTCCACCACCCTGCTTCTGTTGCCGGCTATCGACTCTGTCTACCACCCTTTCAGATGCAGTTCAGAGTATCTCACCTCAGTGTATCAGTGCTGCAATGTGGCCTGACTGATGATCCATTTCTGGTGGATACTTGCCTTGATGACCAGAAGAAACTCTATTCAATGATAGAGAGCAGGAAGGGTCTGAAGAAGGGCCTCGACCCGAAACGTCACCTATCCATGTTTTCTAAAGATACTGCCTGACCTGCTGAGTTACTCCAGCATTGTGTGTCCTTGGATGCTCTGCCATGATCAATACGTAGCACTAAGCTGGGCGTGGATCTCCTAACAAGGCCCTGAAGGAGAGCAACACTCCTTGGTCACTAGGCATCTATCCATTGCATTTCCTGGTTTCATTGGTTGGTGGCTTGGTGGATAGGTAAATGAAAGAGTTCTTCTACTTCTGCTTATGGGCCACCTCCACATTAGTTGTGCAGAACTCCGTTTTGTTTATGAAGACAGTGGCATTGTGGTAGGGTCAAGATGATCGAGTATGGATTTTTCAAATTCCCTGCCACAGATTAAAATACAGTAATGACTCTCATGGTTTGTGCCTTTCTTTGAGGTGAAGGCATATAAACATGTGCAGGAAGGAACTGCAGATACTGGTTTACACCAAAGATAGACACAAAATGCTGGAGTAACTCAGCGGGACAGGCAGCATCTCTGGATAAGAGGAACGGGTGATGTTTCTGGGACAAGACCCATCTTCAGACTGAGAATCTCGACCAGAAAAGTCACCCATTCCTGCTATCCAGAGATGCTGTCTGCCCGGCTGAGTTACTTCAGCATTTTGTGTCTATCTTAGACATATGAAAATATTCAGCTTGGCAGAAAAAAATGCATCTGTTTCCTGGTGCAATGTTGAATCATTGGTTTGGCAAGCTTTCTGATGGAAATAATACAAGGAAATAATGTCATATTCTTCTTGCAATGCTGTCCCTCTTATCATCTATGTTTAGTTTAAAGATACAGCATAGAAACAGGCGCCTCAGCCCACCGGGTCCACACTGAGCAGCGATCACACTAGTTCTATCCTACACACATGGGGACTATTTCCCCAAAGCTAATTAACCAATAAACCTGGGACAGGCACAAAATGCTGGAGTAACTCAGCGGGTGAGGCAGCATCTCTGGAGAGAAGGGATGGGCGATGTTTTGGGTCGAGACCCTTCTTCAGACTGCAGAAGGGTCTACCTTCAATTTAAACCAGCATCTGCTGTTCTTTCTTACACATCCTACAAACCTGCATGCTTTTAGAGTGTGGAAGGAAACTGGAACACCAGGAGAAAATCCACTCATTCATAGAGGGAACATAGAGACATCCGAGGAAAACCCATGCGGTCACGGGGAGAACGTGCAAACTCCGTACGGACAGCACCCATTTTAAGGATCAAACCCAGGTCTCTGGCACTGTACCGCTGCACCACTGTGCCGCCCCAAATTGAAAGTTGGTCTTTATTGCTGTATAACTCATGAGGTCATAAGTTCGTAAGTGAAGGGAGCATTCAATCATGGCTGATCGATCTCTCCCTCCTAACCCGTTCTCCTGCCTTCTTTCCATAACCCCTCTCACCTGTACTAATCAAGAAACTCCATGGTTGTCACCTTACCTAAGCAGTGTTCAATTAAAAGAGAATTTACAAATTGTATACTTTTGACGAAACGCCTCGAAGATCAACATGCAATGGAGGGATTTTTAAAGAGCAACCCTTACTGTTATTGCACAGCAGCACAGTAGAGTTTCAGGAACAACAGTATGATAAGGATCTATTTTTAGTCATGTTGAACAAGGGTTAAACGTTGGCTAGGCAACTGGGGAGAGCCCCCTGGCCCTTCCGTCAAATAATGCCACAGGGTCATTTACAGCTAGCTGAGAGAACAGACTTAGCCTCAGTTCAGTGACTACTCCAAAGGATAATGTTTCTGACTATACACTGTACCCTCAGTATTCAGTTTCCGTTCAGAATGGAAAAAGGCCCTTTAGCCCACCAACTCCACACTGACCACCGATCACCCAGAGAGTTGTGAATCTGTAGAATTCTCTGCCACAGTAGGCAATAGAGGCCAATTTACTGGATGTTTTCAAGAGAGAGTTACAGTAGATATAGCTCTGAGGGCTAATGGAATCAAGGAATATGGGGAGAAAGCAGGAACGGGGTACTGATTTTGGATGATCAGTCATGATCATATTGAATGGTGGTGCTGGTTCACAGAACCAAATGACCTACTCCTGCAAATATTTTTATGTTTCTATGTTTCTATGTTACTCCAGCTTTTAGTAGCATTGTCTTTTTTATATCATTATTTTTTTTAAAGTCTGGCATCTGCTAAGAACATTGGCATGGATAAAGTGGACCGAAAGATGCGTTTCCATGCTGTACAGCTCTATGACTTGCTTTGACTCTAAAATGAAGGTTGAGGAGTTTTCTGTTTGACTTTGGAGATGAACTCCTGAAGTAAATTGAGTGATTTATGGTACGGTAGTAAATGGCTGCTGGATAACTTTACCACTGAAGACTGACTTCCAATTTGAATATATTACAAACTGATGTGCAAGTGTGAATATATTAGCACCGTAAGACTGCTTACAACAGCCTTTCAGGAGATTCTTAAGCTGCATGCATCATATATTATACAACAAAACTCCCATCACTCAACACTGATGTTGGTGCCAAATGATTGTGTTCTGCTGCAGTTGTTCCTGGATTAGTCTGGCTAGTTCAGGCCTCCTTATTCATTCTGGGACAACTCACTTATGTTCTTTGCCCAGTTCTACCAATCTCTTTATGTGTAGGAAGGAACTGCAGATGCTGTTTGAGACCTGAAAGAAGTCTGAAGAAGGGTGTCGACCCTAAACGTCACCCATTGCCTCTCTCCAGAGATGCTGCCTGTCCCGCTGAGTTACTCCAGCATTTTGTGTCCATCTACCTTTTTATTTTCCTGACGTTTTATTGTATGGCAGCATCATTAATAAGGAAGCTGTGAAATAAGCAAAACGCTTTGCAGTTGTCTTTCTTCAATAAGTTTCTGTCTATGTCCATCTTCAAATTAAATTTATTTTAGTTTAGTTTAGTTTAGAGATACAGCTTAGTAGCGGGCCCTTCAGCCCACCGAGTCTGTGCTGACCAGCGATCACCTGTTCTATCATACACCTGAAATTTACAGAAGCCAAACACCATACAGACCTGCACTTCTTTGGAATGTAGGAGGAAACTGGAGCACCCAGAGAAAACCCACGGGAGAAATTACAAACTCCGTACAGCCAGCACCAGGATCAATCCCAGGCCCCTGGTGCAGTAAGGCAGCAAATTTACCACAGTAACACTGTGCTGCCTTATTATTCTTACCAATGTTATTCTTGCCTCTGTGCAACCTTGATATGCTAAGTATTCTTCTTGATCAATTCCTCTCTCTAATGTTTGATTACCAGCTTGCTCATTTTCCAGTACTCAAATCTATATAATAAAATTATGATAACAATCCTCAGAAACTCTTAACTTTGATTATATCAAAGTGCATTATGCCTTCTCTGTTACGTTCAGTCTTTCCAAAGTTGCAAATTCTATTTAATAGACAATAGACAATAGGCGCAGGAGTAGGCCATTCGACCCTTCGAGCCAGCACCGCCATTCACTGTGATCATGGCTGATCATCCTCAATCAGTACCCCATTCCTGCCTTCTCCCTATATCCTCTGATTCTGCTATCTTTAAGAGCCCTATCTAGCTCTCCCTTGAAAGTATCCAGAGAACTGGCCTCCACCGCCTTATGAAGCAGAGAATTCCACAGACTCACAACTCTCTGTGTGAAAAAGTATGTCCTCATCTCCGTTCTAAATAGCTTACCCATTATTCTTAAACTGTGGCCCTTGGTTCTGGACTCCCCCAACATTGGGAACATGTTTCCTGCCTCTAGCGTGTCCAAACCCTTAATAACCTTATATGTTTCAATAAGATCCCCTCCCATCCTTCTAAATTCCAGAGTATACAAGCCAGCCGCTCCATTCTCTCAGCATCTGACAGTCCCGCCATCTCGGGAATTAGCCTTATAAACCTACGCTGTACTCCATTAATAATAATAATGTCCTTCCTCAAATTAAGGGCCAAAACTGCACACAATTCTCCAGGTGTGGTCTCACTAGGGCCTTATACAACTGCAGCAGTTGTCTGTCTTTTCACCGTTTTATTTTTAGCTAGTTAAAGTGTTTTGGGGGAAACTGCCTTTCAGGGTCCCTACCTGGTCGGAGAGGCAGCTTTTCTCCGGGCTGCAGCTTCGACCCGTCCTCACAGCCTACCAGCGGGCCTGGAGCGGCGTTTCCTGTCGCGGACCGCCAGAACCTTGGCGGTGGCACAGCGCTGGAGCGCTATCGTTTATTTTATTCTTACACTTTGGCCCCTGGTTCCGGACTCGCCCAACATTGGGAACATTTTTCCTGCATCTAGCTTGTCCAGTCCTTTTATAATTTTATATGTTTCGATAAGATTCCCCCTCATCCTAAACTCCAGTGAATACAAGCCTAGTCTTGTACAGCATCGCGGAGCTGCGGGACTGTGGAGCGGCCAGCTACGGGCGGTGGCGACAAACTTTACACCGGGAGCCTGGGATCTCGCGACGAGATCGCCAGTTGTGGAGCTCCATCCGGCGCGGCCTTGTCGGCTTCGGAAGCCGTGGCCTCCAGTAAGGAGGCGGCTGTTCCAGGGTTCCCATGCCGCTGTGAGGACTCTCCCGATGCCGGAGCACTATCACCCGGCGAGAATGGCCAGGAACATCGGGCCTCCGTAGAGGCAACTGTGGAGGCCTCAATAGGCCCGAATATGGGTGAACTGGGGTTGGGGACTGGACTTTGTGCCTTCCCTCATGGTGGGAGCCATTGTGGGGGGATGTTCTTTGTGTTTAAGACTCTCATTGGTGTTATGTCTGTATTCTTTTGTGTACTGCAAAATGGCAAAAAGCATTTCACTTCATTACACCTCGATATACGTGAATGTGACTAATAAAATACCTTTGAACCTTTGAGAAGGACCTCTTTGCTCCTATACTCAATTTATTTTATTATGAAGGCCAACATGTTATTCGCTTTCTTCACTGCATGCTATACCTGCATGCTAACTTTCATTGACTGATGAACAAGGACCCCCAGATCCCGTTGTACCTCCCCTTTTCCCAACTTGACACCATTTAATAATCTGCCTTCCTGTTTTGATACCAAAGTGGATAACCTCACATCTATCCACATTAAACTTCATCTGCCATGCATCTGTCCACTCACCCAACCTGTCCAAGTCACCCTGCATTCTCATAGCATCCTCCTCACAGTTCACACTGCCACCTAGCTTTGTGTCATCTGCAAATTTGCTAATGTTACTTTGAATCCCTTCATCTAAATCATTGATGTATATTGTAAATAGCTGCGGTCCCAGCACTGAGCCTTGCGGTACCCCACTAGTCACTGCCTGCCATTCTGAAAGGGACCCATCAGGAATTCCTCTTTTGTTGTCTTCTTTCAAACTTTCACTTTCTGAAACTAACCATAAGCGCAACCATTCATGGTTATTTAGCTTAAACCTTGTATCTGTGAGCTTTTTATCGATTTTTTTTAAAGCAGTGCTGTTCGTTCGTTTCACGAGTGAAACGTGGAGCATCTTCAACAATACAGCTCACCCCCTCCATGACCAATGGGTCAACCTGAGGAGCACCTTCAGCAACAGACTAGTTCCACCAAGATGCAGCACAGAATGTCACAGGAGATCCTTTCCCCCTGTGGCTATAAAACTGTCCAACTACTCTCCCTTCTGTCGTGGGGTAGACTGACTACCCCCCCCCCCCCCCACCCCACTCCCCTCTCCCCAATCTTTGCACATCCCCAAACCTTTCCACTCATCATTTTAATTTCATGTGTCATGTATCTTGTGTTTTAGAAACATAGAAACATAGAAAATAGGTGCAGGAGGAGGCCATTTGCACCGCCATTCATTGTGATCATGGCTGATCGCCCCCAATCAATAACCTGTGCCTGCCTTCTCCCCATATCCCTTGATTTCACTAGCCCCTAGAGCTCTATCTAACTCTCTCTTAAATCCATCCAGTGACTTGGCCTCCACTGCCCTCTGTGGCAGGGAATTCCACAAATTCAAAACTCTCTGGGTGAAAATGTTTTTTCTCATCTCAGTCTTAAATGGCCTCCCCTTTATTCTTACACTGTGGCCCCTGGTTCCGGCCTCGCCCAACATTGGGAACATTTTTCCTGCATCTAGCTTGTCCAGTCATTTTATAATTTTATATGTTTCGATAAGATTCCCCCTCATCCTAAACTCCAGTGAATACAAGCCTAATCTTTTCAATCTTTCCTCATATGACAGTCCCGCCAACCCAGGGATCAATCTCGTGAATCTACGCTGCACTGTTGGCAGACCAATTTCCCTCTGGGGATAAATACATTTCTATCGTATTGTATCGTATCGTTAGAGATTGTATAATCTCTAAATTAAATGATCATTTGCCCCTTCCTGTAACAATATGATTTATTTTTGCTTCTTTCTAAAAGAATAGGTGCGACTGTGAGCAGAATTCCTAGGAATATTACTGCAGGCAGTGTAGATAAATATGAATATTATTTTCCATAAACTAAACCAACATCGACAGCTGTTGCTATTCACACATTCACCTCTCCCACATTAACAATTCCTACCACTCATTTGCTGGCCTTCACTTTATAATAGCTGCCACTTTTTATGTGCATCCTCCAAACAGGTGTTGCTTGTCATTGCGGAATTCATAACAAGCAAACGCAGTGATTATATTGGTACAATTCATCAATTGTCTGAAACAAAATGTCCGGAATTTATTCATAAAGTTCTTCGGAAAGAAAGGAAAAAATACTTTTAGATCTTCACAGAAGACAAAACACTATCTTTCATCTTGTACGGATGCAGGGAATGTACTAATTGCACATTATTTTACATATAAGATGTGACCACAAACTTTCTTCACTACTCAGCATTAAACTGTTAAAGACCATAAAAACTTAAGAAATAGGAGTAGGAGCCAAATCATCTGGCCTTCAAGCCTGCTTCACGATACGATATGATAAGATACGATAGAACGTTATTTATCCCAGGCGGGATATTGATCTGCCAACAGTCATAAAACACAAGATACATGATACATGAAATTAAAGTGACGAGCAGAAAGTCCAGGTTTGGGGATGTGCAAAGATAGGGGGGGGGGTGTGGAGGGGAGTCAGTCTACCCCACGACAGAAGGGGAAGGAGTTGTACAGTTTGATAGCCACAGGGAAGAAGGATCTCCTGTGACGTTCTATACTGCATCTTGGTGGAACCAGTCTGTTGCTGACGGTGTTCCTCAGGTTGACCAGTGTGTCATGGAGGGGGTGAGCTGTATTGTCTAAGATGCTCCGCAGTTTGAGGAGAATCCTCCCCTCCAAGGCCATTCATCATGGTCATGGGTGAGCTTCTACCACAACACCATTTTCTAGCACCTTTTTCAGATTTCTGGATTCACTTAACATTCAGGCATCTAACCTTCTCTGCTTTGAATGAACGCTCTGAATAATTCCTGTGATTCACTATGCTTTAAGTCAGATATTCTCCTCATTTCAGTCCTGAACAGCTGACCGTTATACTGAGTCATGTGGGAACGAACTGCAGATACTGGGTTAAACCTAAGATAAACACAAAATCCTGGTGACGTTTCGGGTTCAGATTGGAGAAGGGTCTCGACCCGAAACATCACCTATTCCTTTCCTCCAGGGATGCTGTTTGACCCGCTGAGTTACTCAAGCTTTCTATGTCTATTTTCGTTATCCTGAGTCTGTGCCCCTTGAAATTTTTCTGCTCCTCAGTCTGGGGAAACACCTTCCTTGCATCAAGTTAGTCAAGAAAGTGTGGTGACTTTGTTTCCGTTCTGCTGAACTCGAATTAATACCATCGCAGTTTATTCAATCCCTCCTGCAAACCCTGCAACCTGCTTACAAATTCTACACTGCACCTTCTCCACAGTCGATACTTATGTTCTTCACTTAGTTTAGTTTAGGTTAGTTTATTATGTTCATGTGTACTGTGGTACAGTTAAACAATTTTTATTGCATGTTGCTACCCAGTCATCATTACGCTTTTTGATATCTATCTACATCACTGTCTATATGTCTTGTTGCCCTTTCCCCTGACTCTCAGTCTGAAGAAGGGTCTCGACCTAAAACGTTACCTATTTCTTTTCTCCAGGGATGCTTTCTGTCCCGTTAAGTCCCGCTCCAGAACCAGGGTTCACAGTTTAAGAATAAGGGGCAGGCCATATAGGACTGAGATGAGGAAAAACTTTTTCAGCCAAAGAGTTGTGAATCTGTGGAATTATCTGCCACAGAAGGCAGTGGAGGCCAATTCACCGGATGTTTTCAAGAGAGAGTTAGATTAAGCTCTTAGGGCTAAAGGAATCAAGGAATAAGGGGAAAAAACAGGAAAGCGGTACTGATTTTAGATGATCAGCATTAGTTCAAAGGGCTCCTACTCCTGCGCCTATTTTTATGTTTCTATGTTTCTGTTACTCCAGCTTTTTGTGTCTATCTTCAGTTAAAACCACCATCTGCAGTTCCTTCCTACACAGTAAAAAGACCATACATGATTACAATCAGGCCATCCACAGTGTACAGCTACAAGTTAAAGGATATAGGGATAATTGCTCATTTCTCAGCTTCCCCCCAGTCTAGTTTCAGTAAAAACACTGAATCAAGCACTTGAAACAACTAAATTTTACCAAAAGTGCGTCACAGATCAACCACTGCGGGTTCAGTCATCGCATCTGCCTGTTCAAGCCCTCTAGGTCTCGCGCAGACAGAGACACTCCAGAAGTTCACGCAGTCCCGAGCGCTCGTCCAGAAGATCGACGCTGAACCTCGCGATCGCGGACTTTTATATGTCCCGGGACCTGAAGAGGCCGAACCACATGGGGGTGGTCTCTCAATAACCCAATTACAGGTATTGATTAACCCCATACATAACAGACAGCTCCCTAACCCTATAATACAACAGCTTATAAGAAAGAAAACTCTCAAAGGAAGCTAGCAAGACCAAATATTGAAACATGTGCCCTGAGATTCAAACAATTTCTCCAAGGCTCAACAGTTTGACCAATCATCAATTAACAGGATGACCGTCTTGCAACATTATTTATACTGTTTACAATGCTTTTGCAGCAGCCCAATAGAAATGATGCATTTAAGGTTAGTTTGCAAAACCACTATACATGTTATCAATTTAAGAGAGACATGGAGAACACCTGGACCCCTTACCATCCCGCATATCAGTCTGTATCAAAGCCTGTAATGTTCAGCTGACAAGGGTTAAGCAATTCTGACAAGCGCAAGTGAAGGGATCCTCCATTTTATGGTATCTTTAATTAGGTCAATATTAACAGTGTTAATGCCAGATGAAGTCCAACAAAGCCCTGATTAATGATAGTTCGAAAGTTCCAATGAGATAGATGGGAGATGGACACAAAATGTTGGAGTAACTCAGCGAGAGAGGCAGCATCTCTGGAGAGAAGGAATTGGTGATGTTTCGTATCAAGACCCTTCTTCTAGATGGGAGGGCAGAACCACTCTCTAGCTGGTGAGAGGATGGTTCTGTTTCCTGATACCAGTTATATCAGGCTTGGTTATAGCGGCCTTAGCTTCAAAGACCAGCACTGTACATTATCTGTACACCTGATTGGATGCACCCTAAGGCATTTTCAATATAACATTTAATGTGTTATGTGTCATTCCTAACTGTCACTGTATGTCATGTTGTCACTTGTGGGCGGAGCACCAAGGCAAATTCCTTGTATGTGAATACTTGGCAAATAAACTTATTCATTCATTCATTATTTCAAAAGATTTCTTTACTCAGATTCTGTCATAATGAAGGCTTTTTTACATTCTACATTTGCCTGTGGGCCTTCAGCCACTTGTGTATATGATGCCTTGATTCCCTTTGAAACACTATCCAATCTTGCACCATTTAAACAAAACTCTGCTTTTCTGTTATGTGTATCAAAGTGAATGACCTCACATTTATCACATGCTATTTCAGCTGCCATGTTTCGCCCACTCAACAATCCCAAATCTCCTTGAAGTCATTTTTAGTCCTCCTCCATTAAATACAAGTGGACACAAGGAACTGCAGATATTCAAACAAGAGGACATGACTTCAGAATTAAGGGACAGAAGTTTAGGGGTGATATGAGGGGGAACTTCTTTACGCGGAGAGTGGTGGCGCGGTGTGGAATGAGCTCCCAGTGGAAGTGGTGGAGGCAGGTTCATTGGTATCATTTAAAAATAAATTGGATAGGCATATGGATGAGAAGGGAATGGAGGGTTATGGTACGAGTGCAGGCAGGTGGGACTAAGGGGAAAAAAATTTGTTCGGCATGGACTTGTAGGGCCGAGATGGCCTGTTTCCGTGCTGCAATTGTTATATGGTTGTTATATGGTTATACTGAAATGTTCAGCAAAAAAACACACAGAGTGCTGGAGTTACTCAGCGGGTCAAGCAGCAACTTGGGAGACCATGGTTCTGTGACGTTTTGGATCGGGACCCTTCTTCAGACTTCAAACTAATGCAAAAACCTGCCTAGTTTAGTTTAATCAGTAAACTTTGAGGGGTCAAGGAAAGAGCATTCACGTCGCGGCCCTGTTTCCTCCAATCTTTCCACCACCACGCACAAGAAGCACAAGAAGCGACAAAACAGATGCCATTGTATGCAGATGCCGAGAAGTGTGTTCAACTCTGGTTGAACAACTTCTAATCTTGTGTGTGGACTCGATAAGAAGAAGTAAACTTGATCTCAGCCAATTATTTATATAGATGATTGCACATAGTCGTTTAATCAGGGTAGGGAAATCAAGAATCAGAAGACATATGTTTGTGAGAAGGGAAAGATTTAATAGGAAACTAAGGGTCAACATTTTCACTCTGGGTGGTGGGTATATGGAATGCGCTGCCAGAGGAGGTAGTTAAAATCCTGCAAATGTATTCCTTGGAGAACAGGGGGTTGAGGTGTGATCTTAAGGAGGAGTATACACTCATGAGGGGAATAGATAAAGTGAATGAACAGTCTTTTATACACAGAATAATCAAGAGCCAGAGGATACCACCAGGGACCCCTCACGATTGGCAGCCCCGCCAACAGTCTGTTTGTTTTTGCATCTTTTTTTATTTTTAGTGTGTGTTAAAAGTTTGTGAAAAATGTTCTCCAGTTTGTTTTATGTGGGGGGAGGGGGGAGGGGGAGGGGGAAACTTTTTTGCAGTTTCTTACCATGCCGGAGATGCGACTAATTTTCGGATCGCATTCTCCGGTCGCTCTGCGGCCTACCATCAATGAAGCTGGAGGCCTCCTTGGACTGACCTTGGGCCCCACCGCGGGGCATTGACTTACATCGGAGTCCATCCCTTAACTGGGATCGCTCCAACCGCGTACTGCGGACTTTACATCGGGAGCTCGCAGTCTCGGGAATGGACGTGGATGTCGGGAGCTCCAACATCACGGAAGGTTCGACCAGGAGCTGATTGCCGCAACGTGGAAGGCCCGCCGCTGGCTACGAGAGTCATGATCAATGGAGGGCTCGAGGCCCCCGACCGTGGTAGAACAAAGGGGAAGAGATTGAAATCCTTTTCGCCATCCATCACAGTGAGGAATGTGGAGGAGTCACTGTGGTGGATGTTTATGTTAAAATATATTTTGTGTATTCTGTTACTTTTTATTTGTATGACTGACTTGGCAAATGATATTCATCGTATGTTGTAAAACATACTTGGATAATAAGGTATTATTGTGATTGTGATTGTGATTGTGATGGGTGTAAGGGGACAGGGGAAAAAGTTAATAAGAACCTGAGGGGCAACCTTTTCACACAGCTGGTGGTGGGTATATGGGACCAACTGCCAGAGGAGGTAGTTTAGGCAGATATTATAACAATATTTAAAATTTATTTGGACAGATACATGGATAGGAAGAGTTTAAAGGGATGTGGGTCAAATGTTATTATCTAAATGGTGGCCTATTGGGAAGGGGAGATGCAGCGAGACCTGGGTGTCATGGTACACCAGTCATTGAAGGTAGGCATGCAGGTGCAGCAGGCAGTAAAGAAAGCGAATGGTATGTTAGCTTTCATTGCAAAAGGATTTGAGTATAGGAGCAGAGAGGTTCTACTGCAGTTGTACAGGGTCTTGGTGAGACCGCACCTGGAGTATTGCGTACAGTTTTGGTCTCCAAATCTGAGGAAGGACATTATTGCCATAGAGGGAGTGCAGAGACGGTTCACCAGACTGATTCCTGGGATGTCAGGACTGTCTTATGAAGAAAGACTGGATAGACTTGGTTTATACTCTCTAGAATTTAGAAGATTGAGAGGGGATCTTATAGAAACTTACAAAATTCTTAAGGGGTTGGACAGGCTAGATGCAGGAAGATTGTTCCCGATGTTAGGGAAGTCCAGGACAAGGGGTCACAGCTTAAGGATAAAGGGGAAATCTTTTAAAACCGAGATGAGAAGAACTTTTTTCACGCAGAGAGTGGTGAATCTCTGGAACTCTCTGCCACAGGGTAGTTGAGGCCAGTTCATTGGCTATATTTAAGAGGGAGTTAGATGTGGCCCTTGTGGCTAAGGGGATCAGGGAGTATGGAGAGAAGGCAGGTACGGGATACTGAGTTGGATGATCAGCCATGATCATATTGAATGGCGGTGCAGGCTCGAAGGGCCGAATGGCCTACTCCTGCACCTAATTTCTATGTTTCTATGTTTCTATGTAGGGATGTGGAAATAGCATAGATGGGGCATCTTGGTTGGTATGGGCATGTTCGGCTGAAGGACCTGTTTCCATGCTCTATGACTCTGTGTCTCTATATTAGTATATTAACCACATTTAAATGCAGTCTAATGATGTCCATCAGTCTTCTGTGCAGAAAACTTATGAAACACCTTTCAGAAATCCAAACATAATGCTTCCACTGGTCTCCTAATCTATTCTGCCAGTGACATACTCATATTCTCATTAAATATGATTTTCCTTTTGTAAATCCGTGTTTGCTCTGCTTAATCCTGTTGTTCTTCTCAAGAGTCGAGAGAGTCAAGAGTTTTTAATTGTCATATATATACCGGCAACGAAATAATGAAATTCTTGCTGCAGCACTATAGGCTCAGGAATGCAAAAACACACAAATACGTATATAATAATAATAATACAATCAACTAATAACTATATTATTACGTAACCATAATAGTGTAAAACCAAAATCCATAGACACATTCTGAAGAAGCATCTCGACCCCAAAACATCACCCATTACATTCAATCCAGATGCTGCCTGTCCCACTGAGTTACTCCAGCATTTTGTGTCTATCTTCCATAGAATATAATTCGTGCTAAGTTTAGTAATGTGTTGGCTTGTTGGGCTATATGGTTGCCTTCTCTATCATAACGACAAATCGAGTTGAATGCAATGATTAACAGACAGAAAATGGAAATTCATTAAAATATATTTCTTTGCTTTTTCATTTTGCTTTAAAATTAGAGTGACTGGTTATTAAGTACTAATTAATTGCTTGAAACTTACAGAGAACATCGCAATGTTACATGACAGTAACTTCCACCTCCTGTGTTCCAACCTTCTAATTCCATTCCCTTCTTTACTTCCCTGCCAGTACTTTTACGTGATTCCACACCCAACAGTAAAAATAACTGGATCATTATGGTTGTGGAAATAATTAGTGGAAAGATTGTTCTGTGTCTAACACATGGCTCATTGGTGGCCGCTTTCTTTTCAGATATCAAAGTTACCAAAGATCACACACATTGAAAACCCAGAATCGTTTATGAGAATAATTTGGCATACTGTAGTCAAAACATCAAAAGCAATTATCATAGGAAAGATCCAATATGGTTCTTTGAAATAAGATCTTATGGTAGGATACCATATTTTTTATGACTACTGTTTTTGATGTCCTACTGGCTAGCATGAAAATGTTGATGATATTTACACATCAAGATGTAAGATTTTATGTACATTTATCAAAGCACTGGATGTTTATTGAATAAAATGTAACATAAAGTAGTTAATTTTAAAGAGACATAGCACAGAAACAAGCCTGTTGGCCCACCAAGTCCGCGCCGACCAGCGATCACCCCTACACTAGTTCTATCCTACACACACTCGGGGCAATTTACACAAGCCAGTTAACCTACAAACCTGCACATTTTTGGAATGTGGGATGGAACCGGAGTCATAGAATCACAGAGTGATACAATGTGGAAACAGGCACTTTGGCCCAACTTGCCACACCGGCCAACATGTCCCAGCTACACTAGTAGAAGTAGAAGAAACTGGAGAAAGCCCAAAATGTCACAGGGAGAGTGTAAAAGCTCCATAAGGACAATCACCCATAGACAGGATCAAACCCGGGTCTCCGCCACTGCAAGGTGGCAACTCTACAACTGCACCACTGTGCTTCCATTAAAAGTAGATAAATGCAAAGCAACAGGGATGGCTGAAGTCAGATGAGGCAGAGCAGGACCGCGCAGAGGGAAATCGTGGCGGTGTAATTCACTAATGTGAGCTTTGCCGCAGGTGATCATTAAGAAACAGCGTTGTTATCAACATCAACAAGTAAAGACCTGTAATATAGCACAGATGTCTCTAAATGGCATTTCAAAACTATCTTGCTCTTAACATATACACCAGAAAAAGATACAAATGCTGGAGTAACTCAACGAATCAGGGAGCATCTCTGGGGAAGAGAAGATCTCTGGAGAGCATCATCGAAGAAGGGTCTTGACCCAAAACTTCACCTATTCATTTTCTCCAGAAATGCTGCCTGTAGCAATGTTACAAAATTTTGAGATTTTAAAAATCAAGTCTTTAATTTATCCCATCAGATAAAGCATAAAAAGAACTTTAATTTGACATCTAATTCACTTTCATATCTTCAGTATTAAAAAGGTTATGGCCATTTTCATCCTCAGAAATTGGCATCTTGTTCCCCATTGCTTTTTCATTGACTTAACACAAAAGCTGTGATCGAGAACATTTAAAAGCCGATAACTTCTTAAAATTTAAGAGAACTGAAATAAATGTTCATTTATTATAGATTGAAACATTCTGAAACAAATATGAAACAATCTTACTTAGATGACTTGAAATTAAAGCATATAATTAGTTAGTTACCTAATTGTAGCTAATTACAAAATTCAATTACTAGATCTAAACATCTATCCATTTCATAAGAATAGATTAACATTTTTAAATAGCCTAAGTGTCCAAATAACATTCACACAAGAATTCAGAATATAACATAATTTTTAAATCTCATTGTCATGGGTTTATAGGCCAAATGGAAGGAATTTAATGTTTAATACCTGTAAATTAATGGCCATTTAAATCAGCTTGTGAGTGGGATTTTCTGGAACGGGACCATTTGGAACGTTCAGGCCATGGTAAATTTAGTCCCCCATATCGGCAGCAAATACACTGCCGGTTCTTCGAGGGAAAAAATCACCGTTTTGCAACTTAAAATGTGAATTAAATACATCTTAAGAAACACTTTTATACATAAAAATAAACTACTTTTTTTTACCTGGTTCTTTCAGACAGGTACATGGATAGGAAAGATTTGGAAGGATATGTGTGATGCATGCGCTTGATGGACTTAGGTGGCACGGTGGCGCAGTGGTAGGCCTGATCTCAGACAACGATGAGAAGGCCTACTGGGAGGAGGTGGCTGATCTGGCACTCTGGTGTCAGGACAACAGCCTCCTCTTGAACATCAAAAAAACTAAGGAGCTGATCGTGGACTTTAGGAGGGCACATCATCCGAGGACGTACACACCATTGAGGATAAATGGGGATACTGTGGATAGGGTGAGCTGTTTTAAATATCTGGGAGTCCACATCTCTGAGGATATGACATGGACATCACACGCCGCAGCACTCGTGAGTAAGGCAAGGCAGCGCCTTTACCACTTCAGGCAATTGATGAAATTCAGAGTGTCTCCGAGGATCCTCCAGTGCTTCTACTCAGCGGCTGTGGAAAGCATCTTGTCGGGAAATATTACCATCTGGTTTGGGAATTGCTCTGCCCAGGAAAAGAAGGCTCTGCAGAGAGAAGTGTGTTCGGCCGAACGCACTATGGGAACTTCACCCGCCCCCCCTGCAGGAACTATACATCAGGAGGTGCAACTCCAGAGCCAATAAAATCATGGGAGACCCCTTCCACCCCTGTAACGGACTGTTCCAGCTGCTACGGTCAGGCAAACGCCTCTGTTGCCATGCTGTGAGAACGGAGAGGTTGAGAAGGAGTTTCTTCCCAGAGGCCATAGGACTGTAAAGTCCTATCTCACCAGGGACTAACTTTTACTGTACCACTCTACTGCTTTTTTTTAAAAATTGCTCTTTTTTTCCCTTTTTCCTTCCGCTCACAATATTTAATATGTAAAAGAATATGTGATTCTGTTCCATTCAGTTTGTAGTTGTTTGTTTGTTTGTCTTTTTGCACAAAGCCTGCGAGCATTGCCACTTTTAATTTCTCTGCACATCTCGTACGTGTATGTGACAAATAAACTTGACTTGACTTGACTTGACTTGATTTGCCACCTTACAATGCCTGCAGCGCCAGGGACCTGGGTTTGATCCCCGACTCTGGGTGCTGTCTGTACAGAGTTTGTATGTTCTCCCCGTGACATGGTTGTTCTCCGAGATCTTCGATTTCCTCCCACACTTTAAAGGTGTACATGTTTGTAGGTTAATTGACGGTGTATGTGTAAATTGTCCCTAGTGTGTGTACGACAGTGTTAATGTGCGGGGTGATCGTGGTCGGTGCGGACCCGATGGGCCGAAGGGTCTGTTTCCACGCTGTATCTCTCAACTAAACTAAAGAAAGCTAGTCTAGATGGGGCAATTTGGCCAGCATGGAGAAGTTGGGCTGAAGGGCCTGTTTCCGTGCTGTATGACACCATGAATCTATTCTTTTTAACACAGGGTAGTATGTGTATGGAAGACATTGCTGGATGTGGTGGTTGAGGCAGGTACTGTCACAGCCTTTAAGAAACATTTGTGCAGGTACATGTTTAGAGGGTATGGGCGAACTGCAGGCAGGTGGGACTAGTTTAGATGGGGCAAGTTGGTAGGAGTGGGCAAGTTGGGCCAAAGGGCCTGTTCTCACGCTGCATGATTTTATGAAATATTTCCTGTGGGCCATTACGTTCAAGCTCATTGTCAGACTTCTCAGTCCGCAAACAAAATATTTGGGCTCTTGAGGTCAGTGGCTGAATTCTGTCAGCAGAGTTGTTAAGGTCTCGTTGAGGAAAAGAGAAGGGAATAAACCAAGCAACTGAAGGCCAGTCAATCTGACACCAGTAATGGGGAGTCCGATGGAGAGAATAAGCTGGGTGTATTATCCAGAGGACCACAAGTTGATGCTTTCTAAATGAACTTTTCAAGAAGTATTTGATAAAGCACCACATAATAGACTTATTAGCAATGCAAAAGCCCATGGGATTAACAGGTCAGTGGCAGTCTGGAAACAGAATTGGCTTTGGGACAGAAACCCGAGTGAAGTGGAAACTAATTGTTTTTTTAAGATGGGAAGAAATTATGCAATAG
This sequence comes from Leucoraja erinaceus, assembly GCF_028641065.1. Classification (NCBI taxonomy): domain Eukaryota; kingdom Metazoa; phylum Chordata; class Chondrichthyes; order Rajiformes; family Rajidae; genus Leucoraja; species Leucoraja erinaceus. The sequence continues at coordinate 19,387,937 of NC_073379.1, read as the reverse complement.
TGGTTGGGACTAGCTGATGTCAGCGAATACTGATTATAGTCATGTCTGCTTCTCGTAAAGAACAAAAGCTTTGTGGCTGCGAGCAAGGGTATACCACGGACTCTGGATGCTGAGACAGGGCATGGAAAAGGATAAGCACCAGTACAGTGTAAAACGCTCTCTATATTTTGCACTTGATGTTTCTTTACCTCCCTGGATGCAGAAAGCTCGTTAAAATTGGGCGTACTTGCTCTTAGCACTTTCCACTAAGTAAGTAAGTAAGTAAAGTAAGTAAGTTTATTGCCAAGTATTCACATACAAGGAATTTGCCTTGGTGCTCCACCCACAAGTAACAACATGCCACACAGTGACATTTACGAATGACTCAGAAAACACTAAACATTAATAATAATAAAACATTAATGATAAAACACAATTGATCAAGCATGTGAGCCAACAAAATACCAGATCAAAGGGAGGCTACAGATTTTTGGCTGTTGAGTAGAGCAACTACTCGTGGATAAAAATTGTTTTTATGTCTGGCTGTGGCAGCTATGACAGTCCGGAGTCACCTTCCAGAGGGAAGTGATTCAAAGAGTTTGTGGCCAGGGTGAGAGGGGTCAGAGATGATCTTGCCCACTCGCTTCCTGGCCCTTGCAGTGTACATTTCATCAATGGAGGGAAGGTTGCAGCCAATAACCTTCTCTGCTGATCGGACGATTCGCTGCAGCCTCCAGGTGTTGTGCTTGGTGGCTGAGCCAAACCAGACCATGATGGAGAAGGTGAGAACAGAGTCTACGATGGCCGTGTAGAATTGGACCATCATTGCCTGTGGCAGATTGTGCTTCCTCAGCTGCCATAGGATGTACATCCTCTGTTGTGCCTTTTTGACTGTGGAGTCGATGGTAGCCCCCCACTTAAGGTCCTTGTAGATGATGATGGTTCCCAGGAACTTAAAATACTCCACAGATGTGACTGTGATGTTGTTGATGGTGAGTGGGGTGAGGGGAGGGGGAGCTCTCCTAAAGTCTACAATCAATTCCACTATCTTAAGAGCATTGAGCTCCAGGTTGTTGCGATGGCACCAGGACGCCAGCTGTGACACTTCCTGTCTGTAGGCAGATTCCTCCCCATCCTGGATCAGTCCAATCAGGGTTGTGTCATCCGCAAACTTGAGACGCTTGACAGAGGTGTCTGTGGAGGTGCAGTCGTTGGTGTAGAGAGAGTAGAGGAGAGGGGAGAGTGTGCAGCCTTGCTGTGCTCCTATGCTGAGTGTTTGCGGGTCCGAGATGTGCTTTCCCAGCCTCACATGCTGCTTCCTGTCTGTGAGGAAGCTGGTGATCCACTAACACAGGGGTTCAGCTTGGCCAACACAAGCCTTTCGAGAGTCTTGATGACTACAGAGGTCAGTGCGACAGGCCTGGAGTCATTAAAACAAGTAATCCTTGCCTATTTGGGTACAGGGAAAATAGTGGAGACTTTGAAGCAGGCAGCGACAGTACATGTTTGCAGGTGTGATCCTGTCACAGAAGATGTACGTCCAGCAGTTTCACTTAAATGTGTTCATTCATTCATCATCATTGAAAATATTAGCAATGCAGTGGTGCTGGTTTCCAACAGGAACGGTGATGGATGCACCACACATCTCTGTCCTCCAGTTCCTGCGGACTTCAGTCATTGGAAGTATAGGATTTTGGTGTGTGTGCTTCATCATCATTCCTAACAATGCCATGTACGACAGTGATCGCAACTTCTACTGAAGTGTGGACGGCCGTTGGCTCGCTAGAAGCTCATCCGCCATTTGACAGGTCTTGTTTTTGGTCCTGCTGGGGGTCCACAGCCCCCTCCTCACCTGGCATATCAGGTGGGGAGAAGGTTTAGTCGCCGACTATCCGACCATGGAGCAGGTAGCACGGTGTACATGGTACCCATGGCGGGAGGAACTCCCCCCAACCTGACCTGACATAAGTGTAGGCAGTAGCATTTACTCCATTTACATCTCACGCTGCCTCGGCAAGGCCAGCAGCATATCAAGGACGAGTCGCGCCCTGGTCACTCTCTCTTCTCCCCTCTCCCATCATGCAAAGGTACAGAAATGTGAAAACGCCCAACTCCAGATTCAGGGACAATTTTTTCACAGCTGTTATCAGACAACTGAATCATCCTACCACAACCAGAGAGCAGTGCGGAAATACTATCTACTTTATTGGTAACTCTCGGACTATCCTTGACCAGACTTTGCTGGCTTTATCTTGCACTAAACGTCATTCCCTTAACACTGTCTAACAATGCCATGTACGACAGTGATCGCAACTTCTACTGAAGTGTGGACGGCCGTTGGCTCGCTAGAAGCTCATCCGCCATTTGACAGGTCTTGTTTTTGGTCCTGCTGGGGGTCCACAGCCCCCTCCTCACCTGGCATATCAGGTGGGGAGAAGGTTTAGTCGCCGACTATCCGACCATGGAGCAGGTAGCACGGTGTACATGGTACCCATGGCGGGAGGAACTCCCCCCAACCTGACCTGACATAAGTGTAGGCAGTAGCATTTACTCCATTTACATCTCACGCTGCCTCGGCAAGGCCAGCAGCATATCAAGGACGAGTCGCGCCCTGGTCACTCTCTCTTCTCCCCTCTCCCATCATGCAAAGGTACAGAAATGTGAAAACGCCCAACTCCAGATTCAGGGACAATTTTTTCACAACTGTTATCAGACAACTGAATCATCCTACCACAACCAGAGAGCAGTGCGGAAATACTATCTACCTTATTGGTAACTCTCGGACTATCCTTGACCAGACTTTGCTGGCTTTATCTTGCACTAAACGTCATTCCCTTAACATGTAGCTATACACTGTGAATGGCTCGATTGTAATCATGTATTGTTTTTCCGCTCACTGGTTAGCACGCAACAAAAGCATTTCACTGTACCTCAGTACACGTGACAGTAAACTAAACTAAACTAATTTACATTTTCTAACGGGCCCTCCAAACTTGCAGATCACAGACGAGTCAGTCTATATCTGAGCCTGCAAACCATAGTAAATATATCTACCTTTGAATGTTCACCACTGACTGTCAACCAGAATACTCAGCTACACCTGGTTCTCTCAGAAATCTTCTTTGGCAGCTAAATTGATGTGTCCATCCCCCTTGTGATGAGTATATGAGATTATGATTAGCTGATGCATCCATCATTTCGGTCCTGATTGATTGCATGAATTTGATTTGCAGTAATATTTGTGAATTATCCACGGGTCTGCAGATGCTGTTATCAGGCAACTGAACCATCCTGTCAACAACTAGAGAACAGTCCTGAGCTACTATCTACATCATTGGAGACAGTCGGACTATCTGTAATTGGACTTTACCTTTCACCAAACATTAGCCCATGTATCTGTGCATTGTGAATCATGTATAATCTTGTATGATCATTGTAATCATGTATAATCTTTCCGCTGACTGGTTAGCACGCAACAAAAGCTTTTCACTGCACCATGGTAAATGTGACAATAAACAAAACTAAGCAACATAATCTTCAAACAGCAATGTTTAATAAAAGGTCAGTAACCAAATAGACACAAAATGCTAGAATGATTCTAGGGTCGGGCAGCATCTCTGGAGCATAATTAGGAAAGGTGGTTTTGGGTTGTGACTCTTCTTCAGACTGAAAGTAGGAGGTGGTGGTGGGGTTGGGGGATGTGGCGGGGGGGGGGGGGGTGGGGGTGGGGATGGGGGGGGAAATGAAGAACTGGAGGCCACACGCAAATTGGATGAAAAGTTTCATATTTCGCTCGTGTAGCTTACAACCCAGTGGTGTGAATTCTCTAATGTTAAGTAACTTCTACTTACACTCCCCTCCCCTGCCCCCTTGCCCCCTTCCTCCACAGTAATCGTTTAGCCAGTTCCACAGTTCTCCACATTGTATCCTTGTTGAGTTTACCCCATCCCTAGCCTAGCCAGCTTTGGCACAACTTTGGTATAAACCAGCCCTCCCTAAGGTCATTTGTCGCCTGCCCTGATTAGTCCTGGACTTTTCTTGCCTGACCCACTGAGTTACTCCAGCACTTTGTGTCTATCTTTGGTATAACCCAGCATCTGCAATTCTTTGTTTTTTTACATCAACTTGAATTGTTAGTTTTGTTTTGTGTGGATGCAGACAACACTCCGCAGATGTTCTCTGCCACAGAGGGTAGTTGAGGCCAGTTCATTGGCTATATTTAAGAGGAAGTTAGATGTGGCCCTTGTGGCTAAGGGAATCAGAGGGTATGGAGAGAAGGCAGGTACGGGATACTGAGTTGGATGATCAGCCATGATCATATTGAAAGGCGGTGCAGGCTCGAAGGGCCGAATGGCCTCCTCCTGCACCTAATTTCTATGTTTCTATGTTTCTATGTTACCAGCAATGGCTGAACATCCTTTATTTGAATCTACTAGAGAGCTATCCTCGTCACAGGTTCATATGTTCATACATTATTGGAGCAGATTTAGGCCGTTTGGCCCATCAAGTCTGCTCCGCCATTCTTTCCCTCTTTCCCTCTCATCCCCATTCTCCTGGCTTCTCCCCGTAACCTTTAACACCCTTACTAATCACCCTTACACATAGGCCGAGAGGGCAGGATTAAGTCAGGAGTTCCAGAATTTTGCCACGGTGAAAATGCACAACGGATATCTAAGGCGGTAGATGATGTGTGAACCAGAGATGCATTTGTGGGGGGCAGTGTTCTGTCTGTGGTGCCCTGTTCCCTCAGTTGTGGGTCTCTCAAAGTTTGCCATATTGCACCTTGTTGAAGCTACAAATTGTAGCTGTAGTTCATCCCCAACAGGATTGACACAGCATGGCATCCCTGTCCGCAATAGACTGAATAAAGGCATCTGAACCTTTTTTTCCCAAAGTGGGAATATCAAAGGCTAGAGGGCGTACATTTAAGGTGAGAAGAGCAAAGTTTAAAGGAGATGTGTGGGGCAAGTTTTGTCACACAGGGTGTAGGGTGCCCAGAACGGGCTGCTGGGGGTGGTGGTGGAGGCAGATACGATAGTGGGATTTAAGAGGCTTTAAGGTTGGCACAACTTTGGTATAAACCAGCATCTGTAGTTCTCTGTTTCGAATGGAGGCATATAATCTTGTGTAGACAGATGAGATTAGTTCATCTTGGCATCATGAACAGCAAAAACATTTTGGGGTGGAGGACCAGTTTCTATGCTGTACTATTCTATGTTGTATGTTCTGTGGTCTATCTAGTTTGCTGCTCTGATCTGAATTTTCACTCTTTACATGGTAGTCCAGGCTACTTTTTAACCTGATGAGACATATCTTTCAAAACAGGTTTTCCACATAAGTTCATGTTCATAAGTGATATGAGCAGAATTGGGCCATTTGGCCAATCAAGTCCAATCCACCATTCAATCATGGCTGATCTATCACTCCCTCCTAACCCCAGTCTGCCTTCTCCCCATAACCCCTGACACCAGCACTAATCAGGAATCTATCTATCTCTGCCTTAGGAACATACTTTCACTTGGCCTCTACAGGCTTCTGTGGCAATGAATTCCGCAGATTCACCACCCTCTGACTAAAGAAATTCCTCCTCATCTCCTTCCTAAAGGAACATCCTTTAATTCTGAGGCTGTGATCTCTGGTCCTAGACTCTCCCACTGGTGGAAGCATTCTCTCTCCGTCCACTCTATCCAAGCTTTTCACTATTTGGTGCGTTTCAATGAAGTCCCCCCTTATTCTTGTAAACTCCAGCAAGTATAGGCCCAGTAGCGACAAATGCTCATCAACAGGGATGCATCTACTGGAATGTGCCAGGAGCATGCCGGCCCATGTTAATGACATTCAGCCACCGTTTTATGTTCTGGTCGGGAATGAACAAATAACTGTGAATTATGAACCCTATTGCCTAGGGTGATGTTTTCAGCAATGATGCTATTGAGTCCATCTTAAACAGGAATATTAAGTGCCTGCTTTAAAAAAAGAAGTAAATTGCTTATTAAAATTCAATTGTGGCTACATTGCATAATCTCGAATGAGCGTGAAGCGCGATTGATGAATGGCTGACAAGGAATTAATATTTGGGCGGAAAAGTGGCAGTGCTGTGAACCCTGCTTACAATTTATTAAAACCTCATCTTCAAGGTCATACGTAGGGCATCGAGTGTACAGGTATAGTTGATTAAAAAGAGATTCAACCCATGGGCGATTTATTTTAATTGGTGCTTTAGTCGAGTAATCCCACTTTATTAAAGTTATATATTTTTTGTCAGCACACTGGACAAGCGACAACAATCCTGAGTCAGACACTTTCCAACATATTGATGACAATGTGCCTCAGTCTCAGTCAACAAAGCCAATAATTCCATGGGGTTTTATTTGTCACGAGTGCAACTGCACAGTAAAATTATTTTTACATACTTATACATGCGGGCGCCACCATGTTTTGGCGCCATTTCCAAAGACCAAAGTCCGGTACGCCAGGAGCTCAGTGTACTGGAACAGTTCCTGATCCAGGTAAGCCCCAGGCTCCTATAGAACCTTCCTCCATCGCCTCCGACCGAAACGGCCCGTGAACCGACGTCCCTCTCCTTGCCCGGCCCTCTTTGTGTCCCAGGAACGCCTCCTGCAGCCAACGTTGAAGGCACTGGAGGCAATACCATGGTTCAGCCTCCTACTTTCTCTTGCTCCACACCATTGCCTCTTACCCACTTCAGCAATCTTTCCTGCTATCTTCAGGAATCTGTGATCATTCATTCTAAACATTCATTCCAAACATTCTTCTAAAGATAGACACAAAAAGAAGGAATGGGTGACGTTTCATGTCATCCATTCCTTCTCTCCAGAGATGCTGCCTGTCCCGCTGAGTTACTCCAGCTTTTTCTTATCTTCGGTATTATCTTCAGATTTCACCTTGGTCAGGACAAGAGTGCATGGAGAACACAGAAGAATGGGCTCCCGCAAGGGTCAGTCTTAGCCCCAACCCTGTTCAACCTTTACACAAGTGACTTACCCACCACCAAATCCCGCAAATTCATCTATGCAGATGACATCAGTTTGGCCTTCCAAGCACCAGATTTTGGTACATTGGAACAGGTGCTCAATGAAGACCTTGCTAAACTGGACAAGTACTGCAAAACCTGGCGCCTAAAACCAAGCCCAGAAAAAACGGTCTCCAGTGTGTTCCACCTCCATAATGCAGAAGCCACAAGAGAACCAAACATCTATCTGAGCAGGACCAAACTGAAGTATGCCCCCACTCCAACCTACCTCGGAGTGACCCTTGACAGGACCCTATCCTTCAAGGAACATCTCAAAAGAACAGCAGCTAAGGTGAAGTCCAGAAACAATCTCCTCAGTAAGCTTGCTGGCTCAAAGTGGGGGGCAGCAGCCCCCACACTGCGCATTTCAGCACTAGCCCTTGCATTTTCTTCAGCCGAATATTGTGCCCCTGTTTGGTCCAGGTCATCCCACACACACCATGTGGACACCCAATTGAACTCAACAATGAGGATCATCACAGGAACAATCCGCTCAACACCACTCCCCTGGCTCCCTGTCCTATCCAACATAGCCCCTCCACACATCCGGCGAGTAGTCCTCACTCAAAGGATGCTCCAAAAGACCAAAAACTCCCCTCACCTGCCAATTCACATGGACATCTTCAACCCACCCACTGCTCGACTTCCATCTAGACGACCAATTTGGAAGAACCCACCACCAGCTGATTTAACCATCCAATCAGCTTGGAAAAAAGAATGGGAGTCCAAGGACGTCCCAAATAAACATCTGATGTCAGACCCCACCCTACCGGTCCCTGGCACCAATCTCCCAAGGAAGCAGTGGACGACGCTGAATAGATTCAGGACTGGACATGGCCCCTGCTTGGCCAGCCTTCACAAATGGGGCAGCAGTCCAACCCCACGGTGTGCTTGTGGAGAGCAGCAAACAATGCAACACATCATTGAAGCATGCCCTCAACAAAGACTCAAAGGAGGACTTGTCACCCTTCATACAGCAAATCAAGAGGCAACTGCTTGGCTAAAGGACTTTGCATTCGCTAAATAAAAAATATCTTCGTTTTAAACCAGCATCTGTAGTTCCTTATTACACATTCTTCTTTTAAAGTCTGAAGGAGGGTCTCAACCTGAAATATCACCTATCCCTTTTCTCCAGAGATGCTGCCTGTCCAGCTAAGTTACTCCAGCTTTTTGTGCCTGTCTTCAGTTTCAACCAATATCTGTAGTTCCTTCCTGCACATCAATAATTGTAAGATCCATTGTTCCTCTAAACTGTCCTGTACTCATCCATTTGGTGAACATTCCTCACATCGCCTTCCTCTACCAAATACGTTTGCAATGAGTCTCTGACATAATTAACATTGTCTCAACAAAAATCCTGACCTGCTTAAAATAATTTCTTCTTGAGCAAAATGCTATTGCGTGAGGTTGAGCGATTACAGTAATTTTAAGAGGTGACACAAAGAAGATATTCTTCCCTTTCTCTTCAGACGTCTGTGCCATATGTTATGCCATGTGTATACATTGTCTTTATCTGTGAGGAAGTGGAACAAGTTTTACATTGGACTCTCCCCTCTGCCCTGAAGAACATCTCCAAATGAACATATATGTCCTATAATGACCCTCCAACCATCACTGAACGGACTTTGCTGGCTTTACATTGCACTAAACTTTATTCCCATATCATGTATCTGTACACTGTAACTGGGTCGATTGTAATCATGTTTTGTCTTTCTGCTAACTGGTCAGCACGCAACAAAAGCTTTTCACTGTATCTTGGTACACATGGCAGTAAACTATGAATTAAACTGAACTGTAAAAATAAATTATCATACCTCAATAAACGCATTACAATGTTTAACCGCCTATTAGTTATCAAATATTTCCATTGAAGACATTGATATTTACAAACAGTATCATAGAGAGTCATAATGTGGAAACAGGCCCTGTTGTCCAACTTGCCCACATCAACAAACATGTCCCTTTTGCACTAGTCCCACCTGGCTGCTTTTGGCCCATATCCCTCTAAACCTGTCCAGCCATGTACCTGTCTAAACGTTGCGATAAGTTTAACTTCCTTAAAAGTTGGATGCGAGTTGTTTTCATATTTAGTTCAGCTTGCTGGGATGAAATCCTCCTCATTGATTTTCCCACTCTTTAACATTCCTTCCATCCTGGTGATAACCTTGCGTCAAACCACAGCTGGATGCCTACAGGAATTAGATCACATTGCAAAACGAATCATCAATAGACATCCACCATCCAATTTCAGTCGATCGAAGTGACGGGTAGTGGAGATGGATAATGGAGGCCCAGGGTAGTCAGAGTTATCTGCTGAAATTGGCATTGAAACACAAGGAGAAGAAAGTGATAATTACCACCTTCGGCCACAGTTACAAATGTGTGCAGTAAGATGCTGCAGATGTTCTACTAATTGGTGGTAGACAGTGCCATCTTCTTCGCTGTTGTGTGCTGGGGCAGCAGGACGAAGGCCGCGGAGACCAACAGGATTAACAAGCTTATCAGGAAGGCTGCCTCCGTCTTGGGTTGGATTTATGGGAGATGGTCTTGGAGGGGAGGATGCTCCTCAAACTGTGGAGCATCTTGGACAATAACAGTTCACCACCTCCATGACACACTGGTCAACCTGAGGAGCACCTTTAGTAACAGACTGGTTCCACCAAGATGCAGTACAGAATGCCACAGGAGATTATTTTTCTCTGTAGTTATCAAACTGTACAACTCCTCCCCTATCTGCCATGGGGTCGACTGTCTCCCCCCCCCCCATCCCCACATCAATCCTTTCCACTCGTCACTTTAATTTCATGTTTCATGTATCTTGTGTTTTATGACTGTCAGCAGACCAATTTCCCTCCTGGGGTAAATAATGTTCTGTCATATCGTATCGTTTAGCCCCTCAGAGGTTATTTGGTCTGTCTCCCTCTATTGGCAGTGACAAGGAGAAGGTTGGAGATTATTATACTCCCATGGGGATGAAACAAAATTCCAAGGAGCTTCAGTTGAGAGAGCAGCGGGAATTGTAGCAATGTGGCAGATGAGGTGGGAACTTTGCAGCCCGATTTATCACTGCTTTTCTGTATATCCTTTGGTCCAGAACCTCAGCATGATAGCAACAGAAGGGGAACGCATGAAGAGGAGGAAACCAATTCCAGGAATTACACAGAGAGTGGTGGATGCCCAGATTGTGTTGCCAGGGATGGCAACGGAAGCAGATATGACAGTGTTGTTTCAGGGGCTTTTAGATGGGGACATGCATATGCAAGGAATTGAAGGATCTGGGTTAGGTGCAGGCAGAGGCGATTAGTTCATAAGGTCATGTGGTTATATGTGATAGGAGCATAATTAGGCAATTTGGCCCATCAAGTCTACTCCGCCATTCAATCGTAGCTGATCAATCTCTCCCTCCTAACCCCATTCTCCTGCCTTCTCCCCATAACCCTGACACTTGACTCAATGTTAGGCATGGAAATTGTGGGCTGAAAGGCTTGTTCCTGTACTGTTCTATGTAAAAGTGGAGAGGAGAGTTCACCGTGCTGGTAGTTTAGGTGTAATGGAGAGAAGCTCTTGAAGATTCTTCCCCATCATTCGCCTTGCATTAGTCAGGGAGCAAGTTCCTCAGTAATGGAAGAGGATTAGAAAAAGGCCACTGGCATGGAGAGGCACACCATCTAATAAACGTAGGTTTAGTGGAAGGCGCGATTCCATCAAATAATTTCCCAGAAATAAAAAGGCCTTTGATCACAAGGATTGAAAATTTAATATCTGGCAATGTTCGCAATCTAATAGACTGAATGATGGCATGTGGGATTGTTCTGTAATTTGCAGGCAAGGCACAGAATCTGCAAAAGGTTTAGCTTTTTGAGAGGCAGCTGTGGATCAGCAGTGGGGCTGGAAGCGCAGAAGGACTGACATTATTTGGTTCCCTCAACATTTATTGAGTGTAAGCTTCCACCTCAAGTGTTGACACGGATGCATATTTTGCTCTTTCCTCTCCTTCAACTCTCTATTAACGCAAGGCAAGGCCTTGAAGGGAAAAGCAAGGCAAGGCTTTGAAGGGCAAGGCAAGGCATTTAAGACAAGGCAAGACAAGGCATTGTAGGCAAAGCAAGGCAGTGAAGGCAAAGCAAAGCTTTGTAGGGAAGGCAAGGCATTTAAGGCAAGACAAGGCGAAGGTAAGGCAAGGCATTGAAGACAAGGTATTGAAGGCAAGGTATTGGGTTTGGTGGAAGGTTTGTTACTATTATCTCCTGGTGTTGGTGTTGGTTTATTATTGAACCTGTACCGAGATACAGTGAGACACCAGACCATAGTCATTAAAGCACGTTACCTTGCTTCACTTTGGCACCGGGATGATCATGGTCTTAAAGCAGATGGGAAATGCAGAAAAGAGGTTAAATATATCCACAAGTATTCCTGCCCGTTGGTCCATGGAGGTTCTGAGGATGCGGCCAAGGAATTCATCCGGGCTAATTGTTTTCCAAAGGTTCAACAACAGGTAGGCCTACCTCACGTCTACGAGACACGGACCATAGGTGCAATTACACCCAGGACTGTTATGTCATAAATAATAGCAGCAGAATTAGGACATTTGGCCTATCAAGTCGATTCCCCCATTCAGTCATGGTTGATCTATCTCACCTTCCTAACCCAATTCTCTTTCCCCCTCCGCTTAACTTCTGACACGCATAATCTATCTATCTCTGCCTTAAAAATATCCACTGACATTGCCTCCACAGCCTTCTGTGGCAATGATTTACACAGATTCACCACCCTCTGACTAAATAACTTCTTCCTCAACTCCTACCTAAAAGTACTTTCTTTAATTCTGAGGCTATGACCTCTGGTCCTAGACTCTCCCACTAGTGGAAATATCTTCTCCACATCTACTCTTTGCAAGCCTAGGGATACTGTGAATAGATACAAGGATACAAACAAGAATAAGTCTGATAATTCATTTGGAAATATATTCAGGTCAGCCCTGAGTTCTTCAAGCATCTGAAGCAAATATCATAAGATCATAAGTGATAGGAGTAGAATTAGGCCATTCAGCCCTTCAAGTCTACTCCGCCATTCAATCATGGCTGATCTATCTCTCCCTCCTAACACCATTCTCCTGCCTTCTCCCCATAACCTCTGACATCCATCTCAACCTGAAACGTCACCCATTCCTGCTCTCCAGAGATGCTGCCTGTCCCGCTAAGTTACTCCAGTATTGTATCTGTCTATCTTCGGTGTAAACCAGCATCTGCAGTTTCTTCCTACACATTCTCTCCATAAATGCTACCTGACACTGATTTCCTCCAACGTTTGTATTTTTCTGATTTATTCATAATCTATATTACTAAAACTCTGTTGACCGGATTTGGTGATCTGTGCTGCGATTTCCAAGAGAACGCCGCCACTTACAGCCGTCATTTTTGGCCACCTTGCTCAGAGCCCCCCTCCGCCGCATACGCGCCGAGGATTTTCCCCGTCGATTAAAAATGACAGAAATATTAATGTTTTTACAAAATTCCCTATTCTCTCTGCTGCCGGCAGGGGGGAGGGAAGCTATAAAACAAGGAAGTGGTGTGCCTCAATCAATGTCTGCAAGCAGGAGGAAGGCAGAGGGTCACGTTTCTCTGAGCTGTGAATAACACTGAACACATGTCGACTCAAATGTAAGTGCTCTTAGTGGTTCTAAAATGCTTGCAGAATGTGTCTATTGGTTCTAAAGCTTGCAAAAGAATATCTATTGGTTCTAAAGTTTGCAAAAAAATGTCTATTGGTTCAAAAGCTTGCAAAAAATGTCTATTGGTTCTAAAGCTTGCAAAAAAAGTGTCCTATTGATTCTAAAGCTTGCAAAATGTGTCTCTATTGGTTCTAAAGCTTGCAAAAAAATGTCTATTGGTTCTAAAGCTTGCAAAAAATGTCTATTGGTTCTAAAGCTTGCAAAAAGTGTCTCTATTGGTTCTAAAGCTTGCAAAAAATGTCTATTGGTTCTAAAGCTTGGAAAAAAAAGTGTCTATTGGTTCTAAAGCTTGCAAAAAAGTGTCTCTATTGGTTCCTAAATCTTGCAAAAAAATGTCTATTGGTTCTAACGCTTGCAAAAAAAATGTCTATTGGTTCTAAAGCATGCAAAAAAAATGTCTATTGGTTCTAAAGCTTGCAAAAAAAAAGTCTATTGGTTCTAAAATGGCTCATACTAGTGCTCCAGAAAGCTTCCTGTAAATGGGGGGGCGTGGGTGTGGCTTTAAGTTGAAAGGCATTACTTACTGCAAATGGTGGCTTGGGTGTGTCTTGAAGTTGAAAGGCACTACTTACTGCAAATGGTGGCATGAAGTTGAAAGGCACTACTTACCTCAAATGGTGGCATGAAGTTGGCACTACTTACTGTAAATGGTGGCTTGGGAGCTTTGGCTTGAAGTTGAAAGGCACTACTTACTGCAAATGGTGGCTTGGGAACTTTGGCTTGAAGTTGAAATGCACTACTTACTGCAAATGGTGGCTTGGTTGCTTTGGCTTGAAGTTGAAAGGCACCACTTACTGCAAATGGGTGTGGCTTGGGTGTGGCTTGAAGTTGAAAGACACCACTTACTGCAAATGGTGGCTTGGGTGTGGCTTGAAGTTGAAAGACGCCACTTACTGCAAATGGTGGCTTTGGTGCTTTGGCTTGAAGTTGAAAGGCACTTCTTACTGCAAATGGTGGCTTGGCTGATTTTGCTTGAAGTTGAAAGTCACTACTTACTGCAAATATTGGCTTGGGTGCTTTGGCTTGAAGTTAAAAGGCACTACTGTAAATGCACTTACTTCCTGTTTGCACTGTATATTGATTTTAGATAAAACGCTACCACTTGCGGCTGTGATTTTTGGCCATCTTACTCAGTCCCCCTCCGCTGAGCAGATGCAGATAATTCTTCCCATCAATGAAAAATAAGTGTTATTAGTTTTTTTTTAAAATGTTGAGAATCTCTCTCCTGTCAATCACTCCATGAAAGCCACACCTTTTCCGGGGGGGGGGGGGGGGGTTAAAAAACCCGGAAATGTAGGTGTGGCTCAGTCTCTGCAAGATGGAGGAGGGAGAGGTCACGACTCACTGTCTTTAGTGGCTTTGCACCCTACTTCAAATGGTATGAAACTGCACTTGAATTTGGTGGCCTTATACCCTGCTTGAAATAGAAGGATTAGCCGTGAGTAAACTACCAGCCCACCAGCCGTGAGTGAGTGAGTTGCCAGCACAACAGGCTTGATTGACTGAGACGCCAGCCCAAGAATCCATTTTGCGCACAATTTGCATACTAGCCCTCTGGAAACCAGTCCCTTCAGCCCACAACACCCATACTAGCATTCCAGAACCCCCCCCCAACTGGCCACCAATATTAGAATTGGTGGAGAGGTGGAATATTGCGTTGGATGACCAGCCCTCCTGTGTGATGCTGGGACCCAACGGGTCCCACTTAGTGTAGTTCCCACTAAAATCACTCACATCTTTCTGAGTATCTTTATGTATTTCTTAGTTTATCTTGCATTAATGGCCTCCCTCACTTCTCCAACTGGTTACATTCCAGACAGATGTTTCTACCATCAACATTCAACATTCTACATAGGTTCCAATGGGAGCCAGAGGACATAGGTTTACAGTGAAGGGGAAAAGATTTAATAGGAATCCGAGGGGTAACTTTTTCACACAAAGGGTGGTGGCTGTATGGAACAAGCTGCCAAAGGAGGTCGTTGTGGCAGGGACTATCCCAACATTTAAAAAGCAATTAGACAGGTACATGGATAGCACAGGTTTGGAGGGATATGTTTAGAGATACAGCGTGGAAACAGGCCCTTCAGCCCACCGGGTCCGTGCCGACCAGCGATCCCCGCACACTAACACCCACAATTTTTATGTTTATACCAAGCCAATTAACTTACAAACCTGTACCTCTTTGGAGTGTGGGTGGAAACTGAAGATCTCGGAGAGAACCCACGCAGGTCACGGAGCCAAATGCTGGCAGGTGGGACTAGTGTAGCTTGAATATGATGGCTGGTGTGGGCAAGTTATGCCAAAGGGCATGTTGTCACACTGTATCACTTCAGTTTAAACCAGCATCTGTAGTTCCTTCTTACACATTCTTCTTCTAAAGTCTGAAGGAGGGTCTCAACCTGAAATATCACCTATGCCTTTTCTCCAGAGATGCTGCCTGTCCCGCTAAGTTACTTCAGCTTTTTGTGCCTGTCTTCAGTTTGAACCAGTATCTGTAGTTCCTTCCCGCACATCATTCATTCTAAGATCCATTGTTCCTCTAAACTGTCCTGTACTCATCCATTTGGTGAACATTCCTCACATCGCCTTCCTCTACCAAATACTTTTTAAATGAGTCTCTGACATAATTAACATTGTCTCAACAAAAATCCTGACCTGCTTAAAATAATTTCTTCTTGAGCCAAATGCTATTGCGTGAGGTTAAGCGATTACAGTAATTTTAAGAGGTGACACAAAGAAGATATTCTTCCCTTTCTCTTCAGCCGTCTGTGCCATATGTTGTGCCATGTGTATACACTGTCTTTATCTGTGAGGAAGAGGAACGTTTCACATTGTTGGGCCGAAGGGCCTGTTTTCACACTGTATCCTCTATGACTATGATTCTATGTGCATTTTTGCTGCTTTGGAGACCATAACTGATCTGCTGCATTTGTTTCTGCTTCACGGATACAATCCAGTTGCTTGCTCCCCACCGCTTCTGCAGTGACAGTGATCCATGATTATCCCAGATCCCAAGTCAGATGTTGGGGAAAGAAGCATGGGAAGGCTGGCTGCTCAAACATCTACATTCAAGCACCTATTCTACCCATTTTGCATCCCTCTCATTGACATTAAATAAATTGAATGGAAAAAAAAAATCTAGTTCCATATTTTACCAACTTTAAAAAAAACTACCAAACATCCACTCAAATATTTTTGCCCTCCAATTTAAAAAAACAAACTGGTTTTGTTTCCTGGACAACGGCATTCTGATTTCCAGTTTGCAAGTTGACTACTTGGCCTAAGGCTAATCCTGATCTTAGATGACCAAACAGAGCAGAATCAATTGGATATTGACTGTGATAGATTATATCAAAGGGCAATGCATTCATGGCTGTTCACGAAAAATAATAACAACATTCCAATTGGAGGAAGAACACTTCATATCCGCCTGGGTAGCCTGCGTCCGGCGGGCATGAACATTGAATTCTCCCAATTTTGCTAGCCCTTGCTGTCTCCTCCCCTTCCTTAACCCTCGAGCTGTCTCCTCCCATCCCCCTGCCCTCGGGCTCCTCCTCGTCCTCCCTTTTTCCTTCCTTCTCCCCCCCCCCCCCACCCCCTATCAGTCTGAAGAAGTGTTTCGGCCCGAAACGTTACTTATTTCCTTCGCTCCATAGATGCTGCTGCACCCGCTGAGTTTCTCCAGCATTTATGTGTACCTAACAACATTCCAATCCTCTCTGGTCACCTGATAAAACAAAAGATTGCCAGATTCGACAATTAACAGGTTAAAAATCAATACATGATGAAAAATCAGTCAGCAAACAACCATTTCATTTAATGCTTGGGAAGGTGTTATTTAAGAAGCATTTGGCCACAGAAATTTGAAGTGAAGATAAAACTGGTAAATTGATAACAAAAATAAAATTGAAGGAATATGAAAATACACATCTTATCTAAAACTATGAGAGGCATAGATAGGCAGACACTCAGAACTTTATTTCCCCAGAGTAGAAATGTTACTGCGGCCTGCGGATTTTACCATCGAGGAGCTCGCAGTCTCGGGTAGAGACTGATGTTGGGAAGCTCCAAAGCCACAGGAGGTTCGACCAGCCCCGCCCCGGGGTCTGATTGCCCAACGCGGGAGAGCTGAGATCCCTCCGATGCAGGAGTTTGATCACCCCAACGTGAGGACCCAAACGCCTCCAGCTATGGGAGCCAAGATCACCCCGTCAACGGAAGGCTCAAGGCCGCCGACCGCGGGACAGCAAAGAAGGGAAGAGATTGAATTTTTTCTAACTTTGCATCGCAGTGAGGAATGTGGAGGAGTCACTGTGGTGGATGTTAATGTTAAAATGTATTTTGTGTGTTTTGTTGCTTTTTATTGGTATGACTGTATGGCAAATCAAATTCCTCGTATGTTGCAAAACATACTTGGCTAATAAAGTATGATTATGATTATGGTTATGACTAGAGGGCATGGCCTTAAGGTGAGAGGGGTAAACTTTAAAGGAGGTGTGGTTTTTTTTTGCACAGTGGGTGTTGAGTGCCTGGAACACGTTGTCAGTGGTGGTGTTGGAGGCTGATATGATCGGAGCATTTCAGAGGCTTTTAAGATAGGCATGGATATTCAGGGAATGGAGGGATATGGATCACAAGCAGACAAAGGAGATTGGTTTAACTAAGCATTACGTTCAGCATGGACATTGTGGGCTGAAGGGCCTGTTCCTATGCTGTACTATGTTCGATCTGCACATTAAAATAAAGAAACTATTCTCGTGAAATATTAAGAACAATAATAAAAATACAGACAAGACCTGTTTTGGGCGGCACAGTGGTGCAATGGTAGAGTTGTTGCCTTGCAGCGCCAGGGACCTGGGTTCGATCCTGTGTACGGGTGCTGTCTGTACGGAGTTTGTACGTTCTCCCTGTGACCATGTGGGTTTTCTCCGGGTGCTTTGGTTTCCTCCCACTCCAAAGACGTGCATGTTTGTAGTTTAATTGACTTCTGCAAATTGTAAATTGTCCCTAGTGTTTGGGTGATCACTTGTCATCAGAGTCTCGGTAGGCCGAAGGGCCTGTTTCAACGCTGTATTTCTAAAGTCTAAATACAGCAATGTTTTCTTTTTTAAAGAGTTGATGCCTCTTATTCAATTTATTTTCTAAAAAATCTCATAAATATTCCCCCATCAACTTTGAAACCCAGTGTTATTGAGATAAAACTGTTTTTGTTTTTTTAATGTTAGAACTCAGCCAACTACCCACTTTATTTTGCTGCGGCGATGTGGGTATGAATAGGATCCCAGGCTGTCTGAATTCACCACACTACCTCCAACTTTCTAGTTCCCTCCCATCTCCAACTTTATTTGCAGAGTAAAATATATTGAAACACAGAGATTATATTTATTTTTTAATTTGTTCTGAGGGAGAGAAATAGAAACAGGAAGTTTATCACATAAAATTCCAGAATGCAGAAGAAAACGTAATGTTTGATTGCAAGCATAGAAATAGAATAAGTAACTGGGGAAAATAATAAGGCAAAAGCAATCACATCACACAATCAAGATATCTGTCTGTACGGAGTTTGTACGTTCTCCCTGTGACCATGCGGGTTTTCTCTGGGTGTTTTGGTTTCCTCCCACTCCAAAGACGTGCATGTTTGTAGTTTAATTGACTTCTGCAAATTGTAAATTCCATACCAGGGCATCGGAAATGTCCACGTTTTTCAGGGAACGGGGATTCCCCTCCGCCACCATAGATGACGCTCGCACCCGGGTCTCACCCATACCACGCAACACGGCTCTCTCTCCCCATCCCCGCACTCGCAACAAGGGCAGAGTCCCCCTGGTCCTCACCTTTCACCCCACCAGCCGGCAAATACAACACATACTCCTCCGCCATTTCCGCCACCTCCAACGTGACCCCACCATTCACCACATCTTCCCATCTCCCCCCATTTCTGCCTTCTGCAAAGACCGCTCCCTCCACAACTCCCTTGTCAATTCTTCCCTTCCCTCCCGTACCACCTCCTCCCCGGGCACTTTCCGTTGCAACCGCAAGAAATGCAACACCTGTCCCTTCACCTCCCCCCTCGACTCCATTCAAGGACCCAAGCAGTCGTTCCAGGTGCGACAAAGGTTCACCTGTATCTCCTCCAACCTCATCTACTGCAGCCGCTGCTCTAGATGTCAGCTGATCTACATCGGGGAGACTAAGCGTAGGTTGGGCGATCGTTTCGCCGAACACCTCCGCTCAGTCCGCAATAACCAACCTGACCTCCCGGTGGCTCAGCACTTCAACTCCCCCTCCCATTCCCAATCCGACCTCTCTGTCCTGGGTCTCCTCCATTGCCAGAGTGAGCAACACCGGAAATTGGAGGAACTGCACCTCATATTCCGCCTGGGCAGTTTGCATCATGATGGCATTACTGTTGAATTCTCCCAATTTTGCTAGCCCTTGCTGTCTCCCCCCCTTCCTTAACCCTCGAGCTGTCTCCTCCCATCCCCCCGCCCTCGGGCTCCTCCTCCTCCCTTTTTCCTTCCTTCTTCCCCCCCCCCCCCCCCCCACCCCCATCAGTCTGAAGAAGGGTTTCGGCCCGAAACGTTGCCTATCTCCTTCACTCCATAGATGCTGCTGCACCCACTGAGTTTCTCCAGCAATTTTGTGTACCTTCGATCTTCCAGCATCTGCAGTTCCTTCTTGAACACACAATCAAGATAACTTGCTTTCATCTCCTCTCTCCAAGTTTTTGAAATTTTTGATTTACCAGCTCCTAAATTTCACGATACTGCCTATCACTATAACTTGGTTCATGGGAATTCACAGAGGAGGATTGAAAATATATAATGAACTGCAAAAATAAGACCCTACGGATGCTAGAAATAAAATGTTGCAGAGCCCAGACAATGTCTGGAGAGAGGGAACCAGGTAATATTTCCTTTTGCATCCACAGATCTGTTCAACTTGCTGAGCTCCTGTACCAGCCCATTTTTTGCTCCATATTACAATGTCTGCAGTGTCTTCTGTTTCGAATATTTTCAGCCAATTTATATTATTGAAAAGATAGTGTTTTGTGAAAATAGGCCCATCTAACTACATTCCCACCCATCAGGGTCTTAGCACGGAATATTACCAGCAATCTTCACATACAGTTCAAGAAACCTGTCTCCTAGCAACTGTCTCTGGTAGAAAGGGGGTTAGTCGAGATGATACAAGTGTAAAATAAACAATTTGCTTCTGCAAAACACCAGAATATTTAATAAAACAATACAATGCTGAACACCCCGGCTAAGTCTGCTTAAACCTGCATGATCTCCATGTTGATAAACACTTTAACTCCCCCTCCCGTTCCCACACTGACCTTTCAGTCCTGGACCTCCTCTACTGTCAGAGTGAGGCCCAGCACAAATTGAAGGAATAGTACCTCATATTTTGTTTGGGCAGCTTACACCCCAGCAATATAAATATTGACTTCTCAAACTTCAAGTAACCCTTGCTTTCCCTCATTCTCCATCCCTCCTCCATCCTAGTTCTCCGACCAGTCTGACTGTGTTCCTGATTACATATTACCTTTGTATGCTTCAGTCACCTTCCCCTAGCTAACAATCATCTCTTCCACATTTTCCTTGAGCTTCGTCCCCTTTGATGTCCCGTTTTCACAACTTACTCTGCCATATCTCTTGTGTCTCCCTCTCCTCTGACTCTTAGTCTGAAGAAGGGTCTTGAACGGATGCATAACCCATTCCTTCTCTCCAGAGATGCTGCCTGTCCAGCTGAGTTACTCCTGCATTTTGTGTCTATGTTCAGTGTAAACTAGCATTTGCAGTTCCTTCCGACATAACGCAATGTTGACATCTTCTGGGGATGCTGAAGCAGAATGGACCCACTTCCCTGCTTGGATCAAACCAAAAAAATATTTCAACCAGCGACCCAAAGATAAGGAGTCTAATCCTCACCACTTGGTCACAAGGAAAAATATTCCATAATTATATCATGTTCAAAGGTTCAAAGGTTCAAAGGTTCAAAGGTTCAAAGGTTCAAAGGTCAGTGTATTGTCACCTGTACCAATTAAGGTACAATGAGACTCGAATTACCATGCAGCCATACTAAAAAAAAAGTATCTAGATGCACAACCACATAAATGTTAACATAAACATCCACCACAGTGGATTCCCCACATTCCTCACTGTGTCGCAATGCAATAAAGTTCAATCTTCTTCCTCATTATATTTATTCTCTTTATTTTCCCACGGTTGGGCCAGTCAAACCATCGGGGCGATCAAAACTCCCGCAGCCGTCGATCAAAGCCTCCGTGTCGGGGCGATCGAACCACCGCATGTCTGGGCGATCGATTATATTATATGTAATATTATATTACATATAATATTATATGTGTTTATCCTTCATCCACTATTCCAGTCCTTGCATTTTAGTTTAGAGATGCAGTTTGGAAACAGGCCCTTTGGCCCATTGGGTCCACGTCGATCAACCATCACCCATTCCCATGTTCTATGTTATCCCAGTTCCCAATGTACAGAAGCCAATTAACCTACAAACCTTCATGTCTTTGTAGAGTGGGAGGAAACCAGAGCACCCAGAGAAAACTCACATGGTCCCCGAGAGAATGTACAAACTACGTACAGACAGCACCCGTAGTCAAGTTTGAACCCAAATCTCTGGTGCTGTAAGGCAGCAACTCTACCGCTGCTCCACCCTGCCGCCCCTTTGTGCTGCCCCTATTTCTACTGCCTTTGTGGTTGTCTCTCTAATGATCTCTTTTCACGGATCAGATATATCTAATTCTTGAAAACCAACAGCAACAGTACCTAATTATTCAGGTATCCCTCCTCCCCATGGTCATCTTGGACATCTGCCAAGGCCATCGGCTAATTGGATTATGTAATGGATTTTGAAGCCAATACAGATTGGGTGGCACAATGGCGCACAGGAAGGTTGCTGCCTTACAGCGCCAGAGACCCGGGTTCGATCCTGACTATGGGTGCTGTCTGTACCAAGTTTGTATATTCTCCCTGCAACCATGAGGGGTGATCTTATAAAGGTGTACTACATTCATGAGAGGAATACATTGAGTAGACACACAGAGTTCCTTGCCTTTTTGTGGCAAGAACCTCTGTAAATCCCTTCGATGGTGGGGAGTTCAGAGCTCTTTGATGGTGGGTGGAGGTAGGGAATACCAACTGCACAGGTACTGTACAAAGCCATACACCATTGAGTTTGGTTATGTGCCTGGGTACCTCAAAGTCTGCTTCAGTTTCAGCTTGTGGTTGATCATATTTCTAGGGTTGTTGCTACATTAAATGAACTGAATTTAGATGATCGTTACATTTATTGATGAGCTAATCATGAGATTGAGCTTCCTGTTGCTGGTATATTAAACACAGGCCTGCACATTACACTCGCTGTTGAGAGCGGTTAATTACAGAATGATTCACTTTATAGGTTTTAGTCTGTCAGTTAAAATTTGAACTTCTATTAACCTTACAAGCATAATACATAAACATCAAACAAGCTGTAGTACTCCAAGCAAAAGTCAGCATATTCAATAATGGACCTACTGAAATGGGACGTGACAATAATCTGCCAACTCAGAAATTGGTGCTGCCTCAACTGACCAACATTTACTCAAGTTCCGCACGTTCTGCCCAAGTTTTCCTGCTTCTTCACATGACGTGTCAAAGGAGTGGAGCCTAAAGATTGGTGAGGAACATTGCTGAGGAAACTATCTGCCAAACTCTGCTGGTTTACCCCGTGACTGGGGAGAACCATCCTCTGCATGAGCGAATCAAATTGTTGGTTTGCAGGCTTTGAGAAGACCTTTTCCTGGGGTACGGACTGTCAGGTTGTACGGTGGATGTAATCACTACGGCCTGAAGAGATAGTACCAAGAAACAGTACATCTCCTATATCAAGGAATATTGTGTCCTGATTACAGTCCAATATATCGTATGACACGGTACGTATAACAGATGTCTTGGTATTCCTCTCAAAGCTATTTCACGAGAGATGGAGTTATATGAATTGTGCCCGTAGTGCCTTATTGTCATACTTCCTGACTGGGGTCAGGCCACCACACTGTCGGGTCTCGACCTCTGATATCCAGATTTATGAAGGGTATCTTCAACTCAAATTCCCCCAGGCCCAGGTACACAGAGATATGAGATGTTATGTTTTGCTGACACTGCGTCGTCAGTGGGCTCCAGCTACATTCCTGTCCTTGGTCTATTCACTTACAAAGTGGTTATCCTCAGGGCACTGGGTTCAGCAAAATGGGCCCAGTCATTGCATAAACTACGACTGGACAGGATGGTTACAGCTGCAAATAATATGATATTTTATGATCATGACTTACTCTTGCAGAGTGACCGGGGGCGTCAGGTCTCAAACTAGTTTCATAGCATACCCCATGGACCTTTGTTGTGGGTGTGGTCACACATCTACAGTCATCACGTCATCATAAGCATTAGAGGCTCTGAACTAGTATGTTTGTTAGATACACAAAAAACACAAAAAAAAAAAAAACTCAGACGTAGGTATAGGTATAGACCATCCCCAGGTGATTTAATGGGTTGGCTTGTGCAGGAGTGAACACTGATGTTTCAAATCTCACTCCACCAGGGCTGCAACAACATCAGCAGCGAGGGTTGTGAATGTTTCGCTGGACCTCATCCTAGTGGCTGCAGGATGTTCAAACCAGCGAATTTCCAAATGTGTTATAATAAACCCATTTGTCAGACCGGGGGTATTTGCAAACACTATTTTAGGTTCTAATTTTTAATTCTCCTGGATGAGTGGGATTACTATTATCATCATTAAAAAGCACCAGCATGTTTTAATTTATATCATGCTTTATTAAATTTCACTCATCCCTGGTCAATTGATGGCAGTGTGTGACGCATGGCCTTGTTTCTACGGCATGAAACCACAGAGCTTCAAAATCTTCACGTAGTCACTCACGTGACTCTGAAGTAAAATAGTAAGATTAAACAAGAACTTACCAGTTTGAAGTTTGATGTTTATTTAATGAGGAGTTACAATGAGGGATCACGTGCCCTCCACTCAAAATCCTCTCTCATAAGGATCAGCTGGTAGTTCTAGGTTCTCGAATCTTACTATAGTCAGTTCATCAACTGTTATCTGTGCTTTCACACCGCTGCTTTGAAGATTGACACGCATGCGGGCTGACGGCCTTCTTCACGTAATCCCTCATCGTAACTCCTCATAAAATAAAAATCAAACTTTAAACTGGTAAACTCATTTAATCTTACTATTTTTCTACCTTCAAATAACCCTTGCTTTTCCTCTCTCTCCATCCCTCCCCCACCCTAGTTCTCCGACTAATTTCACTGTCCTCCTGATTCATTTTCCTGTTTGTATACCTGGTTGTCACCTCCCCCTCAGCCACCAATGAACCATTCTACATTTCTTTGATCACTATCTTATTCGATCTGTCCATTTCACACCTTACATGCTTTTAGTACCACTGTCATATGTCTAGTTTCCCTCTCCCCTGACTCTCAGTTTGAAGAACGGTCCTGAACCAAACCTAAACAGTGCATGGTTGAACAGGTAATTGATGAGTACGTTAGATTTAGCTCTGAGGGCTAAAGGATTCAAGGGATATGGGGAAAACGCAGGAACGGGGTGTTGATTTTAGATGATCATATTGAATGGTGGTGCTGGCTCGAAGGGATGAATGACCTACTCCTGCACCTATTTTTCTATGTTTCTATGTTTCTACCTCATAGCACTGTTGTTGACAGCTTTGCTTACTTTGGCAATGATTGCAAGTAGATAGATCAGGCAGTACGCTGCCATGTTACATCTGTTCAGCTTTTGAGAACTGGGCTTTTTCTTTTCCCATTACTGGGAAGATGTCAGTGTTACATCTGAAACAGACTATCCAGAAATACAGCCAGTTCTGGATCAGAGGTCTTTAATACTACTGCTAGGATTCTGGTCTTAGTTATAGCAACAACTCTGCTGTTTCTTGATACCATGTAGAATGAAACAAATTGGCAGAAGCTCTGTGATCTTACCAATCTCCGGAGGAAGCAATCTCTGGAAATAAATCACATCCATTCAGCGGTTTCGCCTGAACGTGGTCATGAATGCTTTACTAGTGTCTTTGGTTGCTGGAGCCCGTTAATCATTGAGGATGGTGATGTGCTTAGGGCACCATAATCCACAATAATCTATGAATGGATGTGAGAGAAGTGCGGAGCTGTGACCAGATCTGTTGGTTGTGAGATCACACAGGTTTGTCCACTTTTGTGCTATTTTTCCACCCAAAGACATTTGTAGTCTAATTATGCAAACTCATGTTTAGGTAGGCTGAGTGTAAACTCTCTTGTACACCCCATAGAATAAACTTTGATGGCCTGGTTTAAATGTAATGGTAGAGTGACGTAATGGGCAAGACCTGAGGTTAGAGATTCTGATGGCCTTCATTTTTGCGGCTTCATTAATGCTCACTGTTGATCTGGAAAGCCAGTTCTGTTTATAGGGCTGTAGCACCTTACAACATGATGGCGGGTTTCCCAGTGGTCACCTCTGTGGAAATATCTGCCATAGGTAGACTTAGTCAAGTGGATTTATCCTTCTTGTAGGTTCATTTACTGCCTGTTGCATTTTGCATTAAAGTTTTGGGCCTCCTTGGTCAGTACGATCAGCCATGATCATATTGAATGGCGGTGCAGGGCCGAAGGGCCGAATGGCCTACCTCTGCACCTAATTTCTATGTTTCTATGTTTCTACTGACACAAACAGTAGACCTTACTCTGACCTTGCTATTTTCAACGTTCCTTTTTCCAGGTGTACAGTATATGATCATGATGGTGAATGCACAGAATCTTTTAACCTGAGTAGGGAGAATCAAGTACCAGAGGATATAGGTTTAAGATGAGAGGTTGAAGACTTAATAGGAACCCGAGGGGCAACTTTTTCACACACAGGGTGGTGGGTATATGGAGTCAACAACCAGAGGAGGTAGTTGAGGCAGGTGCTTTAATAACATTTAAAATGCATTTAGACAGGTACATGGATCAGAGAGGTTTAGAGGGATATGGAGGGACCAGTCTTTTGGATACGCTGAAATTTTAATTCTCTGCCCACGTATCACCACTGAGCTTTCCCAAATGGTAAAATTGACAGTTGGAACATCCAACGTCAGATAGTTCATCTGCACTGACATATTTCCTAGCCGTATCCAGCATACCCCTCCTTAGCTGATAAGAAGTGAAATCGCTGATGCTCTTAGCCAGATCTTCTCCAGTGGATCTCCTATCCCCGAAGGGACGGCAAATTATGTGACAAGAGACAGAACTCCTTCATATGATTAAAGTGCAGCATATCCCCCAGAAGTTCAGGGGATTCAAATTCCGTGTTGATATCAGAGTTACCTATGTAATAATCTCTAGTACTCCCCTCTACAGAGCGGGAGCAAAAATAATGCAACCCTGAACCAGGTGTTGCTTCCCCACTTCTGAGCGGGAGATATAACACAACCCTGAGCCAGGTGTTGCTTCCACAGGCATCTGACTTGAGCAGCCTGTAAGTGTCTCCTGAGCCAGGAGCACAATAGTATTATATACTGACTGGGCAGGTCGCACCTGCTAATGACTCCTAGTCTGGGCTTGCTCCCTTCTGGGGCCTTAACAGAGTCTATAGGGTTGGAATATAATGCAACCCTGAGCCAGGTGTTGCTTCTTACAGGAATCAGGCTGGCTCCCTTTTTGAGCCTCAATGGAGGTGTCTGTATGGCCACACCGGTCACCTCTCCGCGACCAGTCGCCTGCGCCCTTAGACCCCAAAACAGAGGTGAGCCTCAATGGTGGTAGCTACACCGGCCGTGCCATCAGCCTACTGAATCTGGCCACCTGCTTCTTTTCGCAGCCTCCATTGCAATAGCTGCACAGACTGTGCCAGCATCTCCGGGTCTGCTGCACCTACCTCTGGAGTAGCAGCCCATTCATGAAACAAAATTCCTTACCTGCCAGCATCTCTGACCTCTGGTCGCCCTCCTTGTTGGAGCTTCAGCAAAGTTCCATTGCAGACCAAGTCTGACCACATCATGAGCCCCCATAGGACAGACTGCTCTTTCGGCCTACAGCCTCTTTCGAGCCTTGATGGAGCTTACTGTGCAGGGCACGCTACTAGTTTTACTCCCAGCCTGGTTCGCCAGGCCGCTCCTTTCTGTTCCATCGGAGCCTTAGTATTCTGAGCTTAATACAACAGCCTTCTGCCTTTATTTTTGGCAGATTGCGCTGCCAGTTTCTCCTAGCCTGGATCGACAGGCTGCTTGTTTGGCCGGCTGCTCCTTCGGAGCCTCAACGGGGCTCACTGGACAGGTCACGCCTGCCAGTGCTGTAAGCCTGGAACAACAGGCTGCTGAGCCATTATGGCGATAGCTGCATCGGCTGAGCTGTCAGCCTAATGAATGCAGCAGCCAGCTTCCTTTTCATTGATTCATTGATTCATTCATTGATTCATCCATTCATTCATGCATTCATCATTCATTCATACAATCATTCATTCGTTCATCATTCATTCATTCATTCATACATTGATTCATCCATTCATTCATTCATTCATTCATACATTCTTTCATGCAGTCATGCATTTATTCAATCAATCATTCATTCATTCATGCATTCATTCATACATTCATCATTAATTCATTCATTCATCCATTTATTTATTTATCTATCCATTTATCTATCCATTTATTTATCTATTTATTTATCTATTTATCTATTTATTTATTTGTCTTTTTATTTATTTGTTTGTTTGTTTATTTATTTATTTAAGGCTTCCACGGCGATTGTTCCGGCCGAGCCTCAACCGATTAAATTCCAGCCACCAACTCCTTTACGGAGCTTCCACGGCGGTCGCTCTCCCGGCTGAGCCGGCAGCCACTATTTTCAGCCGCCAGCTCCTTACGGAGCCTCCACGGTGGCAGTTGCACAAACTGTGCCAGCTTCTGCGGGCCCGCTCCACCTATTTTTGGAGCAGCGGCCCGTTCCTGAAACAAAAGACTCCCTTACCTGCTGGAGCAGTTTCAAACTGCTCCGTTTCTCGCGCCATGTGTCGACGTATTGAGGCACATGCGGGCTGACGGGTTCTTCACGTAGTAACTCACTTGACCGATATAAAATGATATGTTTTTCCTGATACTGTCCCAGATAGGTTTACTAGCTCTATCACTTCCATTCATTTTTAATTTTGAGCTGTAAGTTAAAATCGATACTAAAAGGACACAAAGTGCTGGAGTCAGGCAGCAGGTCAGGCAGCATCTCTGGGGAACACGGATAGGTGACGTTGCAGGTCGAGACACATCTTCAATCTTCCTCTCTGAAGAAGGGTCCTGATCTGAAAAGTCAAGTATCCATGTTCCCCAGAGATGCTGCCTGTCCCGCTGAGATACTCCAGCATTTTGTGTCTATCTTATAACCATATAATCATATAACAATTACAGCACGGAAACAGGCCATTTCGGCCCTTCAAGTCTGTGCCGAACAGTTATTTTCCTCTTCTGCTTTAATGCACATCAGGCCAAACTTTCACATTCTATTTTCGATACACTTGACACTATTTAGATCCCTGCCACCTGCAATTGACTCACTGTGAGTTCTGACCATCGATCAATCCTGTGTTTATTGTTCCCGTGCCTCCACTTTAATGAATGCTTTGATATAAAAACAATGTTGTTCCTGCTTCCAAATCCTTCCAGAATTGTGTTGCTCACTCTCTCTCCAATCACCTCCACCCCAAGATACATCTGCTGTATCTGCTGTGCATAAACTGACACTCCTTCATCATGTTATACAGTAATCAATGTATTTTGGCAGCACTGCTTTCAAATGACAAAGTTCAAAGCACTGGAATACTCTTCTTATAAATGTCCATCCCTATTAACTTTCATTCTGTGAAGGACTTTTACCAAAATAGAAACATAGAAAATAGAAAAATAGGTGCAGGAGTAGACCATTTGGCCTTTCGAGCCAGCACCACCATTCAATATGATCATGGCTGATTTTGAAAAATCAGTACCCCGCTCCTGCTTTCTCCCCATATCCCTTGATTCCTTTAGCCCCAAGAGCTAAATATAATTCTCTCTTTAAAATATTCAGTGTATTGACCTCCACTGCTTTCTGTGGCAGAAAATTTCACAGATTCGCAACTCTCTGGGTGAAAGAGTTTTCCTCATCTCAGTCCTAAATGACCTACCCCTTATTCTTAAACTGTGACCACTGGTTCTGGACTCCCCCAACACCGGGAACATTTTTCCTGCAGCCTTTGCTGTCTTTATAAAACCTATGTCATTGACCAAGGTTTTGGCCATCTGTATTAAAAATCCACTTTGTGGTTTAGTGTTAGTATTTTGTTGGTGACACTGCACAGGGGTGTCTTAGGCTGCTTTGTTTTCAGAAGGCACATTATAAATGGATGTTGCCCTCTAATTTAATTTTATTTCCAGCAATGTTTTCGTGACTTACAGTATATTGATTAAGTTATCAATGTGCATCGATGGAGGCTGACAGGCAGTAAGAGTTTATTAAGATCTGGTGAGAAAGCAGGGAGATTGTGTAGGCTTAATGGTCATAAAACATCACAAAGGAAGGGGAGAGCTATAAAGGAAGCTTGGGAGAGTCAAAAGGCAATGTTGAATGATTGGTGAAAGCAGCCTTTGTCAGGTTTGGAAAATTGTCAAAACAGAGTGTTAGTGAGTGGAGAGGAAATGAACTGGTCTCTTATTCCCCAGATAGCAGCGGAGCTGGTGATTGAGCAGGGAGAGAGTTGCCATGGCATCCAAAGAGGTTCTCACTGATTTTGGTGCAGGCCCCGAGTGTTTTTTTAATCTGTTTTGTGAATGGAGTATTTTTGTAAAATAATGAGGTTTTAAGTGTATATGTGTGTGTGTATATATATATGTAATGGGTGTGTACGTGTAGGAGGGAACGGGAGACATTGGTTTAATCCGAAGATAAACACAAAAAGCTGGAGTAACTCAGCGGGACAGGCAGCATCTCTGGAGCGAAGGAATGACTGAAGAAGGGTCTCGACCCGAAAGGTCACCTATTCCTTCTCTCCAGAGATGCTGCCTGTCCCGCTGAGTTACTCCAGCATATTGTGTCTATGGGTGTGTATGTTTGTGTGTGTATGGATACAACAGCATTTGTGTCTGTGTATGTATGCATGTGTATGTAGATATCTGTTTTTGAGCGTGAGTTTGTGTTTGTATAGTAGGTGCTGTGTGAATGATTCTGTATTTACGTTTGTATGTGTGTTTTATATATGTGCTGCATGTGTGTGTGTAAGTATCTGTATTCATGTGTGTTGCTGTGTGTGTGTGTGTGTATTTAAGTGTGTGTCTGTGTATGTGTAATATGTGCTGTGTATATGTGTCTGTATTTATGTGTACATGTGTGTGTGTGCGTGTGGTGGTGACATTTGGAGCAAGCACAATAAACATTCTCTCACACCTTGCAAGTACATCAGGCATCATCACCAACACATATTTGTTATTATAGTTATGAGGGTTAATATTACCCTTGGTCTCATGCATTGTGTAATGTGCACATGTCACTCAATAAAGAGCTTTAGAAAGGAAGTGTGAAATAGCAAAGGCTTATTCTTACTGAATTGTTAATTATTCTGACGAATTTTCAAAATGTATTTTTTTCTAATCTATGGTTTCTGAATCATTTTCTCCTTCAATCTAATTGTAATTTCTTTCTATTCGGCAGCACAATGACGCTGCAGTAGATTTTCTGCCTTACAGTGCCGGGTTCGATCCTGACTATGAGTACTGTCTGTACCGAGTTTGTACGTTCTCTCTGTGACTGCATGGGTTTTCTCCGGGTGCTCCAGTTTCCTCCCACACGACACAGATGTGCAGATTTCTCGGTTAATTGGCTGCAGTAAAATTGTAAATTGACCCTAGTATGTAGGATAGTGCCAGTGTACGGGGTGGTTGCTGGTGGGCATGGGCTTCGTGGGCTGAAGGGCCTGCTTCCACGCTGTCTCTAAAGTCTAAAGTCTAAAGTCTCTCTTTTGTTCAGCATCTAATATGGCTCCATTTCAACCTATTTCCATTTATTATTGGTTTTCATATAATTTCACTGCTTAAATATCACTACCATTTTCATGCATTGACAGTTCAGATGCTCTCTTATAAGCTGACACATATAATTTGCAACACAAAAGGCTTGTGAGTGTCAGAGTGTTAAATCTCTCAAATCAGCAAATGTGATTTTCACTGTTCCCAACTTTTCACAGTTCCCAACAGTCTTGGAGTGTTTTTTATAGACTTGCTGGAACTTTATATTAACTTGGCAACACTTACAGCAACGTTGCACTTTAATACTGAACTCAGAATTATGGCAGGAATATGGCTTTGCTGGGCAACACAAAAGACTCAAATAGAATCAAATAGAATCAGACCCTTCGGGCCAACATGTCCCAGCTGTGATAGTCCCACCTGCCTGCATTTGGTCCACATCCCTCCAAACCTGCCCTATCCATGTACCAGCCTAACTGCTTCTTAAATGTTGGGATAGTCCCAGCCTTAACTATCTCCTCTGGCAGCTTGTTCCATGCACCCACCACCATTTGTGTGAAAAAGCTACCTCTCAGATTCCTACTAAATCTTTTCCCCTTCTCCTCAAACCTATGAAATTCCTTCAATCAGGATATCAATACTGAATGCCTTCTGACTAACATGGTTTTATATGTTTCAACAATCGCAGCTTTTCAAAGTCACACTCACTCTACCAGATCTCCGCCAAAGCCTCAAAAGGCTAAAAGCAACAGCCTAGTCAACAAAACCATTGGTATCTGTATCTAATGAAAGGACCATGTACAAAAGTGACATCATGCAGGTGAAATCTTGCAAGCGATGGTTTCCAGGTGTCATGCTTTTAATTAGAAATTTGTACTTGCCACAGCATGGCTGTTATTTTGCCAGTAGACTTTCATGCTTCACAAGGGAAATTGTGCAAGTTTAATTTTCACACACGATTCTAGCTGCAAAGTGCCATAGTGCTGTTTCTAACATAATTTAGACTAATTTCATAATATTTTGATAGGAGCATTACTATGCTCAGTACAGTTATTTTAGCACACTAAATAAGACTCAAATTCAACTTCCAGCAAAATGTTTTATGTGAGCTGGATTTTATCATTATATTTCAACATTAATATGTTGGTTATTATATTGTACAACTATTTGCCGAATAAACAATGTTCTCGTGGGTTTCCTCCGGGTGCTCCAGTTTCCTCCCCCCACACCTCAAAGATGTGCTGGTTTGCAGGTTAATTGGCCTCCGTAAATTGCCCCTAGTATGATGGGAGTGCATACAAAAGTGGGATAAAAAGATTCTGACTGTCTACCCTATATATGCCTCCCATCATTTATACACTTCTATTAGATCTTCCATCATCCTCCCATGCTCAAAGGAAAACAATCCAAGTTTGTCCAATCTCTTTTTACAGCTGATTCCCTCTAATCCAGGTAGCATTCTGGTAAACCTTTTTCTGCAGCCTCTCCGAAAGCCTTCACATCCTCCCTGTATTGGGTTGGCCAGAACTGCACACAATGCTCCAAATGTGGCCAAACCAAAGTCCAGTGAATCTTCAACTTGACTGTTGTTTGAAATGGCCCAACTGATGAAGATACCATATGCTTTCTTTCCCACCATCAAATGTTGCCTCCTTCAGGGAGGTATGGACTTGCACCTCAAGATCCTTCTGTATGTCAAAGCGGCATCAACGGATGCTGCCTGACCTGCTGAGTTAATTCCAGCAAGGAGTTTTACTTAAAATGTTAATCGCAATTAGAGTCAAGCAAACACAGATTTTGCTACCTAACCACAGGTTTCTTATGTTTCAGGACATGCAAATTGAGTATTATGCACTGAAATCCCACAGTTGCTTCCACATCTGCTGGAGTGGAAGACTTTGAGTACCTCACCTTGATGCAGCACGGTGGCGCAGCGGTAGAGTTACAGCCTTACAGCGTCAGAATCCCGGGTTCGATCCTGGCTACAAGTGCTCTCTGTACAGAGTTTGTACGTTCTTCCCACGACTGTGTGGGTATCCCCCAGGTGCTCCGGTTTCCTCCCACATTACAAAGACGTGCAGGTTTGTAGGCTAATTGGCTTCTGTAAAAATTGTGAATAGTCCCTCCTGTGTGTAGGATAGTACGGGGTCGTTGCTGGTCGAAGGGCCTGTTTCCTCACTGGATCACTTAAACCTCTTGCACTCAGGAGTTACTTTTGTCAACTTTGGGGATAGCTTTGTCAAATTTCAAGTCCAAATATCAGATCTACAATGCAGACCCTCATTCTTTGAGATATCAGCCGTGGGCACACGTCATAGATCCACAGACATGCGGGTGAGGGAAGACCAGTAAACATCTGCAGCTTCTACGAGACGCATCTGGGGCTCTGGAGGACCCCGCTAGTGGATCACCCCCTTGGAAATGTGATCGCCAGTGCCTCGGAAGGCTTACAATATTTGAAACACAAGGCGCAAATCATTGCATGCCCACTTCAACAATATTAAATCTCCAACAATCTGGTGACCACAGGTATCGCTGTGGTCATGAAAGTCATCACTACCCGCTGTGGCTTAAAGGCAATGGTCCACAAACACAGAAGACACATGAGTGAAGGTTCCCTTGCCAGGGCAGTCAATTAACCCAGGACATTAACTGTCCCTCTCTGCAGATGCTGCCCGATTTGTGATGCACTTGCTGAGATTTTATATTCCCCTTCTCCTTCTAAAGGGCAGAAGGGATGGTGGGACTGACATCTGATAAAAGAATGGGTCGACTGAACTTGTACTCACTGGAATTTAACAAGATGATAGGGGAAACATATAAAATACGTATGGGATTGGACAGGCTAGATGCAGGAGAAATGTTCCCCATGTTGGTGGTGTCCAGAACCAGAGTTCACAGTTTAAGAATAAGGGTCAGCCATTTAGGACTGAGATGAGGAGAAACTTTTTCAGCCAGAGTTGTGAATCTGTGGAATTCTCTGGCACAGAAGGCAGTGGAGGCCAATTCACTGGAATGTTTCATGAGAGTTAGATTTAGCTCTTAGGGCTAACTGAAACAAGGGATCTCGGGGAAAAGTAGGAATGAGGTACTGGTTTTGGATGATTAGCCACGGTCTAATTCAAGACAAGAGTCAAGAGAGTCAAGTCAAGAGTCAAGAGTCAATTTAATTGTCATTTGGACCCCTGGAGGTCCAAACGAAATGCCGTTTCTGCAGCCATACATTACACACAAATAGACCCCAGACACAACATAATTACATTTTACATAAACATCCATCACATAGCTGTGATGGAAGGCCAAAAAAAACTTATTCTCTCCACTGCACTCCCCCCCCCCCCCCCCCCGATGTCAGAGTCAAAGTCAAAGCCCCCGGCTGGCGATGGCGATTGTCCCGCGGCCATTGAAGCCACGCCGGGTGGTGCGAGGTCGCACACCGGGTCTTGGTGTTGGAGCCCCCGGTGTGCGCTCGCAAAGTCCCGCGGCCATTCCAGCCGCGCGGGGCAGTGGTGTCAGGCCCCGCTCCAGGAGCTCTTCGACCCCGCAACTCGGGCGGGGGAAGTCGCCGCTGCAGGAGCCCCGAAAAGCGGTCTCCCTCCAGGGATCCGCGGGCTCCCGGTGCCGCCGTCCGCAGACCCGCAGTAGCAGCCTCCGCATCAGCAGCAGCAGCGGCAGCGGCAACAGCAGCAGGAGCAGCAGCGGCAGCAGCAGCAGCAGCGCTCCTCCACCGCTCCACCCGCTCCGGTCTTGGCCAGCTCCGCGACGGCGACGGTGAGTCGGCACCAGAGTCCCCGGCTTCTTCCCGTTGGAGGCCGCTCCTCGTTGCGGCCTCAACGACACCTGAGACCCGACGGGAAAAGGTCGGGTCTCCAGTGCAGGGAGAGATTCAAAAGTTTCCCCCCCCCTCCCACCCCACCCCACCCCCATCCCCCCACACACACACACCCCAACATAAAATAACAAAAACTACATAAAAACACAGACAAAAAATAATAAAACGCGGACAGGCTGCAGAGGCCGCTGCTGGCCAGAGCCGCGCCGCCTACTGGAATTGAATGGCAGTGCTGGCTCGAAGGGCCAAATGGCCTACTCCTGCACCTATTTTCTATGTTTAGAAGGGCAGCTCCACACAGGCCTTTTCAAACCACAATCTTGATTTCCAGGGATGTCTCGTTATTAACAACACAGAGCTTTTGTCTGTCTGACCTCCAATCTGCCAGTTCCTCTGCAGTGCCCCTGGATCCATCAAATAGTATGTAATAGCACAACGCTAGAGACACAAAAGTTGAAATAAATGTGCAGGTTATTGATCAGGAAGCAGAGATTACTTGGGCATGCAATGGTTGAGTAAAAAAATTGTTGACAAAAGCATTGTACAAATTGTTAGGTTTCCTGCATGTTAAAAACTGAAATATATACATGCTGAGTTGCACAACTGTTAATAAGTTTAGAGCTGTTTATACGACTTATTTATCCTCACTTTAGTGTGGACATTTTTTTTTCAAGACGCCTTGGGTTATGTTGTTTCCTTTCTCCCTGTTTTATTGTAGAGTCTTTCCAGCGATTTTTAAACCTGGCTCCACATACTTTAATAAAAGGCACCTAGGGAATAAAAGCTGAGAGCAGACATAGCAAAGAACTGTAGAATGATTGCAGAAATAGTGTCATAGAGTCATAGTGTGATACAGTGTGGAAACAGGCCCCCATCTCGCCCACACCGGCCAACATATCCCAGCTACTCTAGACCCACCTGACTGCATTTGGCCCATATCCCTCCAAACCTGTCCTATCTATGTAACTGTCTAACTGTTTCTTAAACGTTGGGATAGTCCCAGCCTCAACTACCTCCTCTGGCAGCTTGTTCCATTCACCCACCACCTTTTTTATGAAAAAGTCACCTCTCAGATTCCTATTAAATAGTTTAGCCTTCACCTTAAGCATGTGTCCTCTGGTCATCTGGCACTCTTCACAAAGTACCGTCATATACTCAGTATCTGATCACAACATATCTGCGCTAAGGTATTCACTTTTTTTAGCGCTACTGTTGGGGTTATTAAATTGTTGATTTTTTTTGTTTATCATATATTACCTATATGTATTGTGTATGTAGGCCTGTATGCTGCTGCAAGTAAGAATGCAATTCTTCCCATGTCAGTATATCTGACCATAAAACACTCTAGGTTTAGGTTTAGGTTTATTATTGTCACATGCACTGAGGTACAGTGAAAAGCTTTATTTTGCATGCTATAAAATTAAATTAGATAATACAGTATGTAGCTGCAATCAAGCCAAACTCAAGTACAATGGCCCTGTACTCACTGGAGTTTAGACGAATGAGGAGAGAGCTCATTGAAACGTACAGAATAGTGAAAGGCTTGGGTAGAGTGGATGTGGAGAGAATGTTTCCACTATTGGATTGGAAGTCATAGCCTCAGATTTAAAGGACGTTCGTTTGGGAAGGAGATGAGGAGGAAGTTCTTTCGTCAGAGGGCAGTGAATCTGTGGATTTATTTGCCACAGAAGGCTGTGGAGGCTAAATCAATGGATATTTTTAAGGCAGAGATAGATAGATTTTTGATTAGTACAGGTTTCAGAGGTTATGGGGAGAAGGCAGGAGAATGGAATTTGGAGGGAGAGATAGATCAGCCATGATTGATTGGTGGAGTTGACTTGATGGGCCGAATGGCCTAAAATTCTACTCCTATTCCTAATGACCTTATGAATAGGTGAAGCAGAGGAATAAATATGGAGTGCAGAATATAGTTCTCGGTATTGTAGCATTACAGTTCCAGAGACACCAATGATGCTGGAGGATGTGGAGCCAGAACCGCTGCCAACATCTTTATCATTGTTTCCCTTGAGATTGCAACTCGGCAGCTGATACAGATCCTACATTTTTCATAATCCTCACCGGGTTTGAAAAAACTGCATGGAATCTTAATTTGGAGACGTGTGTGAATTTGTCAGCCTGGGGAATTATGGTGGACTGGGAAATTTGGTGGGGAATATTAGAAAGTGAGATTATAAAGAAGTCGGAGCAGGAGTACACAGGAGGCAGATCAGCCTTCATCAGTCAGAGTAATGAATATAGAAGTTGGGAGGTCACTTTGCATTTGTATAAGACGTTGGTAAGGCTGTATTAATAGTATTGTGATCAGTTCTGGGCCCTATGTTGTAGGAAAGATGTTGTCAAGCTGGAAAGGGTGCAGAGAAGATTTACGAGGTGCAGCCAGGACACGAGGGACTGAGCTGCAGGGAGAGATCGAGTAGGCTTGGAGTCTATTCCTTGGAGTGCAGGAGGATGAGGGGTGATCTTATAGATGGGTACACAATCATGAGAGGAATAGATCGAGTAGACGCACAGAGTCTTTTGCCCAAAGTAGGGGAATCAAGAACCAGATCATAGGTTTAAGGTGAAAGATTTAATACGAACCTGAGGGGTAACATTTTTACACAGAGGGTGGTGGGTGTAGGGAAAGAGCTGCCAGAGGAGGTAGATGAGGGAGGTATTATAGTAATAATACTATACTGGCCCTGATGTTACATATTTGATTTAGTTTAGTTTAGAGATACTGAGCAGAAACAGGCCCTTTGGCCCACAGAGTTCACACTGACCAGCGATTGCCGCACACTTACACTATCCTGCACACACGAGAGACAATTTACAATTTTACCAAGCCAATTAACCTACAAACCTTGGAGTGTGGGAGTAAACCAAAGATCTTGGAGAAAACCCACGCGGTCACGGAGAGATCATGCAAACTCTGCATAGATAGCATTCATAGTCGGGATCGACCCCGGGTCCCTGACACTGCAAGCACTGTAAGGCAGCAACTCTACCGCTGCACCACTGTGCCACTTACAAATCTAGTTCCTTTCCAAACACACCCATTGGTCCAGCCTCCTCAACCTCCTGGGAATTCCGGACATTGATCACACTCTGCAAGAATACCCAAGCACCCATAATGAGGCACGCACATCAAGACTGAGCAAAATACACAATTGTATTGACTTCCACTTAGGTGCGAGTGAATTATAATTTGTGCTTTGCCTCTTCAGGGGAGATAGATTACTGATCCATCTGAGAGGATTTTCAATGAGAGCGATTTTTAATTTGATTATTGATTTCAGCCTAAAAACTGTGTGAAGGTAATCCCAGATAGTTGATCAGGGCAGGGAAGTGCAGGATTTTGATGCAGCAATGACAAAGGAATGTTCAGAGACCCACATCACCCTGACCACACGCTCATTTCACCCCTGCCATCGGGAAGACGTTACAGGAGCCTGAAAACTGTAACGTCCAGATCCAGGAACAGCTTCTTCCCAACAGCCATCAGGCTATTAAACATGACAACCTCAAATAAGCTGGTCAACCTGAGGAGCACCTTCAGCAACAGACTGGTTCCACCAAGATACAGGACATAAAGCCACAGGAGATCCTTCTTCCCTGCGGCTATAAAACTGTACAACTCCTTCCCCTTCTATCATGGGGTAGACTGTCTCCCCCCCCAAAAAATCTTTGCACATCCACAATCCTTTCCACTCGTCACTTTAATATCTTGTTTCATGTTTTGTGTTTTATGACTGTTGGCAGATCAATTTCCCTCCTGGGATAAATAAAGATCTAGCCTATCATATCGTATACACACATTGAACTATTTTCTCATTGATTATATTGTTTACATATTTTATTGTATTGCTGCAAGTAAGAATTTAATTGATCTATCTGGGACATATAACAATAAAACACTCTTGACTGTGAGAATGATTGAATCTTGGAACATTGTCGCACATTCCCGCTGCTCTATGCATGGTTCTCAGACACTCCTTGTGTCAACAGCAGTCTTCTTCCTCACAGCTTCCATCAGGACATCAGATGAAGCATCATGAAAGTGAGGTGTAGCCTCTGAGCGCAATCCGACAACTCGATACGAGATCTTGCATCATTCACATATGACCTGCTAAAAAAGACCCAGGCCTATTTTCGAGATAAATTATTTTTCTAATGAATAGTGTCTGCAAAACTAGGCCTTCGTCCGCTACCCACTCACTTCTTACTGCCCAACATCAGTATGACCACTTCTTCATCTCTAACAATAGAAATTGATGAGGTGGAGAAGCTATCCAGGAGACAGAAAAGCCGGAAATCCCCAGGAACGGACAATGTCTCCCCGACTATGCTCAAGCTCTGTGATGAACAACTGGCACCCGTCTACACAGACATTTTCATCCAGTCCCTGCAAACCTGCATTGTCCTTGCCAGCTTCAAAATCTCCACTAATGTCCCTGTACCCTAAAGACAAGGGTTATTGGTCATAATGACTACAAGCTTGTCACACTGACCTCTGCAATTATGAAGACTCTTGAAAGATTTGTTCTGGCCCACCTGAAAAATATCACAAACCCCCTGCACGACCCTCTGCAGTTTGGATATCGGACTAATAGATCACTGGATGACGCAATCAAGCTAGGCTTGCACTTCATCCTACAGCACCTAGACAGCCAGGGGACCTATGCAAGGATTTTGTTTGTGGATTTTAGCTCTGCATTCAACACCATTGTGCCAGAGCTACTACACTCCAAACTCTCCCTTGTTGAATGTGCCTGGATCCCTCTGTCAGTTGATCACCAACTTTCTGACAGACAGGATGCAGCATGTGAAGCTGGTAAACACATCCCTGACCTGCTGAGCCTGAGCATAGGAGCACCGCAAGGCTGCTTACTCTCCCCTCTCCTTTATTCTCTCTGCCCCAATGACTGCACCTCTACAGACGCCTCTGTCAAGCTTCTCAAGTTTGCGGATGACACAATCCTGATTGGACTGATCCAGGATGGGGAGGAATCTGCCTACAGACAGGAAGTGACACAGCTGGCATACTGGTACCATTGCAACAACCTGGAGCTCAATGCACATAAGACAGTGGAATTGATTGTAGACTTTAGGAGAGTTCCCCCTCCCCTCACCCCACTCACCATCAACAACACCACAGTCACATTTGTGGAGTATTTTAAGTTCCTTGGAACCATCATCTCCAGGGACCTCAAATGGGAGGCCACCATTGACTCCACAGTCAAAAACGCCCAACAGAGGATGTACTTCCTGCAGCAGCTGAGAAAACACAATCTGCCACAGGCAATGCCAGTCCAGTTTTATACTGCCATTGCAGAGTTTGTTCTCACCTTCTCCATCATGGTCTGGTTTGGCTCAGCCATGACATCCGGAAGCTGCTGCGCATTGTTTGATCAGCTGAGAAGGTTGTTGGCTGCAACCTTCCCCCCATCGATGAACTGTACGCAGCAAAGGCCAGGAAGCAAATGGGTAAGATCATCTCTGACCTCTCTCACCCTGACCACCTTTGAAGCACTTCCTTCTGGAAGGCGACTCCGGACTGTCAAAGCGGCCACAGCCAGACATAAAACCAGCTTTTTCCCACGAGCAGTAGCTCTACTCAACAACTAAAAGTCTGTAACCTCCTTTTGCCCTGGTATTTTTTTTAATTCTTCACATGTGTAAATTATAATGTTTTATTTTTAATTGTCTACTGAATATCGTGTTGTTACTTGCGAGCAA
Organism: Leucoraja erinaceus; assembly: GCF_028641065.1. NCBI lineage: Eukaryota > Metazoa > Chordata > Chondrichthyes > Rajiformes > Rajidae > Leucoraja > Leucoraja erinaceus. The sequence goes on along the minus strand of NC_073379.1, from coordinate 19,347,565 downwards.
AGCACCAAGGCCAATTCCTTGTATGTATAGATACTTGGCTAATAATATTTATTCAATTCATTTCAATTCAATCCAGTCGGAGGAAAGACTGTGCATGATTACAATCAAGTCATCCACAGTGCACAGTTCGAGGATAAAGGGAATAAGATTTAGTACAAGATGAAGTCCAGTATTGTCATGTGTTGATAGAATGGAGCGGCTGGGCTTGTATACTCTGCAATTTAAAAGGATACGAGGGGATCTTATTGAAACCTATAAGGTTATTAAGGGTTTGGACATGCTAGAGGCAGGAAACATTTTCCCGATGTTGGGGAGTCCAGAACCAGGGGCCACAGTTTAAGCATAGAGTCTGTGGAATTCTCTGCCTCAGAGGGCGGTGGAGGCTGCTTCTCTGGATGCTTTTAAGAGAGAGCTAGACAGAGCTCTTACAGATAGCGGAGTCAGGGGATATAGGGGGAGGGCAGGATCGGGGTACTGATTGTGTTTGAACAGCCATGATCACATTGAATGGCGGTGCTGGCTCGAGGGGCCAAAAAGCCTACTCCTGCACCTATTGTCTATTGTCTATTATCTATTGTCTATTGTAAAGTCCCATTAAAGTTAGTCTGAGGGTCTCCAGTGAGGTAGATGGTAGGTCAGTACAGCTCCCTAGTTGTTGATAGGATGGTTCAGTTGCCTCATAACATCTGGGAAGAAACTATCTCTGAATTTGGAGGTGTGTGTTTTCACACTTCTGAACCTGAATTGACTGTTGCGTTTGCTGTAACATATCTGTTATATCCTGTGCTCTGTCCTGAATTTGCGCAAATATTTTAGTCTATTTCTGCACTCTTCATTTCTCTTCTGATCTTTTACTTTCTTTTCAAGGCGTGGATGACTGGGAGAAAAATCCCCACTGTCTTGCAATAATCGATGAAGCCCATATCCTTCCTCCCCCCCCTCCCCTCTCAAGACTAGAGCCAGTCTGTAAGCAGAGTGAATGTACTTGATCCCTGATCACCTACATTGATGAAAATTGAAACTTCAGCAGATTAATAATACTTTGCCTTCGCAATTCACTTTTTTTTTTCTAATTTCTGTAATTCACTTCCACCACAAGGGCAGGTCAAATCCAGCACACACAAAAAATCGAACAGGTGACGCTTTTCACATCTAATATATCTTTGTTCAGCTGGATGACTGACATATGAAAACTGAGTACAGTATTTATGAGTTTAAGAAGGAACTGCAGATGCTGGAAAATCAAAGGTAGACAAAAATGCTGGAGAAATTCAGCAGGTGAGGCAGCATCTATGGAGCAAAGGAAATAGGCAACATTTCGGGTCTTGATCATCGCTCCATAGATACTGCCTCGCCCGCTGAGTTTCTCCAGCATTTTTGTCTACAGTATTTAAGAGTGTCGAGAATCCTCTGATATATCGACAGATGATCACTTTGTCTCTGATTATAGAGTGTACGTCTTACTCATGGGGTATACTTAACTTATTCGGCCAATTGTGTACTGTTCTGGTCACCCCATTAAAGGAAAGGTGTGGAGGCTTTGGAGAGAATGCAGAAAAGGTTACAATCAGGATGATGCTTGGACTAGAGGTTGTAGGAAGGAACTGCAGATGCTGGTATACACCGAAGATAGACACAAAATGCTGTAGTAACTCAGCGGGTCAGGCAGCTTCTATGGAGAAAAAGAATAGGTGACGCTTCGGGTCGAGACCCTTCTTGAGATAACAAGTAGGGGGAGTGAGGAGGTAAATAAACTGGAGGCGAGGAAAGGTCCAAAAAGGGTTGGTAACAGATGACCTCTGAAAGGGTGGAGCCCGTAATGGCCCATTGTTGGCTGGGGAAGGGATACAAGGATGCAAAGAGTGGAACTAGTAGGATGACTAGGGTGGGGGGGGGAAGGGAGGGGAGAAAGGAGGGGAAGGAATGCAAGAGTTACGTGAAATTAGAGAAATCAATATTTGTACCATTGGATTGTAAGCTGCTCAAGCAAAATGTAAGGTGCTGTTTCTCCAATTTGCGTGTGGCCTTACTCTGACAGTGGAGGAGGCCCAGAGTTAGAGGGTTTTAGTTATAAGGATAGTTTGGACAAACTTGGATTGTTTTCTTTGGCACATTGGAGATTGAGGGGAGACCTGATAGAAGTGTATAACATTATGTGAGGCATAGATAGTATAGGCAGTTAGATCCTTGTCTCCGGGGAGGCATTGCTTTAAGATAGGGGGTGGGAGGAGGGGAGTCAAGTTTAAAGGAGATATCAGAGCAAGATGGTATACACAAAGAGTGGTGGGTGCCTGGAGAGTGCTGCCAGGAATGATGGTGAGGCAGATGCAACAGTTACATTTACATTAAGAGACTTTTACATAGGCGCATGAAGGGAAAGTAGGGAAAGTCAGTGGATATTTTTATGACAGAGACAGATTTGATTGATTAGAACGGGAGTCAAGGGTTATGGGGAGAAGGCAGGAAAATGGGATTTGGAGGCAGAGATCAGCCGTGATGGAATGGCGGAGCGGCGAATGGTCTAATTCTACTCTTAATTTGTGAAATTGTAACATGAATATTGGGATATGGTCACATGCAGGCAGAGAAGGTTTGTTTAACTTGGCATCATGTTCGGCACAGATTTTGGGGGCCAAAAGGTCTGTTACTGTACTGTACTGTTCCATGTTCTATGTTCCATTATCCAAGATGCCGAAGTTGACAGAATTATAAATTAGGGACTTGAAAGTGCTCTCAAGACATTTTGGGTGGTAAATATCTTCCTGTAGCTTTCCGCAATGATCAAGACTAACAATAAAGATCTCATCTGAAGTTAGAGCAGAGGTTCTCTAAGTTAGCTCTGCAACAATTTCCCGTCGATCAACATCACGGTTGTTGTTTGTTCTTGGAACAATAGACAATAGATAATAGACAATAGGTGCAGAAGTAGGCCATTCGCCCTTCGAGCCAGCACCGCCATTCAATGTGATCATGGCTGATCATCTCCAATCGGTACCCCGTTCCTACCTTCTCCCCATATCCCCTGACTACACTATTTTTAAGAGCCCTATCTATCTCTCTCTTGAAAGCATCCAGAGAACCTGTCTCCACTGCCCTCTGAGGCAGAGAATTCCACAGACTTACCACTCTCTTTGAGAAAAAGTGTTTCCTCATCGCCGTTCTAAATGGCTTACTCCTTATTCTTAAACTGTGGCCCCTGGTTCTGGACTCCCCCAACATCGGGAACACGTTTCCTGCCTCAAGTCTGTCCAAGCCCTTAACAATCTTATATGTTTCAATGAGATTCCCTCTCATCCTTCTAAACTCCAGTGTGTACAAGCCCAGCTGCTCCATTCTCTCAGCCTATGACAGTCCCGCCAACCCGGGAATTAACCTTGAAAACCTACGCTGCACTCCCTCAATAGCAAGAATGTCCTTCGTCAAATTAGGGGACCAAAACTGCACACAATACTTCAGGTGTGGTCTCACTAGGGCTCTGTACAATTGCAGAAGGACCTCTTTGCTCATATATTCGATTTCTCTCATTGTAAAGGCCATTCGCTTTCTTCACTGCCTGCTGTACCTGCATGCTTACTTTCATTGACTGATGTACAAGGACCCCCAGATCCCGTTGTACTTTGTCTTTTCCCAACCTGACACCATTTAGATAGTAATCTGCCTTCCAGTTTTTGCTACCAAAGTGGATAACCTCACATTTAGCCGCATTAAATTTCATCTGCCACGCATCTGCCCACTCCCCCAACCTGTCCAAGTCACCCTGCATTCTCATAGCATCCTCCTCACAGTTCACACTGCCACTCAGCTTTGCGTCATCTGTAAATTTGCTAATGTTACTTTGAATCCCTTCATCCAAATCATTGATGTATATTGTAAATTGCTGCGGTCCCAACACCGAGCCTTGCGGTACCCCACTAGTCACTGCCTGCCATTCTGAAAGGGACCCGTTAATCCCTACACTTTGTTTCCTGTCTGCCAACCACTTCTCTATCCATGTCAGCATTCTACCCCCAATAACATGTGCCCTAATTTTTCCCACTAATGTCCTATGTGGGACCTTATCAAATGCTTTCTGAAAGTCCAGGTACACTACATCCACTGGCTCTCCCTTGTCCTAGTTACATCTTCAAAAAATTTCAGAAGATTAGTCAAGCATGATTTCCCCTTTGTAAATGCTGACTCGGACCGATCCTGTTACTGCTATCCAAATGTGCGGCTATCTCATCTTTTATAATTGACTCCAGCATCTTCCCCACCACCGATGTCAGACTAACTGTCTATAATTCCCTGTTTTCACTCTCCTGCCTTTCTTAAAAAGTGGGATAACATTAGCTACCCTCCAATCCACAGGAACTGATCCTGGGTCCATAGAACATTGGAAAATTATCACCAATGCATCCTCGATTTCTAGAGCCACTTCCTTAAGTACCCTGGGATGCAGACCATCAGGCCCTGGGTCGCAGCCAGAGAGTCAGAGTGGGCCATCACACATCCACGGCCCTCAGCCTCAGTACCGGCTCTCCACAGGGCTGCGTACTGAGCCCCCTGCTCTACACCATCTACACACATGACTGCACCCCCGCCCACCACAGCAACACCATTGTCAAATTTGCGGATGACACTACAGTGGTGGGACTCATCTCCGGGGGGGACGAGTACGCCTACCGGGATGAGGTGGAGCAGCTGACAGTGTGGTGCGAAGAAAATAACCTGCTCCTCAACACCTCAAAGACGAAGGAGGTAATAATAGACTTCAGGAAAAACAAAACGGACATGGTACCACTGACCATCAGAGGGGACTGTGTAGAGAGGGTGGCGGATTTCCGCTTCCTGGGAATCCACATTGAGGAGGACCTGACGTGGAGCGTGAACACCACTGCGCTGCTGAAAAAGGTCCAGCAGAGACTGCACTTCCTGAGAGTGCTCAGGAAGAACAACATCACTCAGAGGCTGCTGCTGTCCTTTTATCGGTGCTCCATTGAGAGCATACTAACATACTGTGTATGCGTGTGGTACACCAGCTGCACAGCGGCTCAGAGGAAAGCGCTCCAGAGGGCCATTGACAACGCCCAGAGGATTGTCGGCTGCCCTCTCCTTACCTTGGAGGACCTACACAGTTCCCGCTGCACCAAAAAAACCCAGAATATAATAAAGGACATCTCCCACCCCGGACACTCCCTGTTTGAACTGTTGCCGTCAGGCAGACGGTACAGATCCACAAGGACAAGGACAAATAGACTAAAAAACAGTTTTTACCCCACTGCTATAAAAGCACTAAATGTAGCCGCCAAGGAACGCAGGGGCGATACAGACTAAGGGACTGTGGTAACGGTGAAATCGACAGAAGGATGGAGGGTTGGGTGTGTATGCGTGCTTTGTCTGTGATATTTATTTATTTGCTTATCTTTATTATTTTACCGTGGATGTTTCGTTAGCTTTAGAAATGTTTGAATGCTGCACTGACTGGCTGACATTTTAAATTTCGTTGTACATGGCCCATGTTACAATGACAATAAAGAAACTATTCTATTCTATTCTATTATCAGCCTTCAGTTCAATCAGTCTATCCAACACCATTTCCTGCCTAATGTGGATTTCCTTCAGTTCCTCCATCACCCCATATCCTTTGTCCACTATTTTATCAGGAAGATTGTTTGTGTTCTTCTTAGTGAAGACAGATCCAAAGTACCTATTCAAATCATCTGTCATTTCCTTGTTCCCCATAATAAATTCACCTTTTTCAGTCATCAAGGGTCCAACTTTGGTCTTAACTATTTTTTCCTCTTCACATACCTATAGAAGCTTTTACTATCCTGCTTTATATTCTTGGCTAGCTTACCTTCGTACCTAATTTTTTCTCCCCATATTGTCTTGTTGGTTATCTTCTATTGTTCTTTAAACATTACCCAACCCTCTTGCTTCCCGTTCATCTTTGCTACGTTGTACTTCTTCGCTTTAATTTTTATACTGTCCCTAATGTCCCTTGTCAGCCATGGTCGTCCCTTTCTCCCCTTGGAATCTTTCTTCCTCCTTGGAATGAACTGATCCTGCACCTTCTGTATTATTCCTAGAAGAAGATGTGTTACACATTCATAGAGTCATTGAATCCTTCCTACACACTCCCTGCTGCACAGTAGCGCAGCGGTAGAGCTGCTGCCTTACTGTGCCAGAAACCCGGGTACCATCCTGACTACGGGTGCTGTCTGTATGGGATTTGTACGTTCTCCCCTTGGTCTGAGGTTTCTCTGAGGTTTCCTCCCGCACTCCAAATATACTACATGCAGGTTTGTAGGTTAATTGGTTTGCTATTAAGGTATATTGCCCCCAGTGTGCGTGGGTTAATGTAAGTGTGCAGGGATCGCTAGTTGGTGTGGACTTGGCGGGCCGAAGGGCCTGTTTCTGCTCTGTATCTCGAAATTAAACTAAACTAAACATGTCTCATTGGGGCTAGTCTCACTGCCTGTGTTTGGCCGATATTCCTCCAAGCCTATCCTATCCATGTGCCTGTCCAAATGTGCTGAGGTACGTAACATTATGGAGAGCCCAGACAAAGAACAGAGGAAGAAAATGTCAAGTGTGAACCATCATAATGAAGGTGTTTGACAAACTATTCAAATATAATGTGAAGAAAACCTTTTCTTGGTAAATCCAGTGATAATAATGTAGAATGCAGAGGGGAAGCATGTAATTCAAAAAGAGAGCTGGATTAGCATTGAAGGAAAAGCATTTGCATGTTCTTGTGGAGAGAGCGGGGAAGTGTGACTGTCTGGATTACTCTTGCAGAGAGCTGTCATGGACTCTGTGGGCTGCATCCCTTCCATCTATCTTACAACCAATATGTGCAAATTTCTGCTGTAATAAATGCTGATACATTATGTTTCTGCTGCAAAATTGTCAAAATTATGTTGCTTTCTTATGACCTCTCTTTTATCTCCACAGACAGATCATTAGTTGGAACATACTTCAACGAGGCCCTCTTCAGATCTCCTGTTTTATAGTGAACTCTGGAATAGTTGTTGGTTATTAAATATTACCACCAGGAGCGGCGCACGATTGGCAGCCCCGCAAACAGTCTGTCTGTTTTTTTGGCTTTTTTTAATTTTTAGTGTGTTAACATTTTGTGTAAATGTTCTCTGGTTCGTTTTATGTGGGGGGAGGGATTGGGGGAGGGGGAAACTATTCTTCAGCTTCTTACCTTACCAGAGATGTGATTATTTCCCGGATCTGATCTAACCAAACATCATGGAGCTGGAGGCCTCCTCGCACTGACTTTGAGCTCCACCGCTTGTGGACTTAACATTGGAGTCGATCCCTTGCCTGGGATTGCTCCAACTGCGGTCTGCGGACTTTACCATCAGGAGCTCTCAGTCATGGGAGAGGCTGTTGAGGCAGGAGCTCCAAAGACGCAGAGGCTCGACCAGTCCCGACCGGGGGTCCGATCGCTGGCACGGGGGAGCTGACACCCCCCCGATGCAGGAGCTAATCGCATCGACGCAGGGGGACCAAACGCCGCCAGCTACGGGAGTCAAGATCGCCCCGTCAGCGGAGGGCTCGAGGCCCCCGACCTCGGGACAGCAAAGGGAAGAGATATGAATTTTTTTCGCCTTCCTTCACAGTGAGGAATGTGGAGGAGTCACTGTGGTGGATGTTTATGTTAAAATGTATTGTTGCTTTTTATTTGTATGACTGACTTGGCAAATGAAATTCCTCATATGTTGCAAAACATACTTGGCTAATAAAGTATTATTGTGATTGATGGTGATATTTCAAGGGAGTCAGGGGAGTCGAGTGTGTTTAATTGTCATATGGGCTGCAAACAGAATGTTGAAATGATGCGTAGGAAGGAACTACAGATGCTGGTTTACACCATAGGCAGACGCAAATGCTGGAGTAACTGAATAGGGCAGGCAGCATCTCTGGAGAGAACTGGAGACTGAAGATGGGTCTCTACCCGAAACGTCACCCATTCCTTCTCTCCAGAGATGCTGCCTGTCCCACTGCGGGGAATAGACAAAAGATGTTTCATATTGAAACTCTTCTTCAGACTGATGGTTGGTGATCAAAATTACTTCAATGTGTTTTAATGTGTGCCTTGGGTTTTTACACTGTTCCAGCCTTATCAGATGGATTAACAGGGCTACAGTAAATATTCAAACTGGGGAGAGAGGAAAAACACAAAATACTGGAATAATAGCGGGTCATCCTGAAGAAAAATAATAGGTGACATTTTGGGGCAGAACCCTTCCTTAGACTGTTAGATAGAGAGGGCCAGAACAAAACAGGGCTGGCAACCAAACCACAGGATGGGTGGAGAGAAGATCTCTATGTGGAGCTTCTTAGGCCCCCTTCGATCATGGCTGACCAGGGTTGGAGATCGCCAGTGAGTGACTTTGTTTAGCGTGGGGAGACTGGTGTACAGACCACGGTCCTTGACAGATCTGGGTCAGGATCCAGTGGCATGGAGTCCAAGATGACCGGTGACCCCTTTCTGCTGCAGCCTTCATCTGCCTTCCCAGACATTATGATGCTCCACCAAGATTAGCCATCATCCTCCACCTGTTCCACCTTTGAGGTCTTGGTTGGATTGCTCTTTGTCAGAGTCCTCCCCCTCGACCTTACTGCCATGAGGAGTTTATCGATCCAGACGGCATCGATTTCAGGACCACACAAGCTTCTCCACCACGACAAGGTGACAATCCATGGAGAAGCGGAGCAGATAAGTGAATTTCCTGAATGTGCTAGAATGTCTCTCTAATCCTCAAAGCAAACCTGACATTGTTTTCTGTGACACACAATTTCTACTCGCCCAGCATCCACTCTTGCCCTCCCTCATTCTCTCCAGCCACATCACAGATACAAAACCAGGCATCGGCAGTCTCCACCAACCAGTCATCAACGTCTTCCTCACACCCTGAACTCCTCCACTCCTTGTTTGCAGCCCCCCTCAGTAACAAGAAGTCTATCTCTCAAAAAACCTGCCCGATGATAGCACTCAGTTGCCTTGGACTTGAGGGGGAAATCAGTTTGTCAAGAAAGGTGGTACCGCCCTTCCTCACGCTCCATCTTGCTGCTAAAATGGCAGTTCCAAACTCACCCAAACAGAAAAATACAGAATATGTTATTTCCTGGACTTCAGTTATCCGTGCAATAGAGCAAATTCCCATCCAGATGGAATGTTAATGGAAAATAACATGCTTGGATGCCATAAGGTCATAAGGTCATAAGTGATAGGAGTAGAATTTTCATCCAGGAGGCTGAGCATGAAATGGCTGAGGAAAAACTTTTGTTTATTCGGTCCAGAAGTGAACTCATAAGATCATAAAATCATAAAATCATAAGAGATAGGGGCAGAATTAGGCCATTCGGCCCATCAGGTCTACTCCGCCATTCAATCATGGCTGATCTATTTCTCTGTCCGAACCCCATTCTCCTGCCTTCTCCCCATAACCTCTGACACCCGTACTAATTAAGAATCTATCTATCTCTCCTTTAAATATATCCACTAACTTGGCCTCCACAGCCTTCTGTGACAAAGAATTCCACAGATTCACCACCTAGAACTCTTGCTGTCCCTGGCCACATAGTAGATGCAACAGGAGAAAACATAAACCGAAAATGCTGGTGTAACTCAGCGGGTCGGGCAGCATCACTGACGGCATGTTATTGTTTGTAAACCTGCATCTGCCGTTCCTTGTGTCTTGGAAATGGAACCTAACACTGAAATTATTATATTTGGAGTAAGTCGAGATGGGAACAAATTAAATACACACCAAAACTCATTTTTCAATTATGGGTTAATAACAGGAAAAAAATTTATACTTAAATTTTGGAAAAATGCTAATATACCAACATTTAAAATGTGGATCAGTAATATGCTGGACACAGCACATTTGGAAGAAATGAGACTCCTCCTAATAGACAAACAAGACCTATTCTTAAGGAGTTGGTCCCCATTTATTGATTTCTTGGATTCATGTGGTGACATAATATCATGAAAACCAACAGTTTCAGGTATGGGTGAAAGAAGACTTGAAATATTAAAAAAAAAACATCTCACTGTGGTAATGGAATAATCTCCCTCCTGCTTTCCTTCTTCACTTATTCCTTTTCTTTCACTTTTTCCTTATTGGTTTTTCACCCACATTCATTAATCTAACCCTCACTTCTCACAACCTCTTTTTCCTCTCTCCTTTCTTACTTCTCTCTTAAAAAAAATGGAAGTTGTACAGAGAATGTAATATGTCAACATCGTTTTTGTACCAATGCATTGTACCCACTTCTAATAAATAAAATTAAAAAATAAATAAATAAATAAATAAACAGGAAAGAAGGCCCCTTAAAAGAGAAATTTTCAAATCTTTATTCGGAGATGTAGATCTATCCGTGGCATGAACTGAAATCAGCAATCTTTATGGCACCGCTGCATCACATGATTCCAAAAGGTCGATGAAAGGAGACCAACTCCTTAAGAATTGGTCATATTTATCTATTAGTCGGAGTCTCATTTCTTCAAGGCGTGCTATGTCCATCATATCCCTAATCCACATTTTAACAGTTGGTATGGTTGTATTTTACAAAAATTTAAGTATCAATTTCTTTCTAATTATTAACCCATAATTAAAAAAAACATTTTGGTCTTTATTTAAATTGGTATCTTCTACTATTATTCCAAATATAATCCATTCCATTTTAGGTTCTATTGTGGACTTGAAAAGCTTTGTAAATATATCAAATATATCGCTCCAAAATTTATTCAACTTTGCACATCCTACAAATGAATGTGTTATATTAGCGTTTTGAAACAAACATTTATCGCATCAGGGAGAGACGTTTGGATAAAATGTATTCAACCTCGTTTTTGAATAATATAGTTTATGTAATAATTTGAATTGAATTAAATTATGTCTTGCATTAATAGAACAATTATGTGTGTTCATCAGATACTTTTCCCATCTATCCTTTGAGATCTTTATCATTAGCTCATGTTCCCAATATTCTCTTAGTGCTTCTGTTGAGGGTAATTCTATATTTAATATATTATTATAAAAGTATGATATTAGTTTTTGTGAATCAGCCTTAATATTCATTGCTTCTTCTTAAGGGTCTAAAATATAGTTTGAAATCTATGTATATATTTCTTCATAAAGTCACATATCTGTATATATTTAAAATATTGATTATCCTTCAGTTCAAATTTAAATTTTAAATGTTGAAATGATAACAGTTTGCCCAATTCATACATATCCCCTACTTTCCTAATCCCCAATCTATCCCATCGTTGATATTTTTTTATTGATGAGAGATGGTTTGAATGCGGGTTGTTCACTAATGGGGTTAGTACTGATAGATTATTTAATTTCAAGGATACTGTGGCGGCTCCTAAGGGTCGTCCCATTATACTGCCGAACCCCTCGGCACAGGAGTGGTGCAGTCCGGAGGCGGTCCTTAGCCGGAGGGTATAAAAGGCAGGGTTTGGGTGCCATCTTCCCCTGGTTTCGTCTTCCCCTGAACCGGGAGGAAATAAAGTATAGTGCTTCTCAAACTGCGGACTACTTGCCTCATTCTGAGACCCACGCACTACAATACTTTTATTTGTTTCCAAATTCTTATTGTATTGTGAATAATTGGTTTATTCTTATATATTATACTATTCTATTTTATCGGTGAGAGCAAGATCATTCCTATATTGTGCGTATAGCACTCCTCTTTCTCCATTCTTATCCACTCCAACTGCTGAGTGGAACTATCCAACCAGTACTTATGTTCTTAATATGCACTGTCCAGTAGTAATACATAAAGTTAGGTAATGATATACCCCCAACTTCTTTAGGTTTACACAAATGCTTTCGTTGAATTCTGTGTGCTCTGTAATCCCATATAAAATTAGTGATAGTAGAATCTAGTTTTTTGAAAAAGTATTTTGGAATATATATTGGGATCGCTTGAAACAAATATATTAATTGTGGTAAGAAAGTCATTTTTATAGCGTTAATTCTACCTATCAATGAGAGCGGGAGCGTTTTCCAAAATGTAATCATATCATTCAATTTAATAGTGGCATAAAATTGACACTAAATAATGATTTGTGTCTTCTCATAATTTGAATACCCAGATACTTGAATTTTTCTGTTGCAATTTTGAAGGGGAATTTTAGTAAGTGTCTCGAATCCTGTGGTTTTAAAGACATAATTTTGCTTTTATTCCAATTTATTCTATATCCTGAAAAAGAGCCGAATTCCTCAATTAATGTTAATAATGTGGGTATATTCGTTTGTGTATTAGTAATATATAAAAGGATATCATCAGCGTATAATGAAATTTTATTCATTGAGTCCTTAGTGTTATATCCGTGAATATTAGGGTGATTTCTAATCTTTTCGGCCAGCGGTTCTATCATAAGGGCAAATAGCAACGGTGATAAGACACAACCTTGCCTATTACCCCTTGATAAGTAAAATTTTGGAGATAGCATATTGTTAGTTAATATTCCTGCCATATCGTAAAGTAGTTTAACTCATCTAATAAAATTCTTTCCCGCATTAAATTTTTGGAGTACCTTGTATAAATACTGCCATTCTACCTGATCAAATGCCTTCTCTGCATCCAGTGTAACAACTGAAATATCTTCATTGTCCTCATTGTGAGAGTACATTATATTGAAAAGCCTTTTCAAATTATTAAATGATTGTCTTTTGGGTATAAATCCCGTTTGATCCGTATTTATTAAATTGTTAATATAATTATTTAGTCTTCGAGCTGGAATCTTTGCTAAAATTTTCTGATCTGTATTTAGAAGTGAAATAGCTCTATAAAGA